>NC_044030.1:75470909-75831356 GCF_900496995.4 Aquila chrysaetos chrysaetos | reverse complement strand
CATACGTGCTCTCCTCAGAGGGCCAATGTATTAGTGCTTGCAGATGATTTCAACTTCCCAACAAACGCTTTGCACAAGTGAAGTTTCTGGATTTAACACAGATTTTGTGGCCTGCTGTAACCACTCTGCCAGCTACAGAAGGTATGAGCACCCCGCCGACAGGCCACGACAGGAGCTGCAACCCCAGAAACTGCCTTGGGTGGGCAGGACAGCCCCCAGCAGTGTCCCCTAAAGCAAACATTATTTTAACAATCAGGACAGTGGACGGGACTCTGCCTTCTGCATCTCTTCACATAACTGGCTTTTCCCAGCAGCAAACCAGCCCCCCAAGCTGCTGCTGCTGCAGCCAAAATGCATCAGAATTTGCCCCAAATTGCAACATCATTAGACACTGTCAGACGTAACACATTTGCAATCCAACATGGGACATGACAGTAGAAGGAAAAAACATGTACTAATTTTTCTTTTTAATTAAAAAACAAATGGAGATTGCAAGCTCTCACCCTCCATCCTGTGTTGGGATACCACCCCGCAATGTTTCTGCCCATGGACATCCCTGGGACCCCTCACACCACCATCACACCACGACAACAGTAACGGTTTTTAATTGATTTCTCCTCCCCACAGGCTGAGGAAGGACCTTCCTGCAGCCCTGACCCAGCCTCTGAGCAGGGATTGATGCCGCCACCCAAAAGGTGACCACGGGTACCCCAGCCCAGTGACGGGTCAGGACTGAATCTTTTAACACAGAAGCAGGTGAGGGCACGCGTCGCCACACACCGCACACCCCCGTTGAGAGGAGTCCCTGGCACAAACGTTGGGGTACCCTCCTGCCGAGCGTGGGACGGTCCCACCGGAGGGGCACGTTGGGGAAAGGATCCCACCCCATCACCCAGAATTACAGAGCCCATCAGGGTTGCTGCCCAGCAGCTCCCGGCTTGCGGGAAATGCTTGGTGCTGTGGCCCCAGGGACTTTGCAGGTAAAAACACCCCTTCCCCTCCACCTGCCAGCCCGTGGGGCTACGAAGGGTCTGCTCACTGCCGGGGCACTGCCAGCACACACGAGAAAGCCAGAGCCAAGGGAATTAAGCAGGCATTGCTATGCACTGTGGCTGTGGTTCCCAATATATCACACCATCGACTCGATTTCCCAGAGCGACACAAAAATGGAACCATTGTACTCTTTTTTTTTTTTTTTTTGTAATTTTTATTTTTAGGATCCGCCCAGAAATCTCCAGCTCCACGTCACAAGAAATCCCTGTAAGCCTTTTGATGACTTTCATCTATTATTCACTTACAGCAAATCCTTGCCATTAACAAACTGCACTAAAGGAATCCAAACTTTCAAAGCCACAAATCTCCTAATAACTATGGCCGCTTTATACATGCTTCACGATTAGCCATGTTGCCTGGTTAGAATCTCAAAGCTGCTCTTCATTATTGGATTGAACCTGCCTGCAAACAGAGAAGAGATTGATAATACTGCCACTGATTTCAATGCAGGAGCATTCATTACATGACATCCTCCTCCCGGACACATCAAGCCCAGCGGCACAAATTTATGCTGTGCTACTGTGCCAAAGACCCAGAAACCTCCCTCGAGCACACTAACACCAATCCTAGCAGACAGCGTTGGAGTAAACTTGACTGCAAGCACGCTCACGCTTCACACTGGCTCCTAGCATGCAAACTGAAGGCAGTTTTACAACTATCTGCTCTATAAATTAAGAGTGCCTTTAGTTGCTTTGAAAAATAAGAGCTTATTTAGTCAGTACATCGGCTTCTTCAAAGAGCCTTCAAACTAATTAGCCATACTGAGTTACTCTTAAAATACAGAGCTTACATGCAATACTCTTGATAACAGAGCTGGTGCTTTGGTACCAAAGCTATAGAATTAGCACAAACTTCATCAGATGCATTTTCCTATAGGCTTCAAATTATATTTCAAACTGAATATTATCCTTTCCTGCAGTGGATGTGGGAATTCACTTAATTCATTTGTAAGTTCAAAGCAATAATAATTTTTAGCCCATGTGCAGATCAAGAGTTTGAATATTCAACAGTGAGAGCCAGCGCGAGGGGATGGAAGACAGACACACAAGAGAAGACACTGAAAACAAAAACAAGAGCTGCAGTAAAGAAATAAAGAAGGTAAAAAAATAGTTGCTGTACTACAGATGAGCCGTACAGCTGTTCCAGATCAACTTGGGGGGGGGGGGGGGGGTACGGGGGGGGGTAGGGAGGATGAGTTGCTTAATTTATTGTAATTTAATGCAAAGGGCACACTAGCCAGAGGCAAACCCTCCCTCATAGATGCAGATAGGCTGTCAAGCAAAACAAAGTTTACCCCCCACAAGATATGCAAAGCCCAGAGAACCAGACTGCAAGGCTCACAAATTTTAATTCCAAGAGCTTCTGCCCATCCCTGCTTCTTACGGAGCGGGTTTATTTGGCAGATAAGCCTTTGCTACTTATAAAAAAAAAAAAAAAATCAAAGGCAACAGCATCACAGGAAAAGAAATTTCCTTTCCCCTTTTGACTTCCATTCATCTGCTTTACATGTAGGTTTACTTACAGTGGAGACCAGCAGGTATGCATCCGAGGGCTCAGCTCCCGCTCCCGCTCCCTCTCCTCCTCCTCCTCCTCCATCACCTGCCCCACCCACAGCACCCCAGCTCTTCCAGCTCACTTCCCTCCCCGAGGGAATTGTCATCCCTTGCTCCAAAGGTGTTACAAATCACGTTTCTGAATTTCAGAGCAGAACCTGGCAGCGACTTCAGGAAGAAAGATGCAAGCCCCGACAGAGAGGGGAAACCAAAAATTCCCATTACAAATCATCACAACTACTTCATTATTAGCTTATAACATGTCATACAGCTAATTTCCTTCCCCTCCCCTTGCTAAACTTTCATTGAAGGTATCGATTGGACTTGTCAGCATGTTCTCGCATAAGACTGAATTCAATTAAAGGAAACACAACCAACAAGGTATTGGATGTCTGCTTAAAAATAACAAGTAGCAACATGCACAGGCAGTCTGTATAACCCAAAAGAAGGATGTTCCATAATGTATTTTGTAACTGCTATCTGCACAGAAAAAGCCAGAACTAGACTTTAACCAGCAACTGTCTGCAAGTAGCAGGACAGCAGCAGAGTACAACAACTACTGAATCTTATTTCACACGCTGGATCAGAGTTTAATCTGAGCAGCAGCCACATAAATCCAGAGGGGCTCTATTAAAAACCAGTGCAGTGACTCATCCCATGGAGAGAAGCATAAATTCAGACTCTGGGCTTCTATATATTCCTTAAGAAAGCCTTTTGTTTAGCAACAAGAATTTCTTTGTTGGAGAAGCAGGGGGCTGGATCACATCCCTGCTTCAGGACATTTCTGCTCTTCTAGCAACACAGAAGGGCATTAGACAGCCCACATGCAATGCCAGAGAAATATTAGCTGTACGTGTGTATGCCAAGCAACTCCACCATGGGCACTTTAACATAGTGCTATTTTCAATCTTCCCAAAACAGCTATGGCAACCCTACAGCAGCCCTAAGGCCGTCCTAATCCACTCCAGCAGCAAAACCTTGACAACCCCTCACCCTCTCCCCAAAAAAATCAACGGGCACTTTGCCACCTGCCCCGCAAGATGGGGATTTCCTTCCCGGAGCACAGTGATGGCTCAGAGCCACGGCTGCTCCTTCAGAGGCCTCCGGGAAGCTTTGCCAAGAAGAGCACGGGGTCTTTTTTCAGACACGTGCCACCGCTCACCGGGAGGCACAAGACTGTCCTCGCCACCAGCCAGGACAGGAGCCCTCCACCCCGACACCCAGCACAGCAACAAGGGACCCAGGGACTTACTGCTTCCACTTACTTCTCGCTAAATACCAACCTTCTGCGGCAATGAGGTGTGGGGTTTTTTCCACCCAAATTAAAGCAATTCAGCATAACAGCAACTTCTTTGAAGACAGAAATATCTCCCCCCCCCCGCCCCCCGCCCAACCCTACCTAGAGGCCTTTGTGTTCAAAGATATAGCCAATTTGTGGGTCCTATTTGCTGGCATTTACTCAGACGAGAGGCATCAAAACACACCGTCTCCATTTGCTGTGCTCATGGAAGTCGCACACAGCAGATAATCTCAACAAATTGCCGCCGAGCACAATAACAGACACTTTAGCAGCAACATGCACCTCAGAAACAGAAGACCCATATCTGTCTTAATCACCATTATGCCCTGTTTCCATGACAATGATTACACCCCACCATTATGCATTAGGACTGAAGTATTAAAAACACAACCAGAAACATAACCAAAACCACAGGATGGGCACCTGTTGATCCTCTCCTTTTAAGCTGGTGCTATATTGATGCCGAGGCACTATTAACAGCTTCACCTGTTATATGCAGCATCCTAAAATTAGCCTGCTACAGCCTTTACTCTGAAATATGGTAGCACTTACTCTCCCATGAACAATTTTTCTTTGGCTGGGATACTTGCTCTCACACCGATCAAATATAAGAACATACACACATACAGATACAATGCAGAAACTCTCCTCATATGGATGCCATACAAGTACCATATGTTTTATGCATCAGATCGGGATGAAGTCATAAACATGACTGAGATACTACAGCGCCCACACATATGTAACATATATTAGAAGCAAACGCTATGTAATATTAATGGACAAAATTCTGCAATGTGCTGGGGGACTGGTTTTGGTTACCTATCAGTTTGGGTGCCAGGTCAAAGTCTGGGGTCTGGAGATGCTTAATAGAATAGCTATTAAATCTAAGATACTAGAGGATGTAAGATTTGGCATTTAATGTAGGATGACAACAATACAGATATTAATTAAAGTTTTAGGGTAGTTAAAAATCCAACAAAATGGTTATCAAACTCTGAAAGTTTGATTAAATCTGTTGTATCCTACTGGATTTTGCACCTGCCCTTCACATACATGAAATGCATACACTCCGTGCAGTAAAACACAAAGCCTTTTACTACCTCGACGGCACTGAGCCAGTACCAGATCTGTCGTCTCATCATGTTGTTTGCAAACTTGTGTTTCGTTTGACCAAGCAGAATCGCACCGCTAATGCAGTTACTGCATTTTTCATGCAAGACACTACATGTTCCCAAAAACAGAGCTGGCCTAAGCTGCCTGTGTCACCAGAAGGCAAGAGGGGACAAGGGGCAGCACTGTCCTCACAAAGCCCTCCTTGTAACGACTCTGACTAAAGCCCCTCACTTTGGGGAAGTTTTTGGCAAGGACCCTATAGAAATGCGCTGGCAAACAGCAGAGGAAGATGTTGTCAGCTCTCCAGATGTTCCTGCCCCTTGAAAATCCCAAATGTATCTTCCAGCGTAGAGGTTACCCTTCCTCTCCAAATGTTTTTCTCCCTCAATCCCAGCAGTGTTTTCACATTTTTTGCAAGGGAAGAGAGGCACAAGTTCTTCTTTCCTTCTCTATTTCTCCTAAATACATAAGCGGACATCAGGGAAGTGAGGCAGCTCCTTGTTCAAGCAAGGAGAACACAAAGCCAAAGCATGAAGCCAACTATTTCATCAATACTCTTTGATTTAATTAGCTTTGGACCATGCTCAAAGCCGATGCCTTAGAAGAGTCGCCACAGGCAAAATTCAGTTTGCAAGAGGGATTACTTTCACCATCTGAGAAATAAAAAAAGACATAAACCCTGGAGGGACTGAGGACGAATTTACCACCTAGAGAGACTTGCCTTCAGCAAAGCAACAATCGGATGACTTACCTAATAGTTGAAACCCTATGAAGGAAACAGCCACCACACCAAATTTATTGATATATTTTGTGCCATTTCAGTTTTGTGTTTCAACTTAGTTAACACATTCTTCTTATTTTCCTTCTGCACCCTCCTAAGTCAGTTCTTTGGATAGGAAGGCAGAGATGGGGCCTCAGCAGTAGTGCCTGGTAGCCCCCAGCATAAACTTCCAGCTTCCTCTGAAATGGGTCGCAAAAGCCATTTGCTGTGCATAAAAGCTTGTCACCTCCTCTAGTTTATTAAATATTATCTAATAATCAAGATCTTCAAGCATATATATGAAGCAGAGCTGTTAAGAGAATATCTCACTACTATCTACCATATTTTAAGGTCTATTTACCCTCGCCAATATACATATATTAATCCTAATGTATTGGATCCAGACCAGAAGCTAAAAGCCAGGACATGAGCCTTGAAGTAGCAGTCTGAATACAAGTCCAAACTTGGCAGTTTAAACTCATATATAATCATCATTACTCAAACTCAATGAAGGGAGGGCAGACCCGAAATCCCTATTAGATTTACTGACTTAACAATTTACTCAGTTTACTAATTTCTTTAGTACATTTACTGACCCTGTCACAAAGGATTTGAAAAGGAGGTCCTTAACCTACGGAAACGATGACTGCAGTTGAACACTTCCTCTATATCATCAATGACACCTCCAAGAAGGGTCAACCACCCCTGCAGACTCGTGTGCCAGACCCTGCATTTCATCCTCAAACGAGCAGTGAAGCCTGCAGTGGAAACTCAGTGGAAGTTAGGAGCTGGCAAGGGTCTCCCCACTCATCCCATTGTACCCTGTTACACACTACTCGGTGTCTGCTAACACATCCCTGGCACCCACATCACAGAGGTTTCTCACTGCTGGTCAAAAATACGCATGACAGAGAGCGCTTAATGAGTTCAATGTGAAATAAATTAATCCAAATCACGACCTCACAGCATCAACAGTAAATTAATCTCTTACACCAAAGCAATGCAAGGAGGATACAGCTGGAAAACCAGAGCCTCTCTGGGCACTTATTGCTGAGTCCCCCACTGCAGACACTGAGGGCAAGCCCAGCTTTTGGATGTGCTCCGCCCTGCAGCAGCCAGGACCATGCACAACTTGCACCCCTGAAATTCAGCTCCATCTTCCAGCTTTGACGCCGTCTGAGGAGCACCAGGAGCAGCTCCTGGTGCTGCCCGGCTGCCCTTTAATCCCCTCGCAGGAGGGCAAGCAAGGTGTGAGCATGGCACCGTGAAGAGCTCTGGTCTCAAAGGGCCGCTGCAGAGGTGTGACACAGAAGATGTAGGGGCACCTGCGGCTCCACCAGGGTCCTGACCACCAGCTCTGCTCCCGAGCGAGCAATGGGAAACCCCCCCCCATCCTGCAATGCTACATGAAGTGTTACTGGAAGTATCTGCCACTTTTGCTCAGACCAACCTCTTCGGTGTTTGGAAAATGAGAAGCTCTTAAGCATCTCCAGATTACCCGACCAGGGCTGATGTAGATAAGCTGTGGAACAACCAGGCTCTGCCCTCACCAAAGCCACTACCAACACCAGGAGAGCTCTGCAAAGCAGCCAACACTGATTGCAGGCAGGAGACCCACCATGCCCACTTCTGCCTAAACCTGCCTGTACAAGAAGGGACTAGGAAAGAATCAATCACCTTTTATTTTCAGGCTCACACATTATCTTTACTTGCAAGTAGATAGTAAGGTCAAACCATGACTAGGCAAAAGGCAGTTAGAGGAAATTAAAAAAAGAGATACCCTCCCTGGTAACCAAATGAAGGTAATAAAAACAATACCTGATTCATAAAGTGAGAAATGTGACCATCTGGGGGGGAGGGAAATCACAGCCAACTCTGAAGTGCAGAGAACGTGGGAAAACCCAACTATTTCAGACTTGCCTAGCACATAAGAATTGCTTTTTTCTGCTTTAAAAGCAGCATTGCTTTCACCACCAACGTGACCAGCAGTTACAAAAGGAGAAATCTCAACAACAAAATGCTGAACTATGCCATGTCAAAGGGCTGCTGTGCTGTCCCACGCCAGTGATACTCAGAGCTGCCCATTCCCATCCACAGCCGCTGCTTGCAGGACAGAACAAAAGCCATGTCCCTAACCGGGTATGCAGAAGGAGAGACAATAGCGCTCATAAAAACCCATGTAAAGCTTTTTAGTGAGATTTCTGGTCTGGGATCTGATCTGATCCGCCCCTTAAAAGTCAGGCTTTAACCAGCTGCGCAGTTTGTTGGCATACTACCATTTTAGTATTAACCCTTTAAATTATCCACCCAAGCACGCTTGCTGCATCCTCCTGTCCCCCCACCACCAGGCAGAGGGGTGCTGACCCCATGCTCTGCCCCATATGTGTACACAACATCGAAACATTTTCATATAAGGTATCATGCCTGTATGCAAATCAGCAGAAACTGCCCTCACCTCATCTGTTGAGGCTTTTTCGTCGGTCTGTTTTTACTTGGCCTCTTCATAGTCTTGTTAGTGGCCAAGAAAGCTGCCTGCCCATAGCAGCTGGGCACGATGAGTCAGGGCACATGAATGTCTTTTAACCCTTTTCCACCTGTGTGCTGGGAGTATTGGCTGCTCAGCTGATTGCAGCTGGGATTAGCTCTCCCTGTGGAGGAAAACTCAGGCATTCCCACCAAGGTCAAACCTTCCCAATTTGCAACTCCCTTGAGCAGGATTTAAAAAAAAAAAAAAAAACAAAACAAACCAGGAAAAAGAAAGAAAAATAAGAAAAATAAAGAGACAAGCCTCCAACACAAAGTAGACTTTCCAAATGACTAACAAAGAAATGCAGCCATCAGAGCACAACACGTATTGTGATAGCGCAGCACACAATACAATATATATTGAGCACACATCAGAGCCTTAGCCAGCTTTACACTTTGCAGAGCCCACAACTTTTGAATTCAATAAAATAATAAGCACCCTGACATTAATGCAGTCATCGATGCTAAATAAAGCCAAGCACAGTTGTGCTCCTTTGATCAGACTTTTCATAAAGGCAGTATAAATAGCATTGCTGCTTTTCCATATCTTAAGAGGCTTTTACACTTGGAAAGTGTTACGGGGACACACCAGGAAAATAAGCAGCGTTTTGTTTCTTTTTCCTTTTGGTTTTTTTGTTGTTGTTGTTGTTTTTCAAACTGTAGAGAGAAAAGTTAAACAACTGACTCCCAAAGATCCAAACAATGTGTTTACATAAGCATTTATAAAATGAAAAAGCAAGTTACTCCACATTCACATATTCTGCGCTGCTGCCAAGTGTCTCAACAGACTAACGTCCTTGGAGATACAGACTTGCGCTATAATGTTTCTGTCCAAAGCATTTTAATTTAAAAAGCCGAATACAAAGAAAAAAACCCACAGCCAGCTGCACAGCGGTGATCCCTGGTCTGAAGCAAAGCACAGGGTTTGGGTTTGTTCGGGTCAACGTTGCTGCTTCCTTGCCGGCACCACGAAGGCAGGTATCGACTGAACGGCTCCTGCATCCTCAAGGTTTTTAGCAACCTGTGCTGTTACCTGGCCCACATGAACTCAGAGAGCAACCTGCAGGCCCCTGCGGCCGTTGGCCGGGCAGGATTCCCACGCTCTCCTGATCCCCCAGCTCCACTCAGCACAGCCTCCACAAACTCCCAGCAACTCCAGCTTCTTCAGAAATACCAGCACCTGGCGATGCTAGCCAGCTTAGGTCCTCAAGCCATGCTGCTCTCTTTCCACATAGACTTTCCACAGGTTTTCACAACCCCCCAGTAATTCAGTTAGCGCTGGGAAAAAATTTACCAAACCATCAACTTAAAGTTTTGCATCTCAAAACTAGATGTACCCATGTGTGTGTTTTATGGCAGGGGTTATCACTTGGCCTCACACATGCTATGCAGTAGTCTGACCCAGCTTTATCTCGTTAAACCCATTTCTACCAATTAGCGAAAAAACATTTACTTCTGTAACAATTAATACTTACAGCCCTTAGCCTTCCAGTTCACAATGCTCTACAGGCATCCTTAAATCCTTATCTCCCGAGGCACACGTGCTCCTGAAAAAAGCTGTTTTCATGAAGGTGGTATTTTAAAATCCTACCATAAACAGAAATCAAATTTAATTACAAAATGGAGATGTTTTACAGTTACCATGACTAAATATATCAGCCCCTATCAGGGAGTGTTGGAGCCCCTGACACTGATTAGTATTTTGATCCAAGTTAAACACGGGCTACTCAGGCAAAGAGACCCAAAGGAGCGCAACAGTGAAAATCCTTCAGACACCTCAATACTATCGATTTTTAAAAAGTCAGGCCCCAACTGATTCTGGGTAAATCACACAAAAAGGCCCCAACATGGCAAGGAAACAAATCTGGGTTTCCCTGTCTCACCCGAGCACCGTGCTACTTGGCTAGCACCTTACAGCACACCAAGTGCTGGGAGCACACAAAGGATCTGAAATGAGCATCCGAGTCCCTTCCTGACCCAATGGATTAAGGCAGCATCAGGGGAATATGGAGACAAGGATGTTATTTCCTCTCAAACACCTCCGAGTTGCTATATTCGCTATCTCATTTTCTCACCTCTTGCCCCCAGCCATGAGTCCCCTGTCCCCAGGACCCACACCCCAAGGCAGACTGGTCTCCCCTCCAGCAGCAAAAAATACCTCCAGGCCTTGACAAGGATGGAAGGAGAGACCTTTTTGCATAAAGTGTGAGAGTCCAAAACACAACTAATGACAAAAAAACCCAACTCACAAAGTGCATAAAGTCTCCGGTCTCAGACTGAGCCTGGAAGGGATACACTGCTGCAGGGGCTCCCGAGAGCAGCCCTACACCACGGCAACTCAGCCACTGGTTTAGCTAAGAAAACTTCTCTCAGGAGCAAAATTTCAGAGATGCACAGCCCTGCGAGCTGCCTGTCATGACTTTCGCTTTACCCCATACTTGTGGGTAACCATCCTTTTACAACGTAAGTCCCAAGAGCTTTTTTCCCCAAGAGCAACTTTTCCATTGTCAGTCCTCTAACAATGCTTTTTTTTTTTTTCTATTATTTTTACAAAAGCTTTATAATCCTCTGCTTTTTCATCTCAGTGGAAACACTATATGGCAGCTTTAAACTTTTCTTTCTTTAAACCCAGCACTCCCTCCTCAGCTATAATCCTCCTACTGGAAAGATTGGTTTGCAAGTCCCTGCCTCCAGGCAGCAACATCACAGCACCAATTACAGACCCCAAAATCCAATCAAACACCCTCATCTTTTAGCTCAATAGCCATGACTTTAATTGCATGACAATAACAACAGGAAAATTAAGTGACAATTTGCAGTTATAAACTGCTCCCAACCCACGCCATTCCTAGGTTCAGCCTGCTTCATCTGTGGCCCCAGGGTCCTTTGAACTCTGGGGATGGCACATCTGAAAGCACCAAAATGACTTTGACAACGGTGTCCCATTTTTAAACTCTCCCTGGCACACGGGCTTCTGAGACCTTTTGGACTTTTGATCATCCTCCAGCTCAGTCTGGCTTTTCTTCCTCCCTCCAATTTTATCTGTGACGGCAAACGTTTAGTAACTACAGGAACACGTTCACAGTCTTGCATTTTCTTTGTAGCACAACATGAACAGTGCCTGTATAACTAAAATGGTAGAATTTTAGCTCTAAAAATTCAAACTAAATTTTAGCTAATTCTGTAAAATCAGAACACAAGAATTTTTTGTCGAGGCATAAAAAGAGAGCAAGTTACCAGTGCCTGAAAAGTTGGATTAGCCTTCTCCTCAAAAAATCAGGGAAAGATATTCAGTGATGATGTAGTCAATACAATTTTGCAATGGATGAAAAATACAAACCCCCTCCTTTTCTAAAAACTGCAGTGAAGTCAGAGGAACTGCCTCCATCCAGAACAAATCAATGACACACCCTGAAATCAGGCAACTCCAAAAGCAGAGCTTTGGTCAGTCGGCTGCGGACGTAGGGGAAAGCTGCAAAGTTCAACTCGGGATCCCATTAGTCCCAGCTATGCTTCAGGTCTGCCATTCTCTTGCAGAAAATACAGGGTGGAAAAAAGCCTATGTGGAGTTCCCTGTCTTCTCCCTCCTCCATGGTACAGTCCAGCCCCAGGTATTTTCATTTCTATAACACAAATAATCCCTCGTCGGTGCAGTGTCATTTCTAGGCAGCACCGGGTACAGCTCTGCTGCACAACTGCATCTGCACACATACAGACAAGGCTTCCCCAGGTGCCTTCCTCCCTGCATCCTTGAATAACCAGGCACCAGGGCCTCCCTTGACTGGAGCACCACTGTATCTCCAAGCTGTACCCACAGCCCACAAAAGCCCTGAAATCACCATAGGTGGGAAGCAAAAACTAATCCCCAGCATCCAATCCCTTAAAGTTACGGTTTGGCAAAGACTTTTTTCAAGCTACTGATTCGCACTGTGGTTTTTCCTCACAGAAAACAGTTAATAATTGGAAAGGGAGAAGACAGCATTCCTTTAAAAAAAAAAAAAAAAAAAAATCTGGAAAGGAACAGCATGAGATACCGACACAGTTGTTTGAAATCTCTCTCCCAAAACACATAACATGGGAGCCAACTCTTACTTTAACAGCACTGCCCATTTGGAACAACATCGTAAAAACTGGGGGATTTTTTGGCTTTCTTATTTGTACTTCTCTTCTTGCTCTGAGCTCTCATTTTTTTCCTTTACTAGGCAAGAACTTTCACTCTGCACCGTTGACCTGACTTCATTCTTAACTATACGGCAGACAGCTGCATCCCTTGTTGAATCTCTTCCAGTCGTAACAGCAGACTGTACCAGCACCACTCCCTATACTCCCCCCCTCCCTCTCTAGCAATTTGTTGTGCTAATTAATAATCTGTCTTCAGAACAGACAGTAATCAATGAGATCTAATAAACATACACAAACCCCGTATATCACAGCCATTGCCATACTGATGTGGCAAAAGTGCTCCTGATGACACAAATGAGAGCTGGGAACGCTATGATACAGAGATCTCAGATGCACCTATGTTGCAGGCTGAAGAGTCTAAGCTGGCTTTCTACACTCCAACCACAAATGTATGGCCTTGCCCATGGCATAATCTACTCTGCTCTTCAGGCCACAGTTCAGCAAGAAAGGAAATCTAGTCTTAGATCCCATAAAATGGGGTTAAAATTGTGCCAACCACACGATGCCAACAGCCAAGCAACCTGCAGCTCCTGCCAGGTTAATGCCCCTCCATCCCCCCAAAAAACCCTGAAGGGTTAGCTGTATGCTGAAAGGCCTAAGGCCATGATGTCAGGTATCATCTGTCCTGCATATGGTATGAATCCAGTGGAAATTATGTACACTGGCTAGTCTAACAAATGTCCATGCCTGATCTGCATCAAATTGGAAGTGCGAGGTGATGCAGGCATGCACAGATCCAGTATTACTGGTCAGCAATACCTGCCCATAGAAAGGTCTCCCACCTTAATGTGAGGATTCACACATCTACCAAGGCATTTTAGCAGCACAAATAACAGTAACTCCAGGAGAGGTCTCTAGATGCTCCAGCAATGACACAAATGCCAGAGGTTACACCTAACAATGCAATGCAAGACAAAGAACCACCACTGCTCAAAAACAAGCTCTCCTGACAGCATACAAACACAGAAAAATTCTACCAACATCGTTTATTCATGGCCTTGGTTTGACCTGAGCAAAGAGCTCGAGTAAGAACTAAGGAATCTGAGTCTTCATTTTCAAGTGTTAGAAAGCAATCAAAATATTGCCTGGGTTTTTTTGCACATCTCCATTTAAGTAGTCTCTTGTGTGCAGCTTTGCCCCTCTCACACAGCAAATTCAGCTGAAAATGAATCTAGTAAAGAACTATTTGAATCTAGTTCCAAAAGCAACTTCCATAAGGAGATGCTACAGGTTCGGAGAAGGAAACAGTTCAGAAGTCCTCGCTCTTCCTCATTTCTGTATCAGAGTTCAAGGTGAACATTCACACGGGAAGAGATGTCTGCAGTTTCTTTACCCATGAAGTGAAGGATTATTTGTAGTGCCTTCAAATTTTGTTTCGTTTATCAAAGTCATCAAGCATCACCGCATAAAGCCCCACAGGGCTGCAAGTTCTTCAGCTCAGCTCCTTGTCACGTCGTCCCCTACACCTACACTCCGCAACTGCAAAACATCCTTCAGGTAAGACGCAATGGCTGATTTAAAAGCTTCCACCATCAAACAAAGGACATGCAATGAATACAGAAGTGAGGAACCAATTAGTATCGCTGAAGAGATGTTGCCGTTTCACTCTTGAAACCTCCAGCTTTTTATTTGATTGTCAAATTGGGTCTACGCAGCTTCAGTCAAAACATCTTTGTGCTTGTACTCTAAATATCAAGTACATGTAACTAAATCTAACACTTTAAAAAACCCCTCTCTATACTTTGAGCTAAAAGTATAATCACAATGCATCTGGCATTTAAATAAAATAACCATTAGCACAGGAAACACCCAGCATAAAAGTACCAGGTCAAGAAAAGACAGATGAATACAGAGAAGCAGCATGGGATTGGATTTAATGCCATGTTTACTAGGGATCTGCTGCGTTGAGAAATGTAGAGAACTTCCTCTGGCAGGCTGAGCTCAGTTACAGGATTAAAAATGCAGGCTATGACTAAAAAGGGAGATTTAATTATCTGGCTTAATTGGACTAGGAGGAAAACGAGCTCTAGCTTCAAGAAGGCAGCAGACTACTTCAGCAACAGCTAGGACACCTACAGAGCTGTTCAGGCTTGAAGGGTTTTTCATATTTCCCGTTAAAACACACAGGTGTCTTTTCATTAAATAAAGCAATGGAAATGGGCACTGGATTTTAAAAGGAGAAACATGTTACTCTAGATGAATTGGTTCAAACTATACCGAGTCTACAGATTAGCATGAATTAGCCTCTACTGTCAGCAAGTCCTGGCAACACTCCGACCCACCATCAGTGAACAACTCTATAAAATTTCAAGTCACGTTCACAATTATTAACCAAATCACATCCAGAACTGGCACTGGCAGACACAAACCAATCGTAGAAAAATTATCCTCCTCAAAGCAGGCATTACGCCCAACCCTACCACTGACTCATGAAATGCCCTGCAGCAGGTCATTTGATGTTTTTGTGCCTCAATAAAATAAGAATAATACTTTCTCGCCTTCATACTAATTGCCACTTAAGATCTATAGATGAGAAACACTATGGAAGTGATTACTAATAAATCACATCTTGATATTCACAGGCCAAAATTCCCTTTGCTCATCACTCAGCAGTGAATAAGAGCACTTTCCTCTTAAGTTTAATTCAATTTGTTGTGGCTATTTTCACAACAGCCACACTTACTTTCACGGTCACGTAGAGTTTCCGTGATGTCCTTCTCACCAGTGCACACCATTGAAAGAGGCCCACACCTCGGGTCCCCCATAGGGATGTAACTGACAGCCCAGGCTGCTCCAGGTTTCACTGGTCCCTGCACTGGGAAACGATGTCAGTGTATGCCCCACACAGATGTGGACTCCCCGATGGCCTCAGAGCCATGAGGAGATGAGAAACAAACAAGTATTTCACCAAAAAACCAGGCTCGGCTCTCACCCCTTATTAATCCACATGCTAAACTGGATCACCTAAAGCTCAGTGCATCCCCGTGCTCCACACAGGTCACCAGCATTATCCCCGGTGTGCCATGGAGAAACCTGCGATGGGATTACAGTGACTGCCCAAGGCCATACAGCAAATCCACGGCAGAGCTAAGAGCAGAACCAGGATTAGGGCAACCTCAATCAATGCCACCACGGCGCTGTGCCGACATGCTTTCGCACTCCCATCCACGTGCCGGGACCAGGGCGCACGCAGCCGCTCCATCAGCACGCCAGAGAAGTGATGCAATTAAAAATTACAGCCTCCCCAGGGACGTGGGAGAGTCCCTATCACTGGAGGTTTTCAAGATGAGATTGGGCAGGGTGCTAGATAATCTCACCTAGGCTCCCTTTCCCATGAAAGGTTGGACCAGATGACCTTTCGAGGTCCCTTCCAGCCTGGGCTATTCTAAGAAAAGCCAGCCTGGGAGTGCAGCACGGGAGGATTTGTTCTCAGCAGCACTGCACCCTGGACCTGTCTGATGACGTGTCCGCACAAACACTGGTGGCAGCGCAAGGGTAGAGTGAGAAAGCGTGGCCACAACCAAGGGAAAAAGGAGGAGAGACACGACATTACTGTTTCCCTCTGAAAGACTTCTCTGGAGGCTTCAGGAGAAACACCATGTGCTAATCTGTTCCTGAGTTTCTACAGGAAAATAGTAAGTGTGCAAACAGCCCTGCATATTGCTTTCACCAAACAACTGTTCTCCCACTTGTTGTGCTCGCAAAGATGAATCACTGCCTCCTGCAAGCTGTAATTTACTGGGAGGACATCAACCGGCTCTTTGTGGTAGGCAGGTGAAACCAATGCCTCCCCACTTAATTGCCTGTTTTTCTTCAAACTCAAACCTGGTTGACTAGTAGGATCTCACAAGGATTACCAAACCCAAAAGACAGATTTAGTAACTGTCCTGGTTTCGTCTGGGATAGAGTTAATTTTCTTCCTAGTAGCTGGTATAGTGTTATGTTTTGCATTTAGGATGAGAATAATGTTGGTAACACACTGATGTTTAGCTGTTGCTGAGCAGTGCTTACACTAAGTCAAGGACTTTTCTGCTTCTCGTACTGCCCTGCCAGAGCGTAGGCTGGGGGTGCACAAGAAGCTGGGAAGCAACACAGCCAGGACAGCTAACCCCAAGTGACCAAAGGGATATTCCATACCATATGACATCATGCAGAACAATAAAACTGGGGGGAGTTGGGTGGGGGGGAGGCAGTCCGCTGCTCGGGGACTGCCTGGGGATCGGTTAGCAGGTAGTGAGCAACAGCATTGTGCACCACTCATTTTGTATTTTCTTTTATCATTATTATTTTTTCCCTTCCTTCTCTGTCCTATTAAACTGTCTTTATCTCAACCCATGAGTTTTACCTTTTTTCCGATTCTTTTCCCCACCCCACTGGGGGGGAGTGAACGAATGGCTGTGTGGTGTTCAGCTGCTTGCTGGGTTAAAGCACAACAGTAAGACGCTACCTGGCTAAGACATCACCCAGGGAAAAACAAGACACCTTTGGAGGAGTTCCTTAAATTCAAAAGCTTTGGTTTGCTCCCTTTCCTAGCCCCTCCAAATGACCCGATTCCCAAGAAACAAGATCTAGCCTTTGCCAAGAAAACCTTTATTGCCAAAGGTCTCAATGTGGGCCGAGGAGGCATGACTCGGATCAGATGCAACAAAGGAACATCAACAGCTAATTAATAGGATGCATGTAGCTTCCCTCTCATAAAAAAGCAAAATCTACACTATGAAACAGAAAACATTTGGATTCAGGCTTTAACAACATCCTCCCATGCAATTGTCCATGAGCAAGTGCCCCAACCACAGAGCTACTACAGAGAAATCCAGGTGTGACCTCCTCCAACCATTTTTTTTTTTTTTTTTAATTAAAGAGTGGCCACAAGAGCTTACCTGCACACAGGCCCTGTTGTGCATACGTGCGTGACTGGTCGGCACACCCAGAGATCACCTCACTGATCAGACCCGCAGGGAATTAGGTCTAAGAACATGCAGTTCATGAATTACAACAGCAGGTCCAGGCATGAGATCAGCACTGAGCTTCCCGACCCAACCACGAGGGCACAGGCACCGAGCACGTGCTGTAAAGCAGCTGAGATGCCCTGGAAAACACAGACTGAATCCAGGCTGCATGGGTAAGTTATACTGTAAAGCATGCTTGGTGCTAGGACAGGACAGAGCTCTGTGCTGGCAGAGCATATAAGCCCTTTTTGGTGCTTACACATTTTAATGTGACTCTTGCTCAAACTAAGCGGTTTTGATGGGTAGGGGAGCAGGGGGCACTACGCCTTATTTCCTAGATTGTAGGAAATAACTTCCTTAGTTTAATTTCTACATCTCGTTAATCCGCCATGAACAATCAGGTTCCGTGATGCTGAGAGCCACACAGATGGATATCTGATGGATATCTGGTGTTTGAACTAAGGGAGAATAAAATCCCACCCCAAAGCTTGGACTAAGCGATTACATGTTTCAAATGTCATTCAAGAAGGTCTACAGCTTCTTTTTATGCACAAGGTCAGACTAAATGGAAACAACTGCCCTTCAGACCTGATAAATCTCTCTTTTTGCACACCCTGTAATTTCTATCCCTTTCTCCTTACAATTTTCCTCTGTTTCTGCCACTGGTTCAGACACTAGAAATAATCAGGATATTTAGGACAATTCAGCTTAGATCAGCTAATTCATTATATCCTCCAGGCTACAGGAATCACTAAGGACTGGAAAATTCAGAGATGTCATTTGTCAAAGGCACTTTGACTGTATTTATAGTATTGATACAATGAGCTTATCAGGTATTTCCCGACAGAGAGGCTATCAATGGAGATCCATTCTCCTGTAACAATAAAGTGTCATTTAATGTAAGTATATAGACTGTCTGTGTCACATCATCACACATTTACTGAAGGAAATTAGAGGCACAAAGGAGCGAGGAGGCATGAATTCTCAAAACACAGTGCTGTCCAGACAGTAGGACACACTGAAAATACTGTCTCGTGTAGCTGGAGCTGAGCCTTTCTGAATAAATTAGCATTCAGTCAGTGAGGACACATGGAAGGAAACTTTGCAAAGTGCCAAAAACAACTTGTCTGAAAAGAATTCAGTAAATAGATTCCAGTGTCTGACAAGTGTAAGCTGCACCAAATATTATCAGAGACAGCAATACCTCTTAACCATGTGAACTGCCTTGTTAAATGGTAGATCCTTTAACAGCTGAAGTCCAAGAAAGATAATCTGAGGGGTCCCAACAGGACAAGACAGGAATGGTCACGGTGACAGATGCTGCCGAACCAGAGTACTCAGAAGTCGTTGTGTGAACCTTATCAATGTGTTATTTATTTTCACAGACTCGTTCCAGATTGTATTTCTGGCACAAGGGGTAAGATCAAGAGCATTTCTTTCAAGAAACTAAGCTAATGAGGATAATTAACGCAACTCCTAAATATACAAACTATGCAGATAACGAGTCTCATTTGAATTTTGCTTTTCTAGCAAAAAGCAGATGGATTGATCTGACCAGTTTCATTGGACTTTTGCCTTGTGAAAAAAGACGAACAGTCTCCCTTTAGCTAAGAAACCATAACCAGGCTGACAGTCTTCTCCAGTGCTTTGAGAATAATTTAGGCCCTGCTTTAGCTTACTCCTTGACTTCGGCTTCTCCTGCCACACAGCTGGCAGCCGGAGGAGAAGGGGATCCCCCACTGCTCTTGATGTCAGCAGCATCCGTACCATGTACTCAGCTGAGGTCCCACAGAAACACAGGTTCCGCCCCTTGCACAAGGGAGCAATGCAACAGGACCTTCATCCAAAATTTTGGATTAAGACCAAGTTAGCACGTCAACCGTGAGGTCTTCCGGAGTGCATGACTTTAAAAGATCAGCAGATACTAGATAACCATACTCTCCATTGCAATGAGGGGAAAAAACCTGAATAATGCAGTATTTCATTTCTTTGAATAGGTGAAAAAACCATCTGGGAAAATACTTTAGTACTGATGACCAATAATGACTGGAATTTAATGAATTTTGGTACAGGCCAACAACCAAATAAATGTTATGCGGACAGGGCCCCTTTCATGATAACAACATGCACCAAGAGAGGAGAGCAGCCAAAAAGTCACAGCACAGATAGTATGATTTTTGATCCCAATGATTCACCTCAACTGGAGACTGTTACTGGACACACAAGGCAGACCTCATAGACCACCCTCAGGAGCTATTTGGAACTATTTACCTAAACCTCCCCTGCCTGCACACACGTACGTACACTTTTTGAGTGGTTTCTCATGAGTATTTGCTAAGTGGCCCAACATCCTCACTATTATGGTGTCTGAAAATTATCTTCTGGCCATCATCCCACTGAGCTCATGGGTCTAGTCTCTGCACACAAACCCATGACTGTACCTACAAAGCAGATACCTATTCACACATAGCTGGCAAGAGACAGAAGGCATGCCAGCATTAAATGCACTGCTTGGACTTAGCAGCTGTCGTAACAGATCTTTAATCACTTAGAAGAGGACAAGTATTTCCCTCAGTTTAGATCCTTAATATTAAAATGGATTGAGATGTAATTTTTTTGAATGGGGATTCCTAAAGCTGGTTGCCACAGCCTAGGTTTGAGGCAACAACCTCAGATGCTCAGGCTCCAAACAGCTACACGTCCAGTCCCTAACCCACTTCCATTCCCAGGACACATGGTTACCCCTTCCATCTTTCCCCCTTGCTAACAGATAAGAGGACTTTTGTACTTGCAGGCTCTGAACCCACACTTAGGGCTGTCTGCAGGAGCTCGGTTAAGTGGAGGAGCAGACTGAGGCTCAGCATCATCACCAGCCTGGGTACCAGACACCTTCGGGTGCAAATAACTCTCACTCAGCAGCCTTGCCTTGAAAACCCAGATAAGTCAGCCCTATTTAAGGCCCAAGCAGCCTTTATTCATTTTCTTCCCTCCACCAGCAAGGACACCGACTGGCCCATCCTTGTGGTCTTTTTCCATTCCCCTCTTCTCTCAACGTATAAAATGCCTTTCATCGTTTTTCCTTCTATGCACTATTCCACCCATTCAAAGTCCTTCTCTCCACCCATTTCTTACACTGCACAGAGGTTATAAATCTAGGATGCCCTCTCAAAGACTACATTTTCACAAACAACCACATCCCAGTTATTTCCTCTCTTGAGTTCTCTGGCACATCCTGTTTATTCTGTATCTATCTTGTTTGGATTGCAAACTCTTCAGCATAAGGACTTTCCACATTTTGTGTCCTACACTGCTGGAAACACATGGCTGGCGCTACCTGATTTATAGCTTTTAAGGCCAGAAGAGACCACTGCAATTATCTAGTCTGACCCTTTTCCCACCACACAATAAATTTCATCAAGTGACTTCTGCATTAAGCCCCTGATAATCCTCGTGGAGGTACGCTGCTAACACATGATGATGACCACACCTTTTTTCATTTTGCATTTTTCCCCATTTAGCTGCAAATTTAGAGTTTCTCTTCTTCATATTCAAATCCTTCCAATACTTTCAGCAATTAGGCCATGTCCAAATTTTAGGAGACATTCTAAAATACACACATGGCTTATTTCTATGATGTCTGCATTAAAACAGTTGTTGTTAATTACTTGTTATACTTTGCATTTGCCCAGTTTATATTTTATGCCGAGATAAGATTTGTTCAAGAAAATGGAACTATAATATAAACCATAGACTTACAATCTTGCTTTTAGGAAAGTACGTCTGTAAAAGATTAAAGAACTGAAATGATCTGAGAACAAAGTACAGGGAGAGAAGGAGCTGATGGCGTTGTTGGCATGCAAGGTATTTTTGTGTTAAAGACGTATATACAAAAAACCTTTCATACACTCCAAATACCTGTATTAACTTTAATGTACAACATGCTATAAAATGATCATCTTCTGAAGAAAAAAAAAAAGATTAAATTCCTTTGAGCCAAGTATTAAAAGCATTCTTAAAGCAAACAGACACAAGAAGAATTCTCACAAAAAAAATCTGGCTTTCATCTGTCCAAAAAATGTACTGGCTTCAGCTAAAAGTCAATCAATCAATACCCAAAGAATAAAAAAAAGAAAGAAAAAGCTCTATCCAGTTATAAATATTTTTTTAACTACAATCATCTGGCAGTGGAGCACCACTGACCTAACTCCATGAGCATCTGTCAGCTGGTGATGGCCACGGTGCTGTCAGGAGAAGAAAACAGAGACTCTTTGCTCATTTACTGAGCAGCAATCAGAGAGACTAGAAGCAACCCACCACAAATCACACAGCAAGTGGCACAGTCTGGAGGGGAAAAAAAAAAAACCAAA
The DNA here is from genome assembly GCF_900496995.4 of Aquila chrysaetos chrysaetos. Lineage (NCBI taxonomy): Eukaryota > Metazoa > Chordata > Aves > Accipitriformes > Accipitridae > Aquila > Aquila chrysaetos. Next base: position 75,809,550 of record NC_044030.1, on the reverse strand, counting down.
CCAAAAAACCCAAAACAAATGTACAAGGAAACCTCAGAGCCTGCCCCGCTCTGCACAGTGCACCCAGAAGCTGCAAGGTACCACAAGGCTGCAAGTATGAGGTGCAACGATTTTACTCCATCACCACTAGGTGGTTATTCATCAAACTCAGATTTCATTATTTCTTCTTAAAAAAATTATATTATCCCATCCATAGTTGAAGTTTCTATGAACCTGGCATCGTACAAGGCATTATACAAGAACAACAAAAGCACTTCCCCAGTTTTCTTTTAATTGCCATGACAACTCTGTTCATTTGGATTTAAACATCATCCTGGGATGTTTATAACACAAACAGCGCAGTGTAGTGAGGCAGAATGGGAAAGGGAGAGCCAGCAAGACACTCACTTGGCTAACTCTTGTCCAAACCAAGTAACGCAAAAACCCACAGTCAACAGCTGTAATGAAAATCACCAGCGGGATTAAGAATCAAACCAAAACAAACATTTCTTGCCATTTGCATTTTTTAACAGGGGTGGCAATCCTCTCACAACTCCAGCAGCTCGGAAACCAGGGAGAGCTCTACCAACATGCCCAGCTGCGCCTCTGCATCCCCACCTGCCTTCAAAAGCAGGATTTTAATTTGCGTCATCATCCGCTCTGCACATGGGCTTCCAGGGCTCGCAGAAGGCACACTGATTAACTAAAGATCTACTGCACTTACCGTAACAATTGTGCTTCCAGTTGCGCTCATAAATATCAATTATTAAACAGCTTCACAGGACGCTGACAGTACTTGCAGCATATTTAAAACCCCCGTTTCCCTGCAAGGTTAGGCTAAAACAATATAAGCAACACTCAGACCACCATGAAACTCTGCAGCAGCATAGAACTGTTACTACGCAAACTGACTGGAGCTCAGGATGCTGTATTTGTGGGTTGCGTTACATGCTGGATAGACACGCGCTCCGCAGCAGCACCACCCTATAATTTCACAAGATGTCTACAAGAACGTGCAAACTCTAGCAAGCACAAGTTGAAGCGCAGAAAGACTCAGTGTCCTCACCGTCATCCCTTGCCACTGGAGTTTGCTGGATCCTGAGTGAGCAGACAAGCACATTCATGACACCCCACTGCACCTTCACTGCCCTGCCACCCAGCCTCCCAGACTGATGGTAACCTGCGTCACTGCGTTTCCCAAACCCAAGGCCAGGATCTCAGCTCCAGCAGCGGAGGCAGAACTACCAAATTCCACCAGATTTAAGATTCAGCAATGCAGAAAAGAAGAAAAAAAAAAGTAGCCTAATTTACAGTCCTGCCGTGGTTAAGATGAAGAACTGAGCAATTGTTTTCAGACACAATAGGCAATTGTTGAAAGAAATCAAGAAGATCCTGCAGCCCATCTCGGAGACTACCCAGCAGCTTGGAAAATATGTCACTTCATCCATCAGGAATTTCTACCTCCCAGCTGGCAAAAATGTGACCCTGGCTGGCAGGGAGCAGGACTGCTGCCTCTATTTTCTGGGAATCACAGCTTCGCTCCCCTAAATATGGACCAACTGACCTGCACATTTTCCCAAATTACCATTACAAGGAGACCACTTTCAGTTAAACACTCTGCAGGCAAAGAGAGTTTTGCTGTTTTGTTTTTTCCAGGGTGGCACTGAGAATTGGTGGAGCAAAGATTAGCTAATTGCCCCAGGCACGCTGCTTCCTCCTGCACCAGGGGCTGGCTCCTTCAACTTCTCCAAGTTTTTGATGAAGGATGTTTGTCCTGCCCACACTGGTGATTTTTAGTGCCTTGGAAGAGCTGAAGAACTATTTTGTAAGCACCACCGATCGATCACATACACGGGATGGGGAATATGGCAGAGGTGTGATGGGGTCCCGTCTGCATTGAGCACACTCTCGTACAGCCTCTGTATTAGGATTCAGACATGCAGAGTTTAGATGCCTCCATATAAACCCCACAGATGCTATTCCCCCCCCCCCAAAAAAAAAAGAAAGAAAAGAGTCTTTCCAAGGGACCCTTCCACCCTCAGTGCAGCAGAAAGGACTCTGGATAGTCTCCAAACAAGCCAACAAACATGGGAAGCCCCAAATCTGCAACTGGGGGACAAGAGAGGGACCACTGGGGTCAAGAGCCACCCCATCCATGCAGACAAGAAAGCCACCATTACTCCAGGTAGAGTAGAAACCACAGAAGAGCTCCAGCACAGCCCTCCAGGGCACTTAGGGGCATGAAATCCATCATCACAACTGCTATGTCTCGCTTGCTTAACTACCCACACAGAACCAGTTTTGTTAGGACTTCATGGAGAGAAGAGTCATACAGGCCAAAGGCAAATGTCTAAAAACAGCAGCAGGGTGGGGATTATTTTTTTTTATTATTTTGGAACTGAAGTGCTGCAGCAGCCTTTTTGACACAGAAAAAAGTTTTCCTCAGAAAGCGATATGCTTAAAGAGTCTGCACAACTAACATAACATCTAACATAACATAAAAAATACCATTAGCTTCCAAAGTGACTTTTTTGGGACCGGTCAGGCCTGGACTTATCAATAAATCACAGCAGTCCTTTCTAAGGAAGAAACAACCTCTAGCTGCATCTGTGAAACTAATGCATAGAGGTTAGACCTGCATGGAAAACCACTTCTCCAGCAAATCCCCCCCCAAATTTTGAACACAGTGCATTTCATTTTAGTACCATCTCTGCAGAACATGGTTAGTTAATCTCACATTTAACCCTCTGTGCCAACATTTGTATAGTTTCCTTTGCCGCGCTGGAATCTGCACATAATGTGATCTGGCTCAGTGCTTGCGGTGCTCCCGGGATCAATTACCATTTTATACATCAGTGTTTCATTACTGAGCCATGAATGTCCTCCAGCCAATCACAGCCTCAGCTCTGCGCTTCAAGAGTCTAATCTTTGAAAATTAGGTATTTGGCAAGATATACTGTAAGAAAAGAAAATTGCCGGACTCATACTGCTTTGAATACATCCAGTTTCCATTCACAAATACTGCCATTGCAGTGGCCACTAGACATTTTCAGTGATGTGATTAAAAAGAAAGAGCGATGGTGATTGCATAGTGGAAATGCGCTCTCATCTGTCACTTCTTTTGGAAAATAATGAGCTCTCCTCCTTGTTAAATTCACTGCAATACATCTTCAGAAAAGTCTTATAGAGATTAATGCTCAATTGCTGTAAATGAGCTTAGGTTTATTTATTCTAGGAGAGGATCTGGCCCCAAAGTCCCGATAAGCCATTGCTCCACCATCCTTATTAAAGGAAAATCCTATATGGCAGCTAAGACAGGACTTTGGCCCTGTGTCTTGCCTGTAAATTCAGTGACAGAGATTTGGCATGCTTTATATCAACAAGCCATGCCCAAGTGTGTACTTTAAATGAGGCTAAGATACAAGACAACAAACACTATAAATCTTAGCATGATAAGACAAATTCGGTGTTTCCGCTGCTCATCTTCAGCTTCGCCACCTCCTCCCCATGTGCTGCAACGGGACCGTTAATCTCACCCAAGCTCAGGCTAAACAACACGGGAAACTCATTTGCAGCAATGTAAATATTTGAAATATTTGATTCTTGAGCAGCAGCTCTGTAGTGGAGACTCTGGGGAACGGAGGCACCGCACGTGCAGAGAGACCGTCTGGATCCCTGTGGGACTGGAGGCACTGGAGAAAGGAACCGTGTCGCAAGAAGGAAGACCTCGGGAAGAAAGCAAGTGTGCTCTTAAAAACCACTGTGATTTCAGTCATCTGTTTTGAAACTGCAAGTGCTGTAAAGTGACAACACGCGAGCCACAACCACATGTTAGAGAGTTTGTTTTAAATCACGGGGTGAAAATAAGAATCCATTATAATTCCATTTAACATTCCCAGGCTGGTACGCAACTATGCAACCCACGCAACACCACAGCTGTGGTAGTGAGGTCTTGAAAATCTGCTCCAGTGGATAGGAGAAAGCACCAGAACCAAAAATGAGGACAATGCCAGAGCTCTTGCACAGACTGGTGCAATCATCCCCACCCACTTTCCTTGTCCCATCACCATTTACACCCCAGCTGCATCCAGGCAGCAGGATAAAAACTGGCTCGCCGCTTGGGAAGGATTTTTTGCACAAGCTTCACGGTTCAGCAGATCTAAGGCTGTGACTCAAAGCCTCTTATGCTGGCCACCCAAAGTACAAACTTCCCTTAAATAACCCTTGATGAGAACTGGGACTTCCCACACCTTTGTGGAAGGTAATTGCACTTCAAGCAGAAAATTTTTTTAACTAAGTGATAAAAACCCTCTACCATGCAACTCTAGGGATCCAAGAGCCATTAAAAAAAAAAGAAAACCATACACTGAAAGACTGATACACGAATGACTAAATAGAAATGACCCAATAATACGGCTCTTCCATGACTTTAACAGAGATTCTGTGAACCCAGTGCTGGCATCCTGATAAGCAAAGATGTGCAGCCCAGCAGCAAGGAGCAGATACCAGGCATTAAAAAAAAAAAAAAAAATCCTACCTCTAGATGATTCTTTAACACAAAAAGATCAGTTGAATATAGACTCCTCATCCACATATTAATACAAAGGCAATACTCTAAATTGTCTCTTCAGGTACGTACACACAGAGCAAACTGTCACAAGGATTTTTGTGGCTGGACAGCAAATGCTGTTCATTTTCAAACCAGCACAGTCCGGACTCTCACTGCCTCAGGGGAACATCTTGCAGATGCCACCGAGTTTCTAAACCCCCACCAAGCCATCAGAAATGGCTTCTTTGCTCATCTTACCTGCTAGAATTCTCCAGGTGAGTTTTAAAGCTACTGAACAAAGGGAACAAAGGAAACATAGCAGTTAAGAGTGGATTTGGAGCACTTCACCTCCCTCAAAAGCTGATTTTAGTGAACATCATACAAGTATAGCCTTCTCTCTCTGATACACGTTTGTTCATGAAACATATAAAGCTAATGCCCTAGATCTGTCACGTTCTCCATTAATAATTCAGATTATTGGCCATTTTAGGCATACACAATGTATGGTCCAAAATTTAGCCTCTTTTTTTTTTTTTTTTTTTTTAATGACCCATTTGGTGTAGTTGATGTTTTTAGAAAGGGCTGTGATGCTTGCTCAAAGCTCTGGGAGACCATGGTACTCCTCTCCCAACTGGAACTAGGCTTGGACAAGGCCCACAGAGATGATCAATGCTGGTCTTTTGGTACTAGCCATAGAGGAGGACACAGATTAAGGTTTTCAAGATCATTTTTGCCAGACAACACACTCAGATAAGCAAGTGAGACAGTGACAATACTACTTCAGTAATGCCTTCAATGCTTAGAGCTGACAGAATTGATCATTTTCAGCTCTGGTCATTCCTACAGCTAATAAAAGTATGAATTAAAAATGCCATCCTCACTTTACATTCGAATCACCAGTTTCATGTATCTATAATTTTTCTGTAATTTTTTTTTTTTTTTAGATGAACAAAAACGTTCTCCAGGAACTGTTAAGTGTTGATAATAACAGCCCAGAATACAAAGCCATTTTTCACCCTCCAAAAGGAAGTATTTAACATCACAGCTCTGACACATGTATGCTTGTTGCCAACACCCTGCACATGAAGTGCTTGCCTGCGTGTGGATCACCCACCAGCCCAGCTCCACGATCCATCCTGTTTACTATTTAGAACAAACGTTAGAGCCAAACCAAGCTCCACCTCCCGAAAGGCTAAAGAAGAGCAGCTTGTGCAGATGTTGAAATTCTGGTGAGAAAGACAAACTGTAAACAGATTTCCTAAAAGATCTGCCTTGGGACAGTCTTATCTAGCAATTCCACTAATTCCCTCGATAGGGAAAGTAAGGGAGCACGAATAAAATCTGCAGGCAACAGATAGCTGGGAAAGTCTGTCAACTCAGAGGATGGGCAGAAGTTTATTCAGAACATTTGAGGACTAAAACAACTGACAGGAGGTACAGCTTGTAATAAAGCCAAGCGCAGTCATGCACTTTGGGATTAAAGAAATATGTTCTGCAGCTTGGGAGCTCAACAGTTGGAAGTGATATGGAAAGTGAAAGACACTGGTGGTTTAGTGGCTCATGGCAGGAGTGTAAAAAAGCCAGATGTTGCCCAAGGTCTCAGTGAGGAACAGGAAAATATACAAGACACCAGTAAAGTCTCAGCTGGAACAAGGTGCGATTTCAGGTTACTGAGTTCAAGAAAGGTTAAGTGAAACTGGAATAGTGCAAGAAAAGGTCAGCACGATGACCTCTCTCATGAGACAAAAAGACACTGGCTTTACTACTGGAGCAAAAGGAAGGCTCTCTCTGGAGGGGAAAAGGAAAGATAAAGCAGTATGAACCAGCCATAGAGAGGTTTAGGCTGGAACTTGAAAGGAGGCTTATATCCACCAAAATAATACTGTTCAAGCAGAGCTTGCCAAAAGAAAAAATTAGGCAGGAGGCTGATTGTTCAGCGCACAAAAATCTACAGCATGGTTGCCTGAGATAGCCCAAAACAAGGCTGACCATGCGGGAGGTCCAAAGCTGGTCCTGACAACACACCTCCTCACCATATACAGCCTACGGAGCCCACCAACCAAGGTGCAGGAGCTGCATAGCTAACCCAGAACCTCCCAGACCTTCCCTCACTTGCCGCCAGGTCTTGTACTGTCACCAGAGGGACATGCTGTTTAAGTGTATGGAAAGCCCAGACACACGCTACTGACACACAGTGAAAGCTACTTTGGATACGGACAGGCTTCCCAAGTCACTGCACAGTGAAAAGCAGGTAACTTTTCCCCAGAAAACTTGAGGTTATGCCCAAATCAAGTCCAAGGAAGATGATGAAGGGAGGCTGGTGAAGAGCATGGCAGTTCACTCAAAATGACTAGGGCTATAAGAGAAACACTACTAAAGGAAAGGAGAAGGTTGATGCTTCGGAGGGAAGAGATTAGACAGTTACGGCTGAAGGCTTTAGAAACCATCACTGTGATTGCATCACTCTGATTCGCTATCAGAGCCAAATTCCCCCACTATTCCCCAACAGTGCCCAATAAAATTAACAGCGCAGGCAGGTTCAAACAAGGGCAGTTTACAATCTTGCTACTCCAAATTAATCTCTGTTTCAAAGGGAAGTTGAAGTTAAAAAGGGGATGGGGTAGAGAGAAGGAAAACATAGAGGCTAATTAATGTCAATCACTATAAAACCCCATGACTGATGCTTTTGACACGACCCTCCGAGACAGGGTTTCTGCAGACAGTCGAACAAGCGTGAGACGAGTGCAAGAGTGCTGCATCAGAAGTGGGATTAGGCAGAGGGTGCCTGGAAATCCACACAACACAAAACCGTCTCACTCAGGTATTTATATAGAAATAACTTTTCCTGATGTTGCAGTAGAGACCTAGGGATGTTTATGCCTTCTATACCATCTCAACAGCAAAGGCTTACAATGCCTGTGTAGCGAGATACATAGAAACTAGACTCTGAATTACTTCCATGCACAACTGCTACTAATCCAGTGTACGTGCAAGGAAGGACTACCCTTACAACCTTTTCTTCTGTGAATCCACCATACCACCGCCACCTTAGATTTAAAAAAGCCACAAACAGCACTACTAGCTCTTTCCAGGCCCACCCCACCCCCCCAATTATTTTGCCCACAGAGGGGATTCACATGTACTTTTTTTTTGTAGTTGCTGGACTCCACTCAAGCTTTAAGCTTCAAACCTTACAACAAAAAGTACAGCATTTTTAGGTCATCAGATGAGACTTAAACTCTCTAGCCATGAGAAGAAAAGGAGTCATTAGTCAAAAGTTTACAGAAACAGAAATGATCAATTTCCCTCTATTCCTTAACCACGATCTGTTGCTTTCACTTTGCTGCAACTTTGGAACTAATACACCCAACATCCCCTTCATTAGGCAGAATTCAGAAAGCCTTCACTGCAACACCAAAGACAACAATTTTGTACTCTTAACTAAGCACTGGCAGGAGGCTTTGCTAAGCAATGGATCGCATAGTGGAAACTGCTCTTAGCTTTTTGAGATCTGAATTAAATTATAAGCAGTTCTATGAAGTGTCCTTAAAACTACCAGCATGTGTCCCCACATTCCCCAAGCGCTCTCTTGCAATTCACCTGCAATGCAAACAACTGCCTTTGGCCGACGTTGTGTTTGTTTTTAAAGTGCAGCTGAGCTCACGGAAGACGATATAAAACATATTTTCCCTGTTCCTCCAGGAGTGCCCTGGCTGCTCAAGCCAGCTGCTGCACTTTGCAGGCAGCTGGACTCTCTTACATTTTAGTTTTAATGGGAAAACTAACTTTTCAGCCATGAACCAGATTCCAGTTCAGCCTTCTGCATCCCCAACAGCTGTTTCCGGAAGGCTGCTCAAGTACCGTGGCTGAGTGGCGGCTTCTTTAGAAGTTTCTTCCCTGGAGGATAACTTCAGAAACCATCTTGGCCGGTCTAAACTGCTGCTTTAGAAGCTGCACTGGAAGGCACTTCATGGTTTTTAAGTGAAAGCAACACTTTAAAAGGATTGCAGCAGCTGGACCCAAGAAGACATGAGAGACTGTCTGCCTTTATCCAAAGTTTAAAACAGAGCCTACAGCTAGGAGGGAACAGCCACATTCCTGTAGATTGGTGTAAATCACAAACAATTTCATTTAAATCCAGCTGGAGAGAGCGGCCTGAAGAGAGGTTTCCCTTTGAAGCCCCGTAACTTCTGAGCTCCCTTAAAAGAGCCCAGCGACACCTCAAGCAGCCAGAAGACACTGCTGCATGGACACACACATGCTTTCTCTACAAGACACAACCTACCTACCTCAGCTCACTTCCCCTTCCAGCAGGCACTTTGCAGAGTTTCTCCTTTGCTGCCTCTCGCAGATGCATCCACTTCCCTAGAGAAGCATCCCATCCACAAGCCCTTTCTCACTCTTTCCTCCCTACTCTGCTATTCAGATGCCAGTGTGGGGCATTCAACAGGGCAGCACAGTTTTAAGTCTTCAAGACCTCTTGCATTACGGTTGGGTCTTGTTAGGGTCTTGTGGTGCCTGGTGAATCCTACCAAAATCATTTTACTTTTTTCATCCTTATTTCATGAACAACATGAAAAAGCCAAGGTGACTTCACGCAGAAAGCATTTCTACATCCTTTGCAGCCTTCTTCCCATGAGATATACAAGAAATAACCTCCCTTTGCTGAAGAAAGCAGCTTTGCCCAATTTGTTATCAGTTGGCTCATCATCAACCAAGAAATGGAGAATTTACACTGGAGATACCACTTAGTCAACAAACAAATCCATTCTGTACTCAAACCCAAACAGGCATGAGTATCAGCTCAGCAAATCACACTTATCCCTAGGTCACTGGTCAAGACCCACAGAATCAAGAAGTCATTTTCAGTAAATTTTTTCACATTAAAGAATCTGGGAAAGAGCCAGAAACTTCAGCCAGTCGGATGAATATCCAGTACAAGCCAAGCGGTCCCCTACGGTTATCCTGTCTCTGGAAGCTGGCCTCTTAGCAAGTCATTTACATCTTGCGCTCATTCATATTTTAAACAGCTCTTTTAAAAGCTGTTTCCTACATGTCAGTGTGTTTAAGGATCTCCATAACTTTTTGCTTTGGCTGCTACATCCTCCTCCCCTCGGCTCTTCCAGCTTTGACCTAGAAGAGCTCAGGAGCTATAACTGGATCAGCCCACGTCGCACAACATCCTGTCCCCAGAAGATGAAGGTCAGTGTTCAAAGACACAGGACAAAGATCTTCTGCCTGGTATCGTTACTCCCTCCTTGGACTGCGACATCATCTGTGAACAACCAGCACAGAAGTTTGACCCCACCAAGGCATTCTTGACCATCCTGGATTACGGACAAGAACTTGAAAATGTGTTTCCTTCCTGTTCGGTAGGATGAGATTCCTGCTCCTCTCTGCAACTCCTGTGTCAGCAACATCGACGCTGCCCTGCTGCTCTCCTGGCTCACCAGCAGCTTCAGGGATTTACGGATACATTCCCTGTCTATTTTGTACATACTCACAGTAGTACTTGGAAGCCACACCACAGTTTTTTGAGACAAAAGGTCAAATTCTGCAAGTTACTGTAAATCTTCAGCTCCAGCAGAATTCATCTGGAGCCAAGAGCTTCCCCATGCTGTAGGAAGTGCTTGAGATGTTGTTGGACAAACCAAGTGAACTATGCCAATGTGAACCTAAATCTCCAGAAAGCAATGCAGGCAGCTATGCAAACAGCTTTCCCTTTGCAGTGTTCAACTTATGTTTCAGATTTACATTAGATTTACATAAAATTAGATTTAGTCCATCACCCATTGTCGGGAGGAGAGTTGTATATGAACTATTAAAACATGGCATGGGTATGACATGCCCCAAAACTGGCATGCCTGGGCCAGCTCACTCCAGCACAGGGCTAAGCAAAAAGACAGCCATGCTGCATCCCATGCAGGTCTAGGAGCAGCAGAGCCGCATTCTCCTAATGCTCTAGGCATCTACTTGACCTGAGCTGGCCGTGCACTGAGACAACCCAGAGTGCAACAACCACCCCTCCACAACCAGAAGCCCCGGAGAGGGACCTCTGGGTCCTGAAGCCAAAGTGTTTCTACGCACCCCGGTTCTCTACAAGCCTGCAACACGGACCAGGACCTGTGCCAGCTTTTGCCTCAAGTGACAAGTGACTTCAGTCACTGATCACTATCAACATTCACAGAGCACTCTGCAGAAATGGCAACATTCTCCCTGAATCCTGGGTTAAGCTCTTGCTCATTTACTACATTTTGGCCTACAATAATGGAATTCCACTGTGTATTTTAACTGAATGTATTATTCCTCATTAGCAGTCTCAGGCTGTTCCTAGCCTGTCTTTAGCCTAGCAAAACATTGAGTGCATTTACTCCAGAAGTGACAGCATTCCTACGACTAGCAAAACATTTCCTGTCCATCAGGAAGAGCAGAGGTACCAAATCCTGCTCCGCAGGTTGCGCACCACCTCGCAGGCAGCACAGGCTTTGCTGTGTACCAAACCTCTCCGCCCAAGCGACAGCTACCACCGAGCAAGGTCTGGAGGAGGAGGAAGGACAGGAAAGAAGGAAAGTGACAGGACTCTGAAGAAATGTGTCCCAGCCTATAGTGAATGAAAGCGCCTGTGCATATGTTTGTGTGTGAACTTGGGGCACATTGAGATGACCCAAACTTTTCTAGAGTCCTTGCAGCCAACATTTTCACGAGGCTGGATGTAGGCAGCTCCCCGGTTAAATCCTGTGAAGCATTCTTCAAGGGCTGCTGCCTTTCTGCTGTCCTTTGCAAACACACAGTACCCACAAAAGCATGCATTTCTACCCACACGTGTCAAACAGGCTACCACCTCAAGTTCTCTGCAATCACAGCTCTACCAGGCCCGTGGACTGTACCTTAAATTAACTTACAAAACAAGCCAGAGAGAACACAACTTGAGTGTTGTATCCCAGGGCTAGGAGGAGGGAGGGGAAAAAAACCCAACACCCAAACCAGCCAACAACTCTTTACACCAAACGAGCAATTTTATTAAGGAAATAACATCTGTACAAGACATGCCGCACACACACATTCTGCAGCTGGAATCTCTTGTAGCTGATGCATCTCTTGGCGACACGTAAGTCAGAAAATAATTCAGCTCAGCCTTGGAGGACTGGCAGTGGTGGCTCTGTGGTCGCAGCAGGCGCAAAGTACGGCAAAAAGCTAGGCGCAGACCTCAGAAGATATACAGAGCAAATCTGCGGAAAAGCATCTTTTCTTCCCTCTGCAGTGGACTCTGTGGACATAACATGCTTTCAGAGACTCACCAATGTTCAGCCTCGAGGGAGAGGTTCGGGATGACCAGAGAGAAGTCCTGGGTCACCAAAGCCCATGAGAGGCTGTCCTTTTCCCAGGGCTCCCCTACTGCCAGGCTGCATATGGAGGGAGGAACATCTCTGCAGGCAAACAGGTGACACTGTGCACTAAGGCAGAGTCCTGGTTTCGGCTGGGATAGAGTTAATTTTCCTTCTAGTAGCTGGTATTGTGTTATGTCTTGGATTTAGTATGGGAATAACATTGATAACACACTGATGTTTTCAGTTGTTGTTAAGTAGTGTTTAGACTAAGTCAAGGATTTTTCAGCTTCTCGTGCCCAGCCAGCAAGAAGGCTGGAGGGGCACAAGATGTTGGGAGGGGACACGGCCAGGACACCTGACCCAAACTGGCCAAAGGGATATTCCATACCATGTGACATCATGTCTAGTATATAAACTGGGGGCAGTTGGCCTGGGGGGATCACTGCTCGGGAACTAACTGGGCATCGATGGGCAAGTGGTGAGCAATTGCATTGTGCATCACTTGTTTCGTATATTCCAATCCTTTCATTATTATTGTCATTTTATTATTGTTATTATTATCATTATTAGTTTCTTCCTTTCTGTTCTATTAAACTGTTCTTATCTCAACCCATGAGTTTTACTTGGTTTTTTCCGATTCTCTCCCCCATCCCACTGGGGGTGAGGGAGGAAGTGAGTGAGAAGCTGCATGGTGCTTAGTTGCTGGCTGGGGTTAAACCACAACAGGCAGAAAAAACTAGTGTCCATAGGGAGGGTTATACCCACTTTGACTGAGAGTGCCACACAAATAAATAAAAAAAAATAGGTAGCACCCACACCACACCATGCTATCTTTGTCAGTTCTTACCCTAAGCCCACATGTTTTATCATACTTTAAACAACAATAATGAAGCATTAAATGGCACTGACATACATAGCCCTGTTTGGCATCTGCTGGAATACATAGGACATCGAGTGATACCTTATTGCTCTGCTCCCCCCAACAGCACCTCAAGGGCTGATGATCAGTGTCAGAACAAAGTCTGCCACCTTCTCCTTTCACTTTGGGTTATGGTGGGTAGATACAGAAGTCTGGCTGTCACGGGTAGGCCAGGTACCCCGGTTCTACACTCTGGCTAAGGCTCTTTTCCTCCTGTCTTTTGCACTTGAAGTTGTTCTCCACTAAAGACAGGGCATAGAGAAGATCCTCCACAAAGGAAGGATCCTGCCATCTCACTGTGCTTGCAGAATAGGATTCCCTCTGTTCACACTCAAAGTCCATGCATAGTCATACATCTGCTATATCACAGCAAGATCCTTCCACACTGCCACAGGCTTTCTATTTCAAGTGGATTAATAATTTGCAGGCAATACACTTTCCTGACCATGCAGAAAAATCATAAAATAAAGGATATATCATTAACACATTTCCACCAAAAGATTGCGCACAGAGATATATCAGGCGAGATGACTAACCCTTCCAGCGGATCCATGTGAGGAATGAAATACTAAATTATGATTTTCTAAATACCAGGATAATATTTAGTTACTACGTCAAAAATCTTTCCAAGACATAAGAAAAAGTAACATAAGAGACATGCTCTCTTCCCATGAAAAAAAGTGAGGGCCTCACTCCCACGCCACTAGCAAGCAGGAGGTACCCTGCTGTAACAGGTCCCAAGGTCACAGTTCAAGTCCAAGAAGAAGCCTTCATCACCTTTTTCACCCACCTTTTACCAATACCACCCGGAGGCTTCCCATCTCTCCCTAGACCCTCCATGAAGGGGGATCCCCTTTTTGAGCCAGTAGATGGAGCCAAAGAGACACTCCCTACCGTGAAGAAAGGGTGAGATGTGGGGGTAAAGAAATTGGGGTAGAGAACCTCAATTTCTATTGTCAGGGGTGCTACTATCAGTCTATTAGTATCAGTCAGTATGAAATGGCAGTCCACGATAATGCTTTAGGATGAAAGAGACAGCTGCGTAACTGACAAAACAGCTCTAGAAAAAGTTAAGACACCACCCACCTGAGCCAGCAAACACCAGTTACTCTTATTCAACGATTTGAGAATATTTTGGAATTAAGACACTTACATGTTTCTAACAAACACGCTGACCAGAGGTGTCAGGCATCAAAAGTACTGTCAGGAGAGAGATGAATTAACCTTTCTCATCAGAACTGCTGCTGTTCCAGATATTAATGCATGCTATTTCTGAACAGCGCAGGGTCCAGTTCAGATTGTGGATGCATTCATAAAACCTAAGAGTTTTGTGAGCTGAATGGCACACACAGAGAGCACACTGTTGTGCAACACAATACTTAAGACGCTTCCCATCTGCACTCCATTTCAAAGCATATTTTACTTGTTAGCTTCATTTAGAAGGTCCCCCAGTTCCGCTGCAAGAGAGGACCCTGCCAAAACGCAGGGCTGAGCAGAAGCATTGAATTTGTATCAGCATAAAGTAAGTATGAAGTAAGAATGAAGTACGCCTATGCCCTACATGTACAAAACCCACTAAACACCAGCAGACTTTTGTTTGCTTGAGGATTAGGAGATATTTAGAGAACACGATGGCTGTGGCACTTGAACGCCACCAAAAGCTCTCCTCACTGAACGCCAGGAATCATGATAGATTTAGGAAGTGATAATTCGGCTCTATTTTTTGCATCCAGCTGGAAGACAATATATTTTCTTTATTAAAAGCCTTCCTTCAGTACGCAAGCTTGCCAAGCGAAGCTCCTCTGCAAGGCTTTCAGCAGCGCTTTCATTTTAAAAATCTGGTATTCATGTGTCCTACAGGGAAGCATTTTGTGACTTGAGTTGTAAAGGTTTTCTCCAAACGAACTGGTTAGCGGGTTTGGACGGAGTCCTGTCCCCACGGGAAAGCGTACCCTCATGCCAGACCGTAACTAAAGTTTCTGCCCAGCCCCGAGCCAGCAGCCCCCAGCCCGGGTTGGCGGGCGCCCGCACCCCTCGCCCCCTCGCCGCCGCGGACCGGGAGACTGCCCAGCGCCGGCGGTGCGGCAGCGGCTCCCGCGGGGCAGCCGCGGCACCCGCCGCCCGCCCGGACCCCCACCCCGCACCCCCGCGCCCCGCGGGCCGCCCCCCGCTCCCCGGCCGCCGCAGCCCGCTCCCCGGCGGGGCCGCCGCGCAGCCGCCCCGCTCCGGCCGCCGACCCAACTTGGGGCTCCGGCCGCCGCGCCCCGCGCACCTCTCCGCGCCTCCCGTCCCTCCGCCGGGTTCAGCCTCCTCGCAGCAGCTGGCGGCCGCGGCTAATCCCCGCCGGCCGCCCCCCGCAGCCCGTTCATCCGCTTAATCACCTGCCGGCACCGAGCCGCGGAGCCGCTGCGCGCCGGCGCTGGCGGCGGCTGCTGCCGCTGCCGCTGCTGCTGCTGCCGCCGCCGCCGCCGCTGCTGCCGCCGCCGCCGCCGCTCCCGCTGCTGCTGCCACTGCCGCTGCCGGCGGGGAGGCACCTTCGGCGGCGGCGCCGCCGCCTCCCGGGCGCGGGCGCGGCTGCAGGCGGCCACGCACGGCCCCCGCGCCGCCGCCCCGCCCCGCCCCGCCCCGCCCCGCCCCCGCCCCGCCGCGCTCCGCTCCGCGCCCCGCCGCGCCCCGGCCTCCGCGCCGCCCAGGCGGGAAGGCTGACCGCGGGGCGCGCAGCGGCGGGCGCGCGCGCGCGCGCACCCAGCCCCCGGGGGCGCGCGGGGTCCCGGCAGCGCGGAGGACGGCAGAGACCGCGGGAGCCCGCAGCCGCGGGCATCACCGGAGCGTCGTGTCGTCGTCGTCGTCCCCCGGTACCTAGTGCCAGCCACGGCCCCCCCCCTCGGCTCTGTCCCCCTTACCCCGGTGCCCACCCCCTCCCCGGAGCTCCCGTGTGCGCAAGGCGTCCCCGCCGCGGGGCGGGGGGGATGAGCAGGGCAGCCCTGCTCTGCCTTAGGGGACCGTAACAGGTCGCTTCCCAGCGGGACCCGCTCCGGACACGGGGTTTTTCCCTTCTACAGGCATGCCCCATCCAAATCACGGTCCTCCTGAAAGCCATCCTTTTCCCCCCTTTTGAAAACGTTTCCACTCGGGGCATCCAAATTAAAATCCCCGCTGCTGCCTCCACATAACAACCAGGGCTTGTTTTCTTCCCTGGAGCGTGGCCTCATGTGCCAAAGCCAAGTGTCTTTATCGCAGGCTGTCATTCACGGCCATTTTTCAGGTGTGTGGCTGCCAGTTCCCGGCAGGCCTAACAGCAGCCAGGTTATATCCAATATTGCATTTTTTGCTTCTACAATCTAAACTACACAACTGTGGTCACGGCCATCTTTTGATGACTGAAGTTTTGGCCATACACCGGGAACAAACCCACTGCTATAACTGTAAAAAAAAAAAAAAAAAAGTATTTTATTTTCCCAAGGAGTGAGCAGATCAGGCTGTACTCAAGATGGACAAGGATTAAATTCTTCCACTGAGTCCCATGCTGTATTCAAGCAGTCTTTTAGCAGCTTAGCTTTGCTCACAGGAGTCCTGGCTCTCACATACAGCACTACCCTACACAGAAAGAACTGTCCCTCCAGTTTTTCAGGATTTTCGGCGTGATTTTCAGCCTTCCAGGAGTTTAGAGGGAGACAGGAGTTCAGACGGAGACAGAAGAGACTCTGAACTTTGTTCCTTGAAGCAAAATGCGTAGCCTGGTGTCAGTGCCTCAGCTCCCAGGGAGCACAGGTAGTTAATTAGGTGCCAAAATTGAACACACCGATAGTTAACATACCTTGAGCTAACCCAAAGGGAAGCTTTCAATCCTTGGGATGTGCCTCTTTCTGGGGCTCAATGCTGCTAACCAGGAAATGCCTCCCTTCCAACCATGATTCATGGTCTGACATCTCCTGAGAAAAAAAACTCATAAGCCCCTTCATTTAAAAAGCAGAGATCAGATTTTGAGCACAGTGAGAGGAGGGTGTGATGGCTGCGTCCGTCCCCTGAGCAGCACAGGGGTGGGGGGTTCATCCAGGATATGGACAGCAAGTTCAGCAGCCTCTGCCCAAGAGGAGAGAAAGGCACACCGGCATTATTTTGCTAGCATTATTGTCCTAGGAAAACAAGTAACCTCCAGATGGCTCCTGCCTAAGCCCTTCTACATCACCTCTTCTTTTAACTATTCCTCTGTGCAAAAGAGAATCCAAAATTCAGGACATTCACATGGGAGGAGAGGTTGTCCCAAGTCCCTGCCCTAAAAACTGTTTGTGTTGTGCCCATGACCTAGTTATTATAATAATACAAAAGAGTTTTGGAGCAGGAATCACACCCTGGGATGCCTCCCTTTGTGTCCCTAACTATTTAGGCTACAGTCACAGAAAAGACACCACATAGGTTATCCTGCACAAGCTCCTATGATACTGGAAGTCCAGAAAGGTCCATGAAACATTTATCCTATGGGCCACAAAACATGACCCGACTTCCTACTCAAATGGAAAGTAAAATGCAAAGTCCTGCCTAGTAAAATCTAGGCAGAAGCAGCCAGAGGGTGTGAGAAGGTGGTTCCTCCTCCTGGCTGGCCTGAGGGAAACGGCATGGGGAGTCCCCACGGGACAAGGAGACAGATGAGCTGCTCAGGCTCAGGCAAGACCAAAGTGCCCTGGACGAGAGCCCAGAAACAGGCTCTTAGGCATCAGGAAAGTCCAAAACTGTTGGGCACTTCCCAGCTTGGAGACAGCTGCGCACAGCTTCTCTAGTCTATTTAGGAGCCGACATCCCATTGAAATTTTGGGGGATTTGGCCCTAAATCTTCTCAGCTCTTATTCTGGAGAATATTGATAGCATTTAGGTATTTTATGCACACACATGCAGCTGTGCATTTCAAAGTAATCCGTTGTGATCTAAGCCAAAACAGGATTTGAGTCATATTGGTTTTTACAGGTAAAGCATTGATTTATAAACATGTAGAGCAAGCCTATCTAAAGAAAACTGGCTTCATACGCGTGCAAGCAACAAGGAGAACTACTTAGAACATTCTCTTCTGCCCCACAGAGCTGGGCATCAAATTCCTTTCCAGCTTGAATTTCGGGAGTTCAAAATTAAGGATGAAGAAAATTAAGGATGGAGAAATTGTGGACTGATTAAACTATTTCACATGGCAGTCAAAAGAAGGCTGCACAAAAAGCCAGTTTGGTTCTTAGCTAATAAAGTTGCAGTTGCATATCCCATGCCACTGCACAAGGAAAATGCTACATGGCATTTTGGGGACTGCCGTTATTTTGGATTCTTTACTTGTCATCATCTTTCCACACACAAGTTCTTCATTAACATTCAGAAAAACAACAATGAACACAAATCACCTTGGAGCCACACTGGTACAAACTAAATGTCACTGAAATCAGTTTCACTGTTGCGTTAGTATTACTTAACACTTTGAGGAAGCAACTGAAGAGAGTTCTTAAGTCCTAGGCCTCTTCCCGCATATCTAAAACTACACTACAGTTAAGCCTTATCTCAAGTGTTATCTTCAGAAGCTGGAAGCACCAGAAACATTTGCTCATTACAACAGATACAGACATTTACATTCTCCCAACACTGCTCTGTCCTGGACACCAGATGTATGACACCCCTGACACACAACACACACAGAGAAAGTCAATTATATGGTACATGTTCCCAGGATCCAAGACTTTTGTGGATCTGATGGGCAGCAAAATGACTATATAGACTTAAATGAAATTCCTCTGAAAACACAGTAAGCATCCAGGACCACATATAACCCAGAACAACAATATGATGTTCCATTTTTTCCTAAAAGAAAACAGCAAATTTCAGAACTCAGCCAGAAACCACAAAAATGACAGAAAAGAGGGTTAACACTGCATAAGAGTCCAGCATGCCAAGGCAGAGCCAAGGACTGCAAAGGCCACATTCTGCTCCCAGCCATGCCAGTGTAAATACAAAAATCCCTTCCCTGACCTCTGCGTGGATCTCCCCACAGTTTGCTCGGTCGATGCAGTGCATTTAGACCATTGAGTTCCCTAAGTCTCTGAAAACACTACCTCCAGAAAGCCCCATTTCTGCATCACATGCTATTACGCTATGAGATGAATGCTGCAGAGAAAACCTTTCCCTTACCATTTCTTCTGCACAAAGAATAACAAAGGTCTTTTGCTTTTTTAAAATGCAAGTTTAATAGCTCCAACACACAACTACTATAAACAGCCCTGGAGAGCTGAATACCACAGCCCATAGCCAGCATCCCCCCAGAGACACCCAGGGCTCAGCTAGGAGTTACACCCTCATCCTTTCGTGCTGGCTGCAAACCCAATGCAAGTTCATGGGGTGTAAAGAAAAATGCCAATGACCAAAAAAATTCCAAACAGCTCCAGGTCTGGCTGAAAACACCCCAGCCCTTAATCTTTAGTGGGGTTTTATGTGCGAATTGCAGGCAGGAAGGCCTTTGCAAGAGCTGTACTAGAATTATTTGTAAACACTTGCTTATTCCTCCCACCATACAAACACAGGAAATGAGATGTTTTTCAGTGATTTTTTTTTGGGGGGGGGGGGGGGGGGGTGGGTGGTATCCTGATGTCTTGTCCCTGTGTGTCAGCAAGTTCTGCAGCTGTGCTCCTTACTTACACGGGCTATAGTCAGAGATGTTTTCTTCTATTATAGAAGGCAGGGTTTCTGAGGCAAAATATAAAAAGCAAATCGTAAGAAGCAATATTGAGAGCTGTTGGGAAATTGAATCGCTCAATTTTATTAATCTATTCATTTAACCGCAATTATTATTTTTATAGCACTCAAAATACAGTCAGTAATTTGTAAGGAAAATACAGGCATAGGGTCTTTGTCCCAGAGAGCTTACATTGTAACTTCCTATGTTAAGGCTAATTGGTGTTTAAAATATGAAAGCTCACTAGTTTTCAAAACAGAAATTTTAAGAAAATCTGTCAAGTGAACTAGGTTTTGGATTTTTTGTTTGCTTGGACATATCCTTGCAAGGGTGTGAGGTAAGACTGACTGTATTGATAACCCTCTCCCACTGCTCCCCCCAGGCCTTTTTCTGGAATACATCTTCCAACTATACCCCATTAGCCAGAAGTTGAGCTCCATGGCCAGAGAGCTGTTTGTGAAATGTTTATAATGTTTAGTAAGCAGCCATATTAGAGCTGATTTTATGCATTTACAGTTTATTTATAAGCCGATCATTTCAAAATTCCCACTTTCAGAGAATATTCCATGAAACTCCAAACTATGATGCAATGTTTCTACATTTTATAGCTCTGACCTCACTTTTTATTTAATTTCTTTATGTGCTCATAGATTTTATTTAGAGGTTACTACAAATCTATAGGGGATAAAGCCTTCTCACCCAGCAGTTCTCTGATTCAGGTAAGTATTCTTGAGCCTAAATTGGAGAGACATGGATTTGATGGATGGACCACTTGGTGGATAAGGAATTGGCTGGATGGTCACACTCAAAGAGTTGCGGTCAATGGCTCAATGTCCAAGTGGAGATCAGCGACAAGTGGCGTCCCACAGGGGTCAGTATTGGGACCAGGACTGTTTAACATCTTTGTCGGCGACATGGACAGTGGGATTGAGTGCACCCTCAGCAAGTTTGCCGACAACACCAAGCTGTGTGGTGCGGTTGACACGCTGGAGGGAAGGGATGCCATCCAGAAGGACCTTGACAGGCTTGAGAGGTGGGCCCGTGCGAACCTCATGAAGTTCAGCAAGGCCAAGTGCAAGGTCCTGCACATGGGTCGGGGCAATCCCAAGCACAAATACAGACTGGGCAATGAAGGGATTGAGAGCAGCCCTGAGGAGGAGGACTTGGGGGTGTTGACTGATAAGAAGCTCAACATGACCCGGCATTTGCTGCCCAGAAAGTCAAACGCATCCTGGGCTGCATCTAAGGAAGCATGACCAGCAGGTCAAGGGAGGTGATTCTGCCCCTCTGCTCTCCTCTCATGAGACCCCACCTGCAGTACTGCGTTCAGTTCTGGGGCCCCCAACATAAGGAGGATATGGACCTGTTGGAGCGGGTCCAGAGGAGGGCCACAAAAATGGTCAGAGGGATGGAACACCTCTCCTATGCGGACAGGCTGAGAGAGTTGGGGTTGTTCAGCCTGGAGAAGAGAAGGCTCTGGGGAGACCTTACTGCAGCCTTCCAGTACCTAAAGGGGGCCTACAAGAAAGTCAGAGAGGGACTTCTTACAAGGGCATGTATGTAGTGATAGAACAAGTGGTAGTGGCTTTAAACTGAAAGAGAGCAGATTTAGACTAGATGTAAGGAAGAAGTTCTTCACCGTGAGGGTGGTGGGGCACAGGAACAGATTGCCCAGAGAACCTGTAGATGCCCCATCCTTGGACGTGTTCAAGGCCAGGCTGGATGGGGCTTTGAGCAACCTGGTCTACTGGAAGGTGTCCCTGCCCACGGCAGGGGGGTTGGAACCAGATGATCTTTAAGGTTCCTTCCAACCCAAACCATTCTATGATTCTTTGTATTACCAGAATAATATGATATCAATTAGTCCCCAACAGTGGACATTTACATGGCATTAAGTATACTGTATTTAACTTCAAAATACAAAGCAGTAACTCAAGATTGGAGAGCAGAAAACAGATATAAGGAAAGGCACTAGGGCTGCTGAAATAAAACAGATAGTAATAACCTAGAAATCACATAGTCTTAAAGCAATTTGCCTTATCTGCTACATTTAACAGCAGCTACAGTTACTAAAGTGAAAAAAAATTATCAAGCCATCTTTCACATCTCAACCCTTATTTACTGTTTGCATTTCTCTCAGTAATGTCCTCTGTTTAATTTTAATTCCTGTTCACTTAATACATTCACTTCTTTATAGTGTATGGCACAGGTCTGAGACTCTACACAAGAACATGCATTTGCTCAAAACAATCTGTTTACACTAAGATATTTTTTTCCAGGGTGGAAACACTTATCTAAGCTTGGTTTTAGAAATTATAACTTGGGGGCCAAATTTAGAATTTACATTAACCTTTAAAAAAAAAAAAAAAACAAAAAAAGAAGGTGAAAGGCAGGTTTTACCCTGCCTTGAATTCAAAGACTCCCAGCAAGACCTCCATCCACTGCACCAAGCTGTATATTTTCTCCCAGATAATCTTTCAAGCACTGAGGGAAAAATACTTCACAAAGTTATAATATCTTACATTACATACTCGCCCTTAGATCTCTATTTAAATTCCATTCTTTCCCTGCCCAAGGTGAAGCCAGTTTTCTCTGCTCTTAACCTTTCTCCCGTATTGCACAATTAAGACAAACTTTTTTTGCAGTGTTGAAGACTATGTCTGATGTTTCCTTCGCCTGTTTGGTCCAAAGGTTACCATTTCACAAAGTATCCTAAGGACATTTTTACTACCAAGAAATATTTTGACAACAAGAACTATTTTTAACTCCGCTAAGCTCTGCTGAGTGTAAAATGTTGCACGGGGTGCTCAGCAGCCTAGGGGAACGCAGCTATCGATGGCATTTGTTTTCTTTGCACAAGAACAGCAATCTGAATCTTCCAACAAGACGACTCTGTACACACTGTACGCAATGTACATCTCATTATAAACCTAAAGGGTCAAAAGATAGGGGAGAAATGTACTCAAGACCCACCAGCTGCTAGCTAGAGGCAGCAAGGCGCTGCTGCCGGTTGGGAGGGCTCTGCAGCCCCGCTACTGCCCATGTCTCATACTGGGATTCCCAAATCTACCAGAGAAGATTAATTTGGCCAAAAGATCAACTACCCCATCAAGATGTTACTGGCAATCTGCTCCAGGATGGTGCCTCCAGGTGCTCTCCCTGCCTTCCCCCACTTGCCGTATTGGAAGTGATTTAGCTGTGACACAAAATGGGACAAGACCACACATCCCAGAAAGAGCACAAGGGAGATAAGTTAAAGACAAGAGAGTGAAGGGCCAGAGGAGAGGAAGGCTGGTTCCCAGCCCCAGCCATAACCTCGACTGCATGATGATGCTGGGACAGGAGAGCAAGGCCAGCTCCTCTGCTGATGAAGGCTGTCAGGAGCTCGTTGACACTTAAGCACACCTCCATGGGGAGTAATGCAAGCTCTGGCATGGAGTGCTTTCAGGGCAGCCAAGGGAACAGAGCGTTTTACTCCTCTGCAAACACCCAGCAGGATGCTTAGGCATTACTTGCACTGCGAGCCCCCCAGCTAGCAGGACTGGCATAGCAGGTAGGGCTACACAAGCTCTCTCTTCAGGGGTTAACTCCCCCCTGGCAAATACACTGCCCATATGTGCCTGCTCACTAGGATTTCCTAACAAAGCAACATTCTTCCCTTCTCTTTAACTACAAAAATAATGGAAGTTACAGCAGAGGCTGTCCCCTCCAGCAACCTGTGCTCCACCCTGGAGTCATTTTATATTACTCTCCCCAGTGTCCTAAACCAGGGCTGCAGAGATTGTTCCAAATGTGGCTTT
Organism: Aquila chrysaetos chrysaetos; assembly: GCF_900496995.4. NCBI lineage: Eukaryota > Metazoa > Chordata > Aves > Accipitriformes > Accipitridae > Aquila > Aquila chrysaetos. The sequence continues at coordinate 75,786,275 of NC_044030.1, read as the reverse complement.
CATTTTATGCTAGAATAGCCTCCATTAATGCAATACGCTGTGCTCCGTACCTTATGATATTCAAAGTGGAAGCCCAGATCTTGTTTGCTTTTTAAACATCACCAACCATCCTGCATTTTATCCGTGTGTACTTCACAGCATGTGTCAGAACGTGCCATCCGCTCACCACTTATTAATGTTTCAAGAGTCTTCCTTAAAACATACATGAGATTTAGGGAGGTTTTTGTTCCAGGAGTCTTCTGACCGTTCTGTGCAGTCAGAGAGAGTAGTTTTATTTCACAGACTGGATTTAATATACAGAAACATACTGCATCTGTTTCCAAATATTTTCTTTCTAAAACCATTACAAAAACCAGTGCCAAAATGTGCTCGTTTCTCTTTAAGGAGGAAACCTAATTTGGATTTCTTGATCCAGATCATCTTAACACCCAGGCTCAACTTTGCTTGCTAAAGCAATCTACAGGCTCCAGCTAATACAAATTTAATCTGCAAGGCTTTCTGCTTGGGCTGGACGGGTCCAGCGTGTCTTTGTTATAGACTCCACACCATATATCAGAAGCATCTGGTACTGATTGCAGATCTCAGGCATCGTGCTTATGGGCTCCGTGGGCAGGATCTTTCTTGGATTTCTGATCTATTTTGGATTTTTCACTAGGATATCCCTATATCTCATTGGATCAGAGATTTATGACTGGTTCTTAGCTTCATGTTAATTTTTTGGAGCTGGGATGTTTTCTTATGGACCAATCTGTGGCAGCTGACGATATGTGAGAACACATCCTGCAGGTCCAGTTCTCCTTTTACATGGTCATAAACAAAGAGTCACCTCTTTAGTTAATTGAGTTACCCTGGCATAATGCTTACACATATGGAAATCAGAAACCACTCCTCTATCCCCTAATATTTGGGATTCACCTCCTTTCCCCTCCATGATTATGTAAAATGCCTGGGAAAAAAGTGAAGCTGTTTTATAAGGGGTGAAAAATAATTTGCCTTTTGATTGTACCCAAAGAGAAGGGGTATTACGAACAACAACTGCTCCTCTGGTTTCAGGCTTTCATTTGGTAAGGTCCCAAGCCTTCCTCTCAAGTCAGAAGCAGATTTTGCTATCAATTGAAAGGAAGAAAAAAAAAATCAGGCCTCAGTAACTACACAGGAACATTTTGATCAATTGGCACAATCTAAAGGTTAAAAGTTCCAATATGCAGCTGACCTGGGGAAAAATAAGAGCGACGGTAAGTTCAAAATTTAAATATTCAATCAAGCCATTTCTCCAGGATACAATTTTCAGGCTACTTTGATGAATGCTGTCAAAAGAGTAGGTGGCAAAACGTGACCAAGATGGAAACCCTCAGTCTCACCTCACATTCACTTTTTTGTCCCATTCCCTGCACGAAGTTAGTCCTCCAAAGAGGAGTCTGGGGAGCCCCAGAAACAGAAGTCCCTGGACAACATGAACAGCAGCACAAACCTCCTCCCTGTGTCCATGCCTGAAACTCCCACACCACCCCTGCACATCTCCTACGGGCTCCCTGACTGCCAAACTGGGGACCATAAAACAAGGGTACGTGTGTGAAGTGAGCATGAGAGAGGGTTATGTTTGGGGGCCGGGGTAGGGAGGATGCTCCCAGCATTACCGGGCTGTTCCCACTATGTGGCCATGCAGCCATGAGATGAATTATATGGTTATATTTAATCCTATTTTGCTTTTTCTCACATGCTTATCTTGATACTGATACTGGTTCCTCCTCAGCTCAGTTGCTTCCCAACTGTTTATACTTGCAAGGAAGTTCTCACCAAGTAAGAGTTGTATTGAACAGGAATGCATTTCATCACATTTTCCCCAATAAAGCCCCAAAGTGGCTCCTTTTTCCTCAATAAACACACAAGCCACATCCAGAGCTGCCCTGCTAGACTTCTGCACTGTTTCAGTTCTAAAAGATAACCCAATGAGGGTATAATATGCGAAGTTTTATAAACTGGAGCAATTGCTCCAACCAGAAAACTGGCAGCTCTAGCAGGCTTGGCTTTCAACCTTCTCACTTCACAACAAACCTCAAATACCGTATCTGGAAATCAAACTTCAGCTGTGTGTTGGCTGGAGCACCACAACAAAAACAAGGTTGTTTTTTTTTTTTTCTCAAAGCCTGCACTAGGTGCAGAAAAGGACACTGTTTTGGCTTCAAGGCCTCGGAAAAACAGAATTCAGTTTTTCCATTCTGTCATTATTCTAGCAAAACCCTACAGGTAAATAAGTCTCACGTGTTTACACTGATGCCTCTTGGAGACACTCTGGAAGACTGGATAATGGCTAAATTCATAACCAGGCAGGTACCTCATAAGCTAGGGCTTATTTGTGTTGCTCAAATGTACTTCTGCAGAAACAGGTATTTCAAAGAATTTTAGCCCTTATGAAGCTGCTCTGACTTTATAACCCTCCAACAGACAGGCAGGTACCTGGAAAGAAAAGCTCTGCAGTAAAACCCAGCATTTAATAAAGTGCTTTTCCCCCGGAGAACTCAAGCACCTGCAGAAAGTGAGCTGCTGTCATCACCTCCCTGTCACCAGTGCCGTGACTTGTTCGCAGTGGGGGGAAAAGGCTTGACCAGGACCCAACACTTCTTAAGTCCACACGTGCTATCCATTAGTCTGTAGGACCCTGACAGGAGTTAGATACATAGCCCTAAGTCACATACAGTTTATGCAAACACAACTTACAAGTAAATGATTTAAAATAGAAGCATGCAGAAGAGAAATGGAACGTAAAGCAGGCAACCAGCACAGGCTTGCTGCAGAAAGCAACACTAACTACAAGCAAGTTACAAATGCCACTAATACGTGAAGAAGGCAAAACTTTACATGGAATTTAAACTAGTTCTTTACATTGGGTTCATGCTGGTTTCTTACACCAGCTTATGACTCTGTATATAGCAAGGTATATAACATTTTTTTATCTAAAGGAGATCTTGACTTGGCTTCACCAAGTCACGCACAATTCCTCTGATGCTGTACATGGCCAGTGGGTCCCAAGGGCGCTGCTGTGCATGTTGAAGATTATATAAAAAGGGAGAATATGCCTCCTCATATTCTTTAATACTATTACTGATACTATCATTAAATGAGATAATGTCCTCGAGGCTGGGAAAACTTCAGGGAGTATGGGAGCTGACACCTGGACTCTGGATTGGTTTCCTTGGTTATTAGAACTGGCTGAACTGTTTTAACAGATAATGATATCTAATTTAATTACATATTAGACAAAACACTTTGATTATTATTCAGCCAGCCAGAATTAATGAATTTCTAAATCCTTCTTCCATCCCAATTTTTTTCTACCCTCTTGTCTTTTACCTCTTTTTTTTTCAAGCTCTTCTGAAATCCAGCTCAAGACAGATGTTTACTTCTCTACTAACTTGCACAATTTTTTTTTTTAATAATGATGCCCTTTAAACTCATTTCCACAGTTCATAATTTGATTCTTGGGTCATCAGAGAAAGCATCTGAATCACAAAATAATTCTAATAAAGCACTGACATTCTTCCTTTCTCATATACTATTTAAAACAGAGTCCATTTAAAGGCAGAGCCTTGCAGTAAACCCTTGTTTACTTTGAATTCCACACACCAGCCATTAACTTCTGATCCATTTGGCATCCACACACTTTTTTTAACTATTATTATTTCTTTCTCCACAGCATAACTGGTGAATTATTGAAATCCGATTTATTTTAACCACATAGTTCATCCTGATGAAATTGGCTAGTTTACTAAATAATTTTCTGCTCTGCTGTACATACCACTTACTTTCTGAATGCAGGCAATGATCGAAAAACAGATCAGAGAGGAGACAATTTTGTGTGTTGCTGGGTCAGACACAGAGTGGCGGGAGGAAATCTGGAAGGCAGAGTTTCCCCATTTCCATGGAGGCAAACGGGAAGCAATTCCACCGAAGCCCACGGTGTTATGGTATTGTCAGAGACCTCAGCATAGCTTTGTTTTTCTGTGCAAGAAAGCTGTGCTTCAGACCACTCGTCAGCAAGGCAGGGAGAGAGAGTGCGCAGGAGGAGATGAAGTGAAGAACCCTTGTTTCCTTCAGTACCTGCAGCAATGCCAGTGTGACATTCCCAGGGCTACCCACATACGGAGATCCCAGCTCAGGGTGAATCAACCTCCCCACACACCTACAGCCCCAAACATAGCTCCTTCCAGCTGAAGGCGTAGCATAATCCCCAGTGATTAAGCATTAAGCTGTCAGATACCTTGGAGCCAGTGAGATCCTAAACCAAGGTGGTGACGAATATATGGTTCAAACCTGAAGCTATTCATCAGATCCATGCAGCATGAGAAACAAAACTAAGAGCATCTGGTTGCCACTAGTGTCTCCAAAAATTTTTCATAGCAACTTAAAATTTACAAACTCCTTATCATATTTCTGTTAAGACATGGTTTAAGAGAAAGTCATGCCTGGCCAGCAGCAGTAATTAAAAAGCAGTTCTCACCTATTTAACTTGTAAAGCCTACAGAAGACCTGTGTCCTCAGATTTTTTTCTTAGAGCTCCTATTACTAAAAAGTAGAGGGCAAATCCTGCTTTGCTACCTAATGCCTGCTGGCTTTGAAGCCAATGCAACTATTGCTCTTTTTATTCACAGGCCCTTGTTTTCAAATAGAGTGCTTTGGGGAATAAATGTTTTACTTGAATTAATTCTTTTTCCTGTTTGGGGAAAAACAAACAAACAGGTTTATTCATTTAGAGAACTTGGCAACTGCAGATTGCCCATTACTTTTTTGGAAGAGATATTTTACAAAGAATGTTAACCCACAAATTCAGTAAACATATGGGATTTGCAAGTTAATCCAATAAGGCCATTATGGTGATGCTCCAGAGGACTAGTCACCATCAGGAGGGGAAAGGAGACTAATTCTAAAAGGATTTCCCTAAAGCCATTTTCATGTTGGGAAGTCAAGAGCAAATTTCCCTTTTAGTAGTGCTGGGTTGGGGGAAGGGAGGAAGATAATGACAGAGACAACAAAAAAAGAAGTTTGTGCCCATGTAAGCATGTTTCAAATTATACATCTGAGCTTTAAGGAAGACAAACCAGCCTTTACCAATATTTGTCATTTTTTACACTACAGTGACTGAAAATAGGAGATAATATCCCTTAAATTCTGTTATTAAAGTCCACAGTGGCCACCTTTCGTTCATACTAATTTTAGCAGCTGTTTATGTGGACAATTAATTTGAAAATTGTGCTGTTACTAACATCCATCAAACAAGAAATACAGTTAATAAATTTGGGAATACCTGAATTCTTAGGGAAATAAGTGGTAACAAAAACCCCTTCTGTTTCCTAGGTCCTACGGACCACTTAGACTCGGTATTTAGATTTATCCTCCGCACTGAAGTTCCAGCTATCAACATAAACTACAGCACCTGGGAACTTCATTCTCAGAAGACTGACTATTTACAATAGTTTAAATAAGGAGTAGCTGCTGAACGTCCTTGAAGCTGCACAGATGTAAGAAAGAGTCAGGTCTTCATGAGCAGTTCCCTCTCTGCATTCCGGCATAGGCAAATCTGCCCAAAATGCACAATATATTTCTGTGCTACTTAAAGGGATTAGCTACTGCACTGAAAAAGCCCAAGAAACAATTAGAGTAATTATATTACGTATATACACATCCTAAAAAGCAAGTAAAGAAACACTTTTCACTGCTGTCTTATAAATTCTTAGATAAGGCAGGCTAAACTCCCAGTTGACATAACCCAAAAATTGCTTAAAATATTTATATGACATTGCCCTCTAGAGGAAACTGAGAAAAATCTGTGTTTTAGTAGAACTTTTCTACAAATGAAAATATGAAATGTCTTTTTCAGTAGAACAATTAGTGTGTTTGTTAGAAACCATTTTCAGTGAGAATGTCGCATACCGGTTTGGCTCCATTTATCATCCGTGAGTTTTCAAGAAGGAATTCCCCAACTCTAGCCCATTTTCCTTATCTCAGCTCTGTGTTCGGATAGATGGTACCACAAAGTTCACTGGTTACCACATGTCCATGTTTTTCTCTTCACTACCAGAAGAAAAATAGCCCAGGCTATGAAAAATTGGCAAGCACTTAGTAATTCTTCAGTTATCACGGCACAAAGAGCTGCTGGTCAGTGTGTATCAGGATGAGAAGCAGGACATCACTGACTTCTGTTTCATTTTGTTACTCTGCTAGCCTGAACCCATTCCAATGATCAAGTAACAGACTAGGAAAACAGAGTCAAAATTATTGCTCTATTAATCAGTTCTTTGTTTTGCCATGATTTTTTTTAGAAGATCATCCAGTTATCTATAATACCTACTGTGGAGAAGGGAAAAAACAGACCTTGCCATCTTTTTAAACAATAGAACAGACTCCCAGGCATCAGCAGAAACAATAATCTCCTTCAGTCACACTTCAACAGTTCTGCTGCATTTTGAAAAAGCTTGAATTCATTTTCCACCTACTTCTAGTTTCTCACAGTCTTGTTAAACAGCCTTCAGTCTGGCTGGGCTTCCTACGTCTGGATGCTCTAGGGTGAAGTTTGCTGCTAATAATCACATTTGCCCTACTCTCGTCCTGTCTCAGTAGGTACAAGTCTTCCTGAGCTGCCCCAAACCTTCTGGCAGTGCCTGCCAAATTATCTTTTTACTGGTACTGGTCTGTTAAAAGCATTTCCCTTTGGAGGCCCAGATGATCTTGCTGAGAGTCATACATTTCATCCAGAGAAAGCAGCAAGAATGGTGAGTGATGCTGCAGAGCCTGCAATTGATACACAAGCCCTTCCCGTCTTAGCCTACCTCTGATAGAAAGGAGACAGAAAAGTAAGTTTCAAGGAGCATGTGATACTGCTCGGAGCTGGAGGCAAGTGTCACATCAGATAAGAAAAGCAATGAATTTTCCACGGGAAAAAAAGCCCAGCCCCAAAGCCATCCACCACAGCAGCTGTCTCTGGAGTTATATACCTGCCTCTCCGCTGATCACACCTACGTTTCTTATATTTATCCTCTCACTTATGTCTGTAGATGGCAGGTTCATGCTGACACGCCATCTCTCTGAGGCTGATGCTGAGCACAGCCTCCGCCTGTGGAACTGTCTCCTGTTCATCATCTTTCAGCCCTCCCCACTCCTGCCCTTCCCAAGCAAGTCCTGATTCCCAGTGACAGGGGATAAGTGGGTTTTAAGCTGCCACCACCATTAATGCTTTTAGCTCTGGAGGGTCACGGCTCAGTCCTAGTGCGTCTTCCAGGACAGCAACCATCACACCCAAAGGTACATGAGGTTGGCAAGAAGATATGATCATCACCTCCTTGCAGAGCAGCCCCGAAACCCTTCTGAGAATGGGAACGCTGCTTGCTTAGCCCAATGCTATGGGAAAAACATTTCAATGGAGAAAGCTGTGCCTCTCCAGGACTCACGGTACATCAGTAAGTACAGGTGGGAAAGGACAACCTGCCATGTATCTCGCTGCAACCCAGTAATCTGGCTCCAGTTGTCTCCTCCTCCTGCAGCAGCCTGGTGCTCCTGTCTCACAGAAATCAGTCTTTAGCCCACAGCCTGCTTTGTGCAAAACTTTGGACTCCCAGAATATGAAGAGAAATTCACATTTACAAGTTAGAAGAGACACTCTGAATGACTGCACATTGCAAATTGGTGTGTAAGGGCACAAGCATTACACAAAGAGCAAGAATAATGGGCACAAAATGTTCCTTGCTCATGTTTTTGAACATCTCTATTTTTAATTATTGATGGCTAAAACATTGTTCTGTGCGAGCAAATGCACTGCTGGAGAGGCTGTGAAATTAACTGCTGCTGGGGCTGAAGGCTTCACCTGCTCCTTGGCTGGGTGGTGGAAAAAAGTGACCTTATTTTACACATTCCAGCAGTTTGCCAATTAGTTAAGTTGTGCTGCACCCAGACTGTGCTTTCAGATGACCTGAGAGCATAGGATGCTTGCTGCGTGCGAGGCTGAAAATCCCACTCTGGATGGAAGAGGGCTCTTGCTGGCACTTTGGCATGAGGGATAAATGATGAGGCACGAGGCTGATTCACCAAACCAGGCTGTTCCCACAGTAGATGAGTGGGGATGGCAGAGCTTCCTCCCAAACAGTGGGCTTGTTCTCTTGTAATTACAGCGTGGTCAGAACAGCAAATTAAATGGAGATGCACAGCCATACATTTGGCAACAAGGTACAGCCTTCCAAGCAGGGCTTTCACAGTTCAATGGAACAAAACAAAAGCACACAAAAAAAGTTCAGGACAACCCACTGTGTAACCTCTGAAACTTTTATGCCTCCTAAGGCAATACCACCAACCTCTGTCCAAGTCTTTTCAAGCCTGATGCAATCCCTCCGAAAAGAAAGCGTGCAGAGCCAGGGCTGGGGAGCATTTGCTGCAGATGACTCTGGGGATGTTGCCTAATTATACATGTATGCCCTCTGGGGATCATGCTTTCTACCAAGAGAGGCCAGCTCTGTTGTTCAGTGGCAACGGTGTGTAGAAGGCAATGACAAGCATATTGCTCCCAGAATTTTGGGACAAACATGCAAACACATAGAGGACATGAGTCATTTAAATCAGTGGCAGTCTTTCCATCATCTTTTATGGGTTTTAGATAAAACTGAGCTGAGCAAGAAGATAAATAAGATGCAAAGCTGAGGAGGATGAGGGGTTTGGAAAGCCTGTTCAGGAGACAGTTGTAGCGGTGGGATGCTGCAAATGACCATCGCTACAAGAGAATGGGTTTTGCCCCCGCAGAGGCTGGGCTCAGCACAGGGAGGTTGAGAGGGAAGGCAGGAACCAGAGGGTGCAGAGGGGAAACTGAGAGAACCCATGCTCAGATTAATAAAGCAAAGAGGACAAACAAGCTAAATGATCTCTGCTGAGTCTGGGGATTAGTGACCTTCTGCTTAAGTCTTTAGCTTTTGAGAGAGGATTTGGGATAAAGCTCATTTCTTCAGAGCAATTTATTTCTCAACACGTGTGGCTAAGTCTGCTCATACCTTTCCTGAATATGTAAAAGAAGGGAAGAAACACATCTCTTTCTTAGTTTCTTAGTCCTGTTATATTTTAAGGGGGGAATTAATATCCACTATCAGCATAAAATACAGCAGCTGTGCTTCAGAGGGAGCTCCATGCTCCAGCATACAAGACTTTAGGAGCACAGTGAGAATTACGCTCTGCCTGAGAAATGTTCGACATCCATAGGCTTCCTCTCATTTTGCACAGGTTGAGCACACATTCACTGTCTCCCCCCCCACAGCAGCTCAACTGGAGGAGAAAACCCTCAGCCAAAATTCCTACATGCTGCTTATTTTTCATTCTCGGGACTCACACACCAGGCAGCTCGGAGGGCATGTCAGCGTACGCTTCCCATCCGTGCCCGTGATAACAAGCCCCAAGTCTCAGCCTCCGTGCCCTGATCCATCACCTAGCAGCATGAAGATTGGTAATATGATATCAAAAAGGAAACTAATTCAACTCCACAATAGGTTGGGGGTATTTTATAGGTCAGTTATGAGAAATCTATTCCCTGAGATTGTATTTGGAGGCTGCAGTCTCCAGGACCACTGTGTTTGTTTTTCTCTGTGTACTCAGTGCTGTTAATATTTTAACAAGGAGCTCCCACAGAAATGTTTGCCCCTTGGCCAAGGGCAAAGGGCCAGGATACATTTCCATTTGTTTTCCTATTAAAACAAAAATATTTTCTTATGAACATAACCAGGAGAAGGCCCTACTAACACCAGGCAATGCAGCTGCTTATACTGAGCAGCACTTTGTGTTGGCAGCACTTTTGCTTTAGGAAGGAGGTGAGGAAACACAGTAAAACAGAGCAATCGATCCATGCAACCTGACATGTCTGGGAGGTGGGGGTGTGGTGAGACAAAGCTTTCTGCGATGACCAGGGATAGGTTTCTTGGGATGATTCTTCCCTAAGAAAAAGGATGTATAAAGGAGATTGCTCCACCAAGCAGAAAATATATCCACAATAACTTCCAGAGAAACACGAGCCCATCACAGGCACAGAAACCTGAAAACCTCCCCTTCCACCATAACACAGGCATTCATATACCCTAATGCCCAACCCTACTAAAGAATGGATTTGTTACCAAAAACTTAAACTGAAGGCCCCAGCTGATGAGCAGAGGGAGCACAGCCCTTGCTCCCTGTTCCCACAGCATGCCATCCTGACACACCAGTCGGAGCACCTGGAAGCATTTTGAACACACTGAGTAACACGGTGCTACAAAATCCTGCAGATGCTCAGAGACAACTGCGGCCGCCAGCACAGGGACAAAGTGGCCGTGGCGAGGACTGCCAGCCTCCTGCAGTGGCAATGTCTCACCACAGTGTGGCAGGAAGCAGTGCCCCATGGAAAATGCAAAACTGGACCACTGCACTTTGATATCAAAGAGTGACCACATTCGGGGGCTATTTCTTCCAAAAAGAAAATCTTTCTATTGCAGGGTCAAAGAAGTTTATGCTAAAAAATCATTCAGTTGAAACTTCTGATGAAGGGGGAGCTCAATAAAAAGTACCTTGAAAGGTGTGCTCTTCTGAAACATCAGTTATCAAACCACACTGTCAGATTTTTGAGCAGCTCTACTTAGACGCAGCAAGGTCCCCATTCTCCATTCCCATCCCCTCAGCAGATGTACCATTCTGCATCTCCTTGCATGCAGGGCTCCCAACAAGGGGGCAAAGAAGAAGAGCACCCTCCTGAAGACCACTGTTCAGAGCACAATTTGACTCCAAATACAGCCAGGGACGGCACATTGGCTTTGCAGCACCAGCAAGGACTGTTTTGATACAGAACCTCAAGATTTCATCCAGCTGAGCCCAGGACTGTTATTGACTGCTGCAGGCAAGCAGCACAAAGTCCTTTGCACATTTTGAGACCTGTAATTTGGTTAGACGTTCAGTATTGTGCTCTGTAATCAGCTGCTGGCACTTACAGAGAAGCAGGACTGTGTTTAGAATGTCCATATATCACACAACTACTAATAGCATTGATCTGTTAGGAGGACCAGGACATTGCCTTCATACTTCCAGCTACCCTGGAGCATGTAGATGTGATACGCAGTCGCAGCAAGCACTCAGGAAAGACCTTGGCTTTGCTGGAAAACCCCAACTTCAGGTAAGGTCAAAGCTTCACCTTCAGTAGTGGCACTTGAAGCTCATTCTCCATTGCACATCTGATTTCTGAAGGTCTTTTTCAGCATCTTTGAAAATAAACTGATTTCCCTGACATTCAGCATGCTGTATCTTGTGCTGGGAGGTAGTCCTAGCAAATCCCCCAGGACACTGGCTGAAGAGGAGAGACTAAGAAAATGCTGTGCAAAGGTATGGCTGTCAAAACACTTCTCTGTTCATTTTTTGGAAGCGACTCCAGGTTGTGGGTTAAAAAGAAGCCAGCCAGTTCTCTTGACTGTATTCCCACACATGGCCATGTTTGGTCATTTTTGCTGATGAGGAACACGATATTGTGAAGCAGTGGTTGGATTTCCTCAATGACAAAATTATAATAATATCTCATGTTTATAGAACGCTGTCATCACTTGTAATGTATCTTACTCTGCTTTCTTCAAAAACAGTTTGAATTTGGAAATCTGTTCAGCACTGATTTTAAAGATTAGATGTATATGGTAGTTGTGTCCAAGCACTGCAGCTATGCTTATGAAATTCACAATCAAGTATTTCAAACTGAATGATACTCATGACAAAATAATTCTTTTGCAATCCTCCCAGGACTTGCTCAATGAAGCCCCATTCAGTCATGCTCAAGAAATGAAGGATTCATCTGTCATCTGCAGGAATACTAACAGCCTCCCTCCAGTAAATGAGTAATAGCCCAAAATGAGAAGAGTAGTTCCAAAATACATAGGAAGTTGTTGTCTGGGGGAACATAACCCATGTGTTTTGGAGATACAGTTGTATAGATAGAAGATAAATAAACATGCACAGTTTTTACTAACCTTTATTCAGTACTCCAATACAGCTCATTTCCCTGCAATTGTGTTTGATAGACACACACAATTTGCTAAATCTGAAGAGAGCAATAATTTTCCCTCAGTCACTAACATCACCACAAATGCCACCACGTACATCATTCTTCTCTAATATAATAATACCCTGTTAAGCAAAGAGCTTTGATGATTATATTACTGCATAATGTTTCTCTAAATGAAAAGAAAGAAAAAAAAAAGAAACAAGCTCAGCAATAATCAACCTGTTTCTGCTGTTTACATGGCAATCAGGTGGAATTTAAATAAATAACTTTTCTTTAAAGAAGTCAGATTCACCTTCCCTAGCAGGGAGAGACAGATGAGTGATACCCACAGCCAGCTCCTCCGAGAAGCAGCATGCTGCTTTTCTGCAGGGTGCCTGACCCCATCACAGCTCCAAGACCTGAGGACCTGTAGGCACAGGACCTATAGCAGGCAGGTGCTGAAAGCGCCCAATTTGTCCAGGGCTGCCCAATCTGTTACGGCTCCAGCTGTCTGCCCCTGCATCTTTTAGAGGCTGACCACATCCACAGGACAGCCACCAGAAGAGACAGTGTGCCCCAACCTCTCCTCTCCCGTTGTCCAGTGTATTGGCTTAGCCCCTTGGAACAGGGAGGGTTTTCGTCGTGGGATGGAGCTGGAGGTGAGGTGACATGAAGCCCAGGGTACGTGAGCACACTTCTGCCAGCCCTGCTGCAGAGGTGGTAACCCCCAGGAAAGCGGCAGAGTTGTGAGACCCTCATGCCAAATTCCCCACTGTTACAGAAATAAATCAGGAGATGCCCTAAAACATCAGTGTGGACAACATGCTCACCAGGCAAGATGGGGCAGCCCTGGCACACTTGGCAGGCAAGGAATAAACATGCAAGCAGTGATTTTGCTTGCTCAATCCAGCCTGGTGCTGCAGGAGCTAAGACAGTATTTTAATTTCACTGACCATGCGCAGGCTGCACTAAGTGCCTCACACTGCAAATCACAGCACTCACACCCCTTTGTGCCAATCTGGAAGAGTTTCTCACCCAGCCAGAGAATAATTAGGCAGACAGAAATCAAGCCAGGACTACTGCTCAGTGTCCTGCCCTGCCCCAACACCTTGAAGAGTCAAGGGGAAAGGGCTCTGCTACTGCCACCATAGCATCAATATGGAAATACTCTAGGAAAGCTGCTTCTTTCAAACAGTCTTCCCAGAAGGCAAGCTGATGTTGCGTTTCAGCCTGTTATAAACCTAGACAGAATTATTTCCCTTCTGAGCACACCAATGGAGAAACCTACTGAAGGACTCTCAAAGCATCCTGGAGCAGATCAGATGAACAAGGTGGTAACATGGGGTTGGAGCTACCAGCCAGCTCGCTGAGAGGCAACACCAAGCACTCCAAACTGAGAGCATCCTCAAGGTCCCAAACTGTCATCCATCAACATCACCCTTGTCAAGTAGCAGCTGACAGTAAGTTAGGCAAGTATGCTTTGGATGCTGAAAATAAATCAGGTTTTGACTAAGAGATGTCCTAAATTTTGGCCTAAATTGGATGTAGAATATTCTAAAACAGGATCTTATGAACAACACTGGTCCTGCACCACCAAAACTCTGTCTTCATAATGGCCAGAAAAAAATCTCAACTAAGGAAAATGGAGCACTTGGTTCTCATTAGCAGCAGTCACAGCTTGCTGGTCTAATAACAGAGCTTTCCAAAGGGAACAAGCCCAAAATGAAGCCTTCAGGGATAGGATGAAAAGAACAGATATCCAAACATTTCAGGCTCCATTGGGTATTATCTTTCATTTTTCATTAATAATAAGATAACATTATTGCTGGCCACTGCAAGCAGTTCCCTTGGATTTTAGAAACAGTGACATCTGGCAAAGGGGAAACAGCAAACTAACTGCTTTTTGCGACAAAACCTCTCAAATTTGGGGGTGCCACTGACTGGTACTGCCACACTACCAATATTTATACACTCATTGAATTACAGGCTTGAAATTACAGAGGGTGGCTATCACACCTGCAAAATCACAGCCAGGTTGACCTGCCCAGCACCCACAGAATGAAGAGTCACTGCTTTTATTCTGCCACATAGCAGAATCGGGAGTGACAGTCACTCCAAACCGCTGCCGCATTCACTGCCTGTTGGGAGCAAAGGCCATGCACTTTGCAGGATTATAACTTGCAACTGCTACACCCCCAAGGCCACTGTGACTTTGGAAGCCCAACAACTAAAGCAGCAGATAAATAACCGGTAAGTCTTCCCATCAATGCTATACTCTCACTTGGCGTATGTGTAAAGATTCAACTCTTTCTTTTTTTTTCAGTACACAGCTTATTTCAGTTGAAACTTGTTATCTGCCCCTGTTGCAAATCTCATTTGCTGAAGCACTTTCTCAGCTGCTTTAAAATGGCATATTATTCCCAAGGCCCATAAAACATGCTGATTACCCAGGCTGCAGATCAACAGTTTCCTTTTAAAGAAGGGCCACTTCACTAGTGTTTTGTTTCCAAAACTGTCCATCCCCATGATGAATCCCCTTTGGTAAGAGGGAGAGGATTTCATGCCCTCCGGTACATTGCAACCTCAGGTATGAATGAGCATTTGCATCCTCATCTTTAGCAAAGAAAGGTCTTTCTTTGCCTTTGCAAAGGGAAATGTGAGCAAGTCTGCTGGCCCACAAAGAGCAAAGCTGGGCCAATAACTGATTTTACAGCATGCAGCAGCTGAAATAAAAAAGCAAGAATAATCTATATCATTGTAAGAACTTTCATTTCTGACTTGAACCCTTCAAGGTTTCAAGTTTTCTGGGACAGGAGACAGCAAAAGAGAGCAAATGCAATAAAATCAAAGGGAATTTATTAAAATGAAGTTGTTCCAATCTGGAAAACACAAAAATGTCTTGCTTTGAAAAAGTCTCAGACAACATTTAGCTGTCAAAAAAGCTTCCCTCAACTCAAATGATTCAACAAAAATGCACCTGTAAAAAAATCTTCCAGTGCTGCTGAGTCTGTGTTCATTTTTACTTAAGAAAACATTCTTATCCAAATGCAGAAGACTTCTGTTTTAGTGGAGACCCTCCAATGCTTATGAGATATTATTTTTTGACACGATGACCCCTCAAAATTTTCCAGTGGATGTGCGAGGAGCAGATGTAGGCTAATTATTGATTAGCTTTTGCTAGGTATTTTCTACACACCTTAAGAAGGAACCCAGAAATCTCCCCTGGGGCTGGAAAGCAGAGGTCAAAACCTCTGCCCTCGGACATAAATCAGTACCGGCCACAACCTGCACCACGTGCTGTGAGAGGCGGCCGCTGGCGGCTGCTCTTCCACCCTTACCTCGCACCGGTGACATCCACGCCGACCATCAACTGGCCGTTCAGAGAAAGGATCTCATCTTTCAGGCGCACTCTCCCGCACTTCCCGGCTGGGCTGTTTTTCTTCAAGTCTGTCACCCAGATGCACCCGACGTCGAGCACCGGCCCCTTATGCCCCTTCCTCTTCTTCCCTCCCCGACGCTTCTCCCCATAGTCCCCCAGAGCAGGGATGTTCCCAAAGCTCAACCCGAGAACCTCGTTTTTTCGCATCTCCTGGGCCAGGTACATGGTGCAGATCTCTGTATCTGAAGTCCCGCAGCTCCCTGGCTGCAGTTTACTCTCGTCCACAGAGAAGTTGAGCTGGATGTACTCGCTCAGCTTCTGGACGGCCGAGCGGCAGAGCTGCTGCTCGGCGCCCTCGGCCCCCTCCCGACGGCTGTTCTGCAGCCACTGGCACAGGAGGGGGAGGAAGACCCCTGCGTTGTCCTGCGTGATGGGCATCGCTGTCCCCGTGCATCCCCTCACGGCAGCAGCCCCGGCCCCGATCGGCTCCCCACACCTTGGCTCCGCCGCCCGCCACGGCCCCCTGCGGCCCCTGGGACCATGCTGGAGTGGGGCTGCAGATCCAAAGCAAGCCCCATCTAATCTCACTGGGACGTTTGGGGGGCTCCAACCGACCAAAAGCAGAGTCAAGGCAGGTTGTTTGGTGTTAACAAGCCGCAGCCGGCCCCACGGAAAGGTCTGCGGATGAAGCGGTGGGGAGCGTCTGCGGCCGTCTGGCGTCAGGGTCCCCGCTCCGCTGGGAACAACGCCTCCTTCCCACCACGGTCACCACACCGTCTTGTCCTGCAAGGGGGAAACAGCATGGTTAGAAGTGCCAAAAACACTGCAGGCGTCCCAAGGGCCCCAGCCCAGCATTCCGCCCGGGGCAGGAGCTCAAAGCCGGGCTTGCACGGCCGGAGCCGCTCTCCTTCTGCGATTTACCACTTGAGGGCACCAGCCGCTCTCCTCAGCAAGGGAATAAAAGGTCACGATTAGCTCCTGACCTCCCCGGTAAAACGGGGAATTGATGAGCCGCGGGGACGCTCCTGCCACAGCCCCAGGCCTGTCACCGAAGCAAAGGAGACGCTCCAACCAAACGCGCTCCAAGGACCGCTGCAGGGGCACGGCGCGACACGGGTCTCGCCACCGACCGAAGCGGGTCCGTGCCGCCGCTGAAGGCAGCTCTGCCCTCCTCCGTGCCCGTGTTTTCGGGCTGGGATAGGCTTAATCCGGTCACTTCTCTGACTTAGCTCCCCACCAAGCTGCACGGGCAGCAGCAAACACGAGGGGTGAGGACAGGCAATGGGGGTCTCTTACTGGCAGCGGTGGCTTACAGCGGACTACACCCACCCTGCAGGTGAAGCATCTAAGGGAGGTGTCTACCCAGTTCCCCAGGACAAGAGCTGTGTAGGTGAATTGCCCAGTTTCCTGCAATTCGGAGAGGGAGGCACACAGGCAGCCAGGAGGCAGCAAGAGCTGGGGGTTAGCAAGCAAGAGCATGAGAAAGGTTTTTTTTCCTAGGAGCATTAGGATCTATGAAACAAAGAAAAACCCTGATGTGAGTCAACTCTGGCTGACCGGTTTCTTTTCAGGAGTTACTTTCTAGGAGCAGATGCTGCTCGGTGAGCTGTGCACCAGGAAGGTAGAAGGTGGCAACAGTTTCATGCTTGCAGCCCACACGTCTGCTACTGCAGACACGGAGGCAAGGCTTGGGTTAGGCAGAAGAGCCTGTAGTGAGAGCCTACGACCCCAGGACCATATATAGTATAAAGGGAGTATAAAGGGAGACTCTTGCAAAATGCCGCTGCCCAGAAGCTGGATCCAAAGTGTTCTGCCACCTCCCTGGCTGCGTGACGCTACCTAGATGGACAGGAGTGACCCTAAGGAAGCTCAGGCAGGGACAGGGACAACACATCATGGCCATGAGTGATGCTCCTAGGAGGAGCCCAGCATCTTCACCAACAGGGTGATGTTACACCAACAGCTGAACAGGGACGGATGTCAGCTCAGGAAAGGAGGAACTGGCCCGTTGCTTAGTGAGAGGGACTTCTGATTTAGGGTCAGGATAGGAGACATAGGGGGCAAAACCAGAGGAGAGAATAAAGACAGAAGCAACCTCAGCGTGGGTCTAAAAAGAAGGGGTGATAATACAGTCACAGATTGACCAGAAGATAAGGTTAAATCCTCTGAATATCTTAGATATCTAATGCAACATTGGTGAATATATTGCTTTTAACAGAGAATTTAAGTCTTATTTAATATCTCAGATTTAATTTAAGACAAAAGTGATGACTTAACTGGCAGAACTGGAACTTGTTGCAGTAAGGTATAGATCTGGAATACTGATATAAAGATGCATAGCTTATATATGGACCAGCACAGAAAAGGAAGCATCTTTTGGTATACCAAGGATGATGCATATACTTGCTCTGAGGTCCAGAACAGAGAGGGAGGAAGAACTGCTAAATTCTCTGGTTAATAATAATACAAAAAAAAAACCAAAAACATGGGAGAGGGCACAACAAACACCAAACCAAGAAGATTAAATGGATCGGGCTACCTGGTAACAACTGACTTAATGGTAATGGGAGAGTACAAGCATGAGATATCTGCTAGGAAGGGAAAGCAGCAGGAGACAGAGAGTCCTGGTGCCTTCAGAGCAATATTCTCGCATAACTGATAGGTCAAGTAATCAGTAGGGAAGTGCCTCCAGAGAGGGATGTGTTGGGGGTAAGAAGGTGGAAGGAAATTCATGTTAAGAGTGCCTGTGAAATGATGAAATCTGCCATACGCAAGGGATTGGGGACAGCAAAACAGAAATGCCTGGCTTCAGTACATTAAAAAAACCTGCTAGGCAAGAATTCATGGAGAAGAGTTTAAAGGAAAAAGTAATCAAGGTGAGCTGTAGTTTCTCAAAGAAACAATATTTTTGCTTAAAAGGCACAGGCACAATAACATCTCAGTGCAGAAGAAGGATCAGAAGACTTGGCAGCATCACGAGCTTTTCATTTACCTCAAAGACAAGAAGAAAGAACACTAAAAGGTTATTGAGCAGGAGTTAAAAAAATAGTGTGAACACAGAGGCAGAAATACTAGAAACGTCAGGGCATAAGAATGAAATAAACCTTGCAAAACATAAAAAAAAGAAATTTGTTAGGCTTTATATGTATATTAATACCAAGAAGACAGTCTGGAAAAGTGTTGCTCAGATAAAGAAAGTTATTGAAAAATGACACTGAAAGAGGCAAGGCTGGTTTGATTTTTGCTTTAGTCCGTGTTAAAATTGCCTACTATGCACAGGGGATTAGTACAGTTAACACTACAACACATTATCACTACAAAGTTGTACTATCCTCTTCTCTGCCGGTTCCAGGGTGAGACCAGTCCTCTGTCCAAGTCAGGTATTTCCAGACTAGCAGTGTGGGACAAACCACCTTTTAAATTCCCTACAAAACCAGCTGAAGCCATCTCAGATACCTCCCTCCTGGTCACCTGTGGGAGCTCAGACAGGTAAGGTGCCAGAAGTCGGGACAAAGGCAAGGGCAGTGCCTGTCTTCAAAGGTAGAAAGAGAAGCAGCAAAAGGATGCTACCTCAGTCAGTCTAGTTTCAACCCTCTGAAAAACTCTAAAACAAAGAAACAGTTTGCATGTATGTGGAAGATAACAAAAATAAAAGCAGCAGCAGATACATGAGACGAGAAAAAAAACATATCAAATCAAATTAATTTCTTTTCATAATGGAGAAGTTGTTAAATGTCATTTATCTGGGCTTTATTATAGCTTTTGACACCGTCTCAAACAACTTTCTCATAAATAAACTAGGGAAACATGATTAAATGAGACTACTATATAGCCATACCCAGGGAGTAGTTATTAATGATACTCTGTGAAAACAGGACACTGTGAGCAGAGCTCTGCTGGATCTATATAGTCTAGTTCTGCTCAGCACATTCATTAGTGACCTGGACGATGAAAAAGAGCACACTTATTAAAACTGTGGATCACACGAAGCTGGGAGTGACTGCAGACACACTGGAGAACGGGATTAGCATCTAAAATCATCTTGGCAAAAATCAAAAAAACATCATCTAAAAATTAGGATAAAGTTCAGAAAGGACAAGTGCAGAGCACTACAAAAGGAAAATCACACATAGATAGGGTTGTCTAGGTGGCAAATCTTCAGGAAGAGATGCAGGGTTTGTAGTGAATCATTCCTGTCAATAAAGTCTGGCTGTTGGGGGGGGAAAAAGGGCCCTTGTCTCAGGATGTGTCAAGAAGGACAAAGCTTACCAGGTGTATGAAGTATCTCTGTAGACTTACACAGGGCGGGGAAGGTCTCAGCAGCAAAACTGCCCACCTGGAGCAGAGCTCTGACATGACTACCAGTCTAGAAAATGTGACTTACTAGGAAATACTCAAGAAATTAAGGCCTGCTACTCTAAAAAGGAGAAAGCATAGCAGGTGGGTTGTGAGAACACAAGCTGAAGGCCCTCACATACTTTAAAATGCCCCATAGTTACTAGGAGGAATAGAGCAGTCTATTCTCCTCGCCCACGGTGGAGTAATGGATGTGAATCACACTGGGGTAGATTTAGGTGAGCGGTTAGGTAACACTAATAAGGATAAAGAATACCAAGGCACTGGAGGATACACTGTCTCAGGTGTCTGGAGTCTCCATCACTCATGGTCCCTGCAGTGGGTTAGACAAATACACCTGCCAGGAGCAATGATTAGAGCCAACCTCTCTAGGCCTGTGGGAAAGAGTAGATCTCTCCATTTCAATCCCTCTTAATTTTTTCCCTTCAGCACCATTTTCTTAGTAAGAGCACAGTGAGAGGTCATATAATGGGTAACATCCAGTGAGTTACGACAAAGACACTTTTATCATTGCTTCAACAGCAAACATCAGTACAGCTCCCAGTAACGACACAGGGTTCAAAACCATTCAAGCTCTAGAGATAATCAGAGCAGATCACCCTTTCAGGCCCTTTTTGGCCTAATAATTTAATGAGTTTTGCTCTTAGCTGGTTAATTTTGACATTGGGTGGACATGTTACAGGCTGCCCTTCGCAAACTATCCCCAGAGCAAACACGCTGCCCCAGTCTCCAGCCTGGAGAACTTGGGGCTTCTTGAAAGCAGCTCACAGTTTTAGCTCCAGAGTCTCCAACTCTCCTCTTTATTGGCCAAGGGCACAACTTGATGCTGAGTTCAGCTTCAATCCTGCAGTTAGACGGACAGGATGGGGTGTTCAGAGGCATCTGCATCCCACGCAAAAGTCAACCATCATTCATTTAGTTACATTGCTGGAGGGCTCTCCCCCTCCATGCAGGCACGTCCCTCCAGAGATAGAGGATGACGGCCCGCTCCACCCCGCCAGAGGCAGGCAGCCTTCAAAACCCTATTCCTCCTCCCTGCAGGAAAAACTGCAGGCGTCGATACGCTGAGGGTTGCCTGTCTACGCCCCTGAGCTTACTGCAGAGCCATGGCAGACACTTAAGATAATCATGTAGATAATTATACAGTACTTTCAAGGGATTTGATTTTCTCAAACAAAACCTTCTGGTGTCGGAAAAAAGACTCTTGACAAGCATAAATAGGCAACACTCCTTCCAGACAAAACAGGCGGCGCAGCACTGAGCTGAACACCTCTGTGCTGGCGAGAAGACCAGCTCAGGCTGTCCAATGCCAATGGGAGCGAAAAATAGAAAGGTGGCAAATTGTTCATCAAGGGAAAAAATAGATCTGCCTGATAAAAATGGGAAACTCAACACTAAGATGAAATTTATTTTTGCTCTTGACTTCCACCGAAATAGACTCAAGACCCACATGAGAAAATTTACTGGAGTCGCCACCAACTTGCTTACTTTCTGTAGGTGACAGACCTGCCAAACCATCCCACCACCTCACATGGAGTACAAGACTTATGTGCAGAAGACTGATTTTATGCCCATCCTGGCATTGACACTTGCCTGGAGTAAACCAGGCCAGCACTGTGAATGGGCAGCCCTGTGGGGACGCAAGTCCCCTGTCCTGGGGACAAATTTCCACGAAAGAGATTTTGTTCTCATTGTTCTGAATCCCTCTGGGGCTACTGATTCCCACTCTCTGTCCAGTGATTTAATTTCACAGCCTGCCTGAGTCTCAGTAAGTGTGATCTGTTGAGATTTTTTTGTTTGCAGTTTAAAGGATAAAGTACGTGGACTAAGATTTTGCAGATAGGATGTTTGCAGACTCAGAACATCTCAACTGGAAAGATACTGGAGTGGGAAATCCTACTTCATCTACTGGGTGTGATACGGAAACAATTTTAGTTCTGTGCAAATAGCAGGGTTACGATGGTGCAGAGACAGCATGACCACTCAGTTTGAGGAGGACCCTCAAAGGGGATTACCCCTTTGTGGGCTCTCAGAAAGACTCTCACCATGCTGAGTATTGGTTTTAGGGCTCAGATTTACCCTCCTCTGCTGCAGGAGCCCACAGGCTGCACCCACAGCCAACCCACAGCACGGGATAGGCACCCTCCTTTGCAGGAAGATGAAGCTTTCGGGTCAGATGCTCTCAGAGGATCAAAAAGATGCTGAAGCAAACACCTTGAAAAAACATGGTCCCTTCTCACCCAGCAATGCCAACAGCCCAAGTACCACTTCTCTCCATCCAACCACAGAAACAACCAGCCACTTTGCACGGCTGCAGCCTGCCCAGCCCGGGTACATGCCTCTTCCCAAACACATGCCACCACTGCCCAGCGAGCGGAGCAGCCTGGTCCCTCCCCAGCCAGCCACCAGCCACAAGGATCCTGCTGGGCATCATCAAATCCAGCCCCCGGCTGTCACAGCAACTCTTTCACCCTCTACTCAATAAAACTCATAAAATTTTAACTTGAAGTAAAGAGGATTTACATCTCTGTTATTTTGCTGGGAAGCTGTCCCACCACACCGCATAGTTGGAAATGGTCTGTATTCCAGCTTAAACGTATTCATAATCAGTTTATACCCACAGATGTGTAGCTTCTACAGCTCTCTGCTCTTCTTGGTGTTTATCAGCAATTCTCACCTTCATCCCTGGAGTATTTACAGCCAGAAAAATCAGCCTTTACCTGCCCTTCTTCCACCCAGCACTCTCACGTAAGATGTGATCTCAAAGGCTGAAATACCACCTGCATAAATGAACTGGATATCTTCTTCTCCCTTCCCCAGTGAAAGTTTTTAGTTATGGCTCAGGAAGTAACACACTTTTCCTTCATCTCCAGCCTTTTAGTTCAAAATACCAACTTAAACATAGGTGATGTAGGTGAAGAGAGGTTGCTTCCGTTAGGCTTTCTTAAGGAAAAGCTATCTTAAATGACTTCTTACAGAAGAATAAGAGTATTTTCTTTAAATGAGTTGAGGCTGGAACTGTCAAAAAACATATATGGATATTAAGGGCATAAACACAATTTTTTTTCTGACAATCTGAGCTTTTACTTCCTACATCATCCTCAAAGGAGTGATGTAAAGAGTTCCAATAATCACTTTCTCATAGGGGGAAAAGGAAATATAGAGGGTCATTAAAATGTCCCATTACTGATTTTTAAAAGCTGATTTGTGCAAACGGCCAACACACGATCCTCCAGAATAACCCCTCTGGCATTTCCAGCCTAGCATAAACCTCCAGAAAAACATACATGCAGTTATTCCAAAAATTCCTTTCATCCCCTGAGTGAGATCACTTTATAATTGCTTTAAAGGTTATGTTTGAGAGATACTGTTAATCTTTTATATAGAGATGAAGGCATCGTACTTGTTTTCCTAAAGTCATACGGACATTTCAGCACCAGAGAAATAAATCCACTACCAGCAAAAGACATTCATTTACTAATTTCTATTCAAGCGTAGCTTTCATTTCTTCTACTTTTTAGTTAGCAACTAATAGCAAAAAAGGAACAATTGGAAAAAAACAACTAGGAACTGAACTGAGGTTTTTCACTAAAAGACAGGCTATTGCTGAAAAATGGTTTTGCTGTAACAGTCCACAGTCTGAAATCCTTCAGGACAGTAGCGAATCTGTTTAAATCCATATTACCCAGTAGTACAAGTCAGATCCAGGCGCACAGTTATGTTTCTGCTGAATTAGCCAGAGTGCACATTTACAGGTCAGCTCTATGCCAGCCATAGGAAGACTACTGATATTTGACCTGGCAATAAAAATTTAAATCTTACGCTGGCAGGCTTTGAGAGATTTTGAACAAATTTGAATTGACAGTGAGTTTTACAGCAGTCAGCATTTTCTATCTCATGGCCTCAATGCTTTTAATCCAGCTGTAGGAGCCCTAAAGCTGGATTTACTGCACAGTCAAACCACAGCATTGGGTTTGACCTCAACACAAATAACCAACAGGAATACAGGGACATGAAATTTGGGAATTCTGCTCCTTAACATCAGCTGAATTCTCATCTGAGCTTGTCACCATGGGCTCCCTTTCTGGCCAAAGGAGAAGGATGTTCTTCTCTTAGGAAATCGTTATCTGACTTGTTGTAGATCTTTATTTTCAGACTAGATGCATGACATCTTTCAAGTGCACTTTCTGCTCCATTGCCTGAAAAATGTGTGGCTAAGTCAAATAGAGATATCCGAAAATGATCAGATGGGTCCTACTCTAAAACATGTAGTTAACCAGACAAATTGGGCATGGAAAAAAAAAAATATAGCATAGCTAAATAAAGGCAGTGGCAAACTATCAACTCTTGCAGAAAGGTTCCCTTCAATGCTTTCTTAACTGTTTTGATTTTTCTAGTATTTATGCTGACTACAACAAAAATCAAAAGACCTGTGCAAACATCTAGGCTTCCTAAATCAAACCTAGTAATTGCCAGGATGTTTATAGTATCAGGCCAAGCAAGCCCTGAGAACAAAGAACAGTTCACCAAGGGGACACTGAAATAGCCTAGCGTAGAAATGCAAAATTTGTGCAGGAAATGTTACACAATAAAAGGGACAGAACAGTTCGGTAAAAAGCGAGCCACATACTTAGATTTGTTTTGAAAACCTCACCACCAATACGATAATGCAGACAAATGGCTCTCTATAGGAGTTTATTTACCAGGTGGTAAGCACCGATACTGGCAAAAGCCACATCGCATGAGGATGAGCAGCCCCCCTTCCCTTTCACCACTGCCGCTCTACCCACTGCCTGTGCTGCTCTGCTGTGCACAGGGTAGGCAGGGTGAGACCATCCTCCCCTGGACAGTGGGAAGGGAGCAAGGCTCTCCTAATTCCTTCTACCCTCGCCCAGGATCATCTGAGCACAAGGTGACAGCACTGCAACACCGGATCGATCGCTCTCAGTCCAGGAACAGTCGGTTTAACACCACTGCAAAGTCTACAGAGGCTTCCACCACCGGTATGACCTCAAAGGCCGTTGGGTATGTCCTCTTCAGCAGCACCACTCAGGAGAAGCTGCTTCAGTTCTCACGAAACCAACCATTGCCCCTTGGTAGGAGCTGCCTGTTACTCCTAGAGCCCTGAAGCCACCCACTGCCTCCTTTGTCTTTATTTCTCTGTTCACACAACATAAGCAAGCTCATACAAACAGATGCATTTCCAAAACATACTGTGTGAAATTATACCAGAATTTAGGGTTCATGTTATCCTGGAAAGTATTTCCACTGGACCAGGAACATGACAGGATTTTACTGATATTACTAAAATACTAGGAATAGATGAATGCTGAAAAAACGCTTGCTGTATGTCAGCAGGTAGCAGTAAAACTTGGAAGCATGGTGTTGACCAAAGGCTCCAGCTACCGTGCCAAGGTCAGGCAGCACAAGCCCTTCCCTCGCTGCATGTCACTGCAGTCTTGCCTGTGTTCAAGCGGCTGGTGTCCTCTAGGGACAGCAAGTGTGATGCCTTTTGGGACAGAGGCCCCTGTCTGAAAGCAGGGAAAGCCAAAGCCAGTTGTGTTGCACATGGTGAGAAAATGCTGAGGCAGGGCTGCGATGATGCAGCTTCACGGTTTTAGAACTTTTGCACATTAAACAACAACTAGGTTGTTTGACCTCCTCAGCTGGGTAAGGAAACCTTCTGAGCGTACTTTTCAACCTGCCAAAACTGCTGTGGTGGGAGAGGAGATTTGGGGACAGCAAGCTTTTAAACTGGAGAGACTGCCTGGTTCTAACCAATGGACTGTATTTTCCACCATCATTTAGATGAATTAAAAAGAAGATGGCAGGGGAGGAAGCATCCATCTGGCCATCCATTACTAATTGAGACAATCAAATCTAAAACTCTTTCTGATACCGATACAGAAGCCCTTTAGTACTATCAGATTATTCTCTTTAGTCCTTACCCTCTTTTTACACAAACTGTCTCCAGCAGCCAGCCTTTTCTCCAAGTCCAGGTCAGGTGGGACAATGGAAAAGCTTTGCAATTTCTAAATGACTTTTTAAATCTTTCCAATATTCTTTTACGTTGAATGTACTTAGAGCATTGAAGGAAGATAGGCTTGCCTTTTTGCATTCATTTAAACCAGAATGAAATTACTTGTTTCAAAGACAGGACTTAAAATCAGCTAATTCTCACATGATCTAATGTCCCACACTATATCAAAGCAAACTTCAGTCAGATAATTAAAAAAATCTATCTACCTATGAGCCCTTAAAGACCACTCAATTTTGTAGCAGAACAAAAAAAGCTTGCTTAAGGAAACAGTCTATTGCAAGCTTGTTGAATGATGGAAGAGAGTTTCTTGAAGAATGGCGCCCATACAATTCTGCAATTGTTCAGCATCCTCCGTACGCCAACATGCCTAATCATCCTTTGGATCTCTTCCACTTGCTGAACAGTTCAGAGCTGGTGAATTTTCAGAGTATTCAGAATTCATTTCTTACATCATTTATAGAAGTGAAAACCTGTAGTAACATAATTAATGTCAGTGATGCTTTTCTGGATTTACTTTACAGTTGTGTAACCACAGCGGAAATCTAATTTTAAGTATGCAGATTCCTAGAAACACCCCCTTACTAAGTTTTAAAATAGCACATCTCTCTCTCTCTCATACACACAGAGAGAGAACTAGTCAAAACTACAAACATGTAACTAATAGAGTTAGACTTCAAATTTACATTTAGGCATCTAAATAAGTGACCCAGTTTTCGAAAGCCCTCACTAATGTCACCTACTCCTGTATGACCTTGAAATAAGCACTCATCTACCTACAACTTGATAGCCACAACCCCAAATTTCTCAGTTGCAAGGCTTTCTCAAGAAAAGGACTCGGCTTCCATGTAACATTTTGAACACTCCTATAGCAATTTACTGCACACTCCTTCTTTCTGAAAACAACACTTACATAAAATAAGAGACAAAAAAGGCTTTGTAGATCTGTAATTATTTTTAAATGCTTCTACTCTTCTCAAGACCTTCCTGTGGGAAAGACCTCTGCAATAATTATTCATAAAACAAGAAAATGCAAATAACATGTTACGTTTGGACCGCATTGGCTGCAGGAGTCATGAATCCAGAACTACAAACAAACCACAAACATCTGATGTTGTAATACTGTGACTCTATATTAAAAAAACAAATGCGCCTAACAAATTGTTTAAATTAAATTTTGATAAGCACCAAGAAAACATACAGCTTAAAACCCTGCAAACTGAATACAGTTGGAAGATGGACTGATGTGATTTTACTGTGTTACTGGAAAGGCCACAATTTAAAAAAAAAAAAAAAAAGAAAGAAAGAAAAAAGAAGCTGTTTTCTATTATCTTCTAACTCTAAATCGAGATCAGCAAATTTATTATTATTACCAGATTTAACAAGACATATTTCCCTATCACTATTCCCAAAATCCATTAATCAACTCTAATCTGACCTGAGCATTGGAAATAATTATCAGTCTACTGTGAGTGCTCCCAAGCAAGCAACTGTGCCAAGCAGAGCTTAAGAAGAGACTTTTGGAGAAGATCCTTTCTATCTCGGCTTTGCCAAATCTCCTAACACTGCTCACTTACTTACCACCACCAATGGTCTCTTTCACTTCCCAGTAAACTGCATCTCCTTTAAATCTAAGGATGTTCAGGTAACAGTTTACATCTCTATCACCAATATCTACCTGGTGGCAATAATGGCATTTGCCTTCAACGCTACACAGTCACACTTCACTCATTCTCCATGAAGGGTCAGTTTAGCTGCGTGAAGCACTTCGACACACTGGCAGAGCTCAGCTTTCCTCCCTACAGCCCTGACAGGCAAGTAAGAGCACACATGAAGCCAACTACCCATCACTATCTTAGGGAGTGCATCTCTGAAACCAGGACATCATTTCGACCACAGCCAGCAGCGTGGTGCACCTGAAATGCAAGATTTGCACAGCTGGGGGGGTCAGTCTCTGCACTCTGCAGTTTTAGTTTAGCTCCTATTCCCACTCTCAAGTCAATGCAGAGGTTTTTGTGGCAACAAGGGCTCAGCTGTGACCTCTGAAGGACACAAGCCACTGAACCATAACCCTGCCATTCCTGTCTCTGTCCTCTTAACCTCCAGCTGAACTACAGCAGCCTCCCAAAGCATGCACGCCAGACTGCATTTTTCTTTCCCAAATTGAAGGTTAACCCTGCTGGTAGAAACTCGCTGGAAGCAACGAGCTGTCACCTCTCAGAGACAAGATGCTGCTGATGCTGATGCTGATACTGACCACAGCATCCATTTCCTCCTGCAGCCAGACCTCTTGGAGCAGGGATTCCGGAGCCTCAAACCACCGCACCGTCATCAGGAGTGAAC
The DNA here is from genome assembly GCF_900496995.4 of Aquila chrysaetos chrysaetos. NCBI lineage: Eukaryota > Metazoa > Chordata > Aves > Accipitriformes > Accipitridae > Aquila > Aquila chrysaetos. Next base: position 75,758,147 of record NC_044030.1, on the reverse strand, counting down.
ACACTGCACTCAGCTGCCTTAACACCACCAAGGACGTAAGCAGTGCTCACCAAGAAAGCCTGTGTGAGACCAGCCCAAGCCTCCTCTGACCTTCTTCAGGCAATGCACAATTTTGGTTTTGGAGGACAAATTTTACGGCTGCTTCTGAGGTTTCACACAACCAAGCCCAGGATGGTCCTCTGGTTCCAGCAATAGCTGGACAGGGTAAAACACTGCAGCCTTTGGTCCAGTTCCTCTCAGACAGTTTTTTTGGCTGATTGAAAATTATCTCTTATGAAAAAGGAGGGGACAGTGCAGGCTAGAGATAGAGAATGTTCAGCTTGTTAGAATGTAAGGGTTTTTTCCATGTTTCTGGCAATTATTAAGTGTTTTCTGCCAGGACTACACCCAACCAGTAGAGCCTGTGCTCTCAGGATGACTTCTGGAAATTACTGCCTCCTGGAAGTCTCCACACAAGCTTCAGCAGAGTCCAGATGCCGCAACCTACATACACGCTGTGCAGACATCAACTTCACTCTTTAGGGACCCCTGTTACCACTGCATATTGGTTAGGAGACTCATTTTTTACCCATTCACACTACATACAATCTCACTCAACCTTCACACAGCCCAGGGCAAAGGTTTCAAGAACAGAAGTTGCTGTCATGGTAGTTCTCGTATATTTCTTCGGTGCTTTAAGAGACTTCAGTGCTGAACTGAGCCCCAGTTAAAATACAGAAATAAACATTATGGTCCATATATAATGATTCAATGCTTTACCTAATCATGTGGTTTTACACAGTCATCGCCTCTGCAAAGACAAGGAGCAAAGCCTGGAAAGCAAAGTCTTGCCTTTGGGCATTTTCAATATTTAAGTTCCTGAGCCAATGTTCTCATTGGACTGAAAGAACAAAAGAGCGAGTCCATTCAGAGCAAACACACACCATCCCATACACTATTGGTATATTAACCATACACTGGACTTACAGAAGCATCATGTGCACTTTCATGTACTATGCTGTTCAGATGTGTCAGCACATCATATTTAAAAGAAGCCAGGCAGGCTTTCAGAGGCATGCCAAAGATTTAAGAACATGCGACAAGCCAACTCCCCCACGTAAACTCTCATCATAATCATTCTCTGTAACAGGATATAACCACTAAAAGAAAGAGACACAAAACAGAACCACCACACAACCCTGTTTTCCCCCCAAACCTTCTACCATTAAGCTCAAGCTTCAAAGTCAGCCTCATTTAAACCAAACAGACTTTTTAAAACTGAAAAAAAACGTGCTACTGCAATGCTGGACTCAAATACTATAAATTAAATGCACATTTTTGTTTTTTTTAAGAAAAAAGCAAGAGCAGCACAGGTAAAAATCCAGACTTTGAAAACTAAAGTACTAACCCTTCAAACACTTAAGCAGCTATGTAATATTGCTCATATCAACAGACTTAGAATGCATCTGCTTTATCATGTGCTTAGAAATACACTTGGGATCAGGAGCTAAAATATGTATATGTTGCCACCAGAGTATTCCCAAAGACTGTATGATATATAATCAATATTCAACATGTATTTCAACACAAGAAAATCTAACCCACCTCTTCATATTTGAAAACCCTTTTCTTAAACACTTTAGGCTTCAAAGTCTTCACAGCATCCCAAGCACGATATTAAGATCCTGCCAAAGTGAGGGATTTGATAGTCACATCACTGCACTACGCATCTAAGCAAAAAAATCCGTTTTAGTTCTGTGATGATTAACATTTCACTATGAGCAACCCCTAGGCAGGGAAGACCCAGCGCCAACAAGAAAAACAACAGAGGGCAGGAAATACTCTGAAATTGCAGCAAGAACTGCTCCTCCCAAGCAGGAAAGCTCATGAGGTGTTGCCAGCAAGCACTGACAACCCAGCAGCTAGGAAACCCAGAGCATGACACAGTATTGCTCTTTCCACCCAGTGCCAGACAGAGCGGGTACACCCTTGCCTGCTTCGCTAGTCCCATGTTCTCCTATTCTGGCAACAAGCAAGCATGGACCCGATTAAATAGTGGCCCTTTTCACATAGTTGCTAGCATGGTCCAGTTTGGGCAGGGTGGGTAAGTAAGGAGGAGCAGGGTGTCACACACAACTTTAAAAAGACCCCATAAAACCTAAGCAACCCACTCCCCCAAAACGAAAAAAGGACAACAGTTGACATACTCAGAAACAATCATCTGCACATTGATGGCACCGGGTGGCAGAAGAGGATTTGCTCCACTGAGCCTGATCCACCCTTGGAGGAGCAGATGTAAGGTGTAGCAACCTCTGTCCCTCCCTGGATTATTCGGTCACCTTCAAAGATCTTCCTAAACTGGCTCAAAACCCAGTGGAAATCCTGATATGTGGAGGGGTTTCCCCAAGGAGGAGAGGCGAGAGCACCACGGAGACCCTGCACTGGCCCTGCTCTCCCAGGCGCCCCAAGCAAACATGCAGCCATCAGAGATAAGTCTGTCTCAGAGCTCCAACCCGGCTCTAAAGCAGGACTGTAACACCTCAAACTCAAATTAATGACGTGGCAGCACCAAGAAACCATGTGTCAACAGCAGCTTTATCAGCAGCCTCAAAATGAGCTGGGTTGACCCCTCCAACGCCAACCTCAGGAGGGCAAGGTCCTCTTCTGTCTGTCTTCACCTACTTCTCTTCCATTAATTCTACTAAAATATGCAAGACTCCCTTCAGATTACTGCATTACTTCATATTTGGGCTGACAACTTAGATGATACCCAGCGCAGGAGCCGTCCTGCCTCATGGAGAGGGGCAGAGATACTTCAGAATCCAAACCTCACCCCTGAAATGATTTCGTAGGAAAACGTGCTGAATAAGAACACCAAAACCAAATCAGAAATTATAATTACAAATTACAATTCGAACAGCAGTCTTACTACCTGGAAAAGGGAATTCTCTTTTAATTCCCTTTTAAAATTTTATTTTTACCAGAGCAAGAAGAGCTCTTATATGAAATTTTGTTCTTGCAAAGCATAGAAACTCATTCAATTATCTTCACATCATCTGGAAAATGGCAACACAACAGTCTTGTAACTCTGGGCTTTATCAGGTGAACTGATTCGGTATCATAGCATCTATTTCACATATTACAGCACAATAGTTTGTAACTTTGGTTTCACTTTCTTTGTTCTGTCCCATGATGAAACGCTGGGCAAGTATGTGTATGTCAGCATGGCACTTTGTTTCTAAAAGCTAATTAAAAATACATTCTTTAAAAAGGAAATATATGGAAGTGACTTTGGAGGCCTAGATTTTAAGCTGCTTTCATTTTTTTGACATCTGTTTGCTGAGTGCATATAATTTCTTCCTTGAATTATTTAAATGTCCCAGTGCTTTTCTCAGAAAAGGAAAACTGAAGCCAGATGCCTAGCCTCAAGATGGAAAACCCTAAAAATACAATGAAGAAGAGTTAGTAAAAAATTTGAATTCTCATCCACTGGGAAAACCCAGTATTTTAAAGAGACATATTCACTGGAAAATCAGATTAAAACACCTCTACAGCTCAGAAAGTTCCAGAGAACTATACTAAGAAATCTCCAAATACTTTCTTTTCTTTTCTCCTTTTCTCTGCCTTCAGTCTTAAAACGCTGAAGAGTTTGGGTGTCCAATACTGACCTTGCAGACAAGGCTGATGATCACACATCCTCATCCTGCCAGCCCTCGCTCTGATGGAAAAAGCCCAGTGTGCATTGCAGGAGGCAAGCCAGAACAGGAGGTGTTGTCCATTGTGAGGAACGACACCCCACATGAATTACCACTGCAGGCTTTTCCGCAAGGAATAGCTATTTTACGGACTCTCTATTCTCTACTGACAGAACACACTGATAGAAATGTCTCACCACTTCTACGAAAAGCTTGCAAGTGCAAACCCTAACAGGAATTCAATAAGGAAAGAAGCAGAATTAAAATAGGATTTCTAAAAACCATAATCTGCCAAGAGATATTTTGGATTACTTTTCTTTCAACAGGCTTGATACACTAGATAACAATATTTAAAAAAAAAAAAAAAAAAAGTAAGCCCTTGTTTAACCCATCTCAGCTACTCATCCCCGGGGTTTCCAACCTTGCTGCCCTGCCAAGTACTGCTGGGGTTAGGCAGGTTTCTCACAACTTTTCCTCCCTCACTGAAACACTGCATATTTGTACACTTGCATCTTAAAACTGCTCATCTCTCATTAAAAATTAATTTTATTTCACAAAAAAAAAAAGAGAGGATGCAAGCAAGCTTTCTGGACTGTCATACGAGAGGGATAAAAATAAAGCAGACCAGCTTCTAAAGCAGAAGTACAACACTTGGAGAGGAAGAGGAAAAAAAAAATGCCGAAAATAAGCTTGCCCAGATACATTATGTTGCAGTTCATAATTTTAAGATGGAAGGAGACACATAAGGTTTAGTTTTAGCCTCGTTATCCACGTGGCCGCAGCTCATTAGGACACCAACCCACCCCATGGGCCCTAACCAGCCCCTGGGTGGGGGTTGCAGGAGTGCAAACTCCTTCCCCAACCTGCCGACCACCCTCAGACCTCAACTCAGGCACTCAGGACCCCAAACAAGGGACAACAGCTTGGTCACAGCCCGAAGCAGCTACAGTGCATTCAGGCAAAATCATTGCAATGCACCTTAACGAAGATCCAGCGAGTGGGCAGCAGTCTGCCACTGCTTCAGACACCTTGGGCGCGTGAGCTGCAATGCTAATCTTTACATTTAACGCCGTAAAGGCTTTGAAGAGCAGAAATTTATTTAAGACAGCAGACAGAAATCCAGCCAGGCTGCCCTTTTCAACCAGCACAAAGTGAATCAAGAGCAGGACCATGCCCTCAGAGAGGGGTTTTGCTTTCTTCCTCCAGCAAACAAGTCCCAGCCTCCCCCCTCCACACCAGACACTGGCTTCCCAGCCATCTCCCTGCTTCCCTTCCCTCTTCCACGCTCTCTTCCTACCATCATTACTCTGGGATGTTGCGATCAAACCCTACCCTGCCCCAATCACTTCCCATGCCTGAAGAGCCCTACCGGTCTGAACCACAGCAGCAATTCGGGAGGCTGCAGGCAGGGTTTTCAACCCCCTCGAAAGGGCATTTAGAAACCAAGCCCCTCACTTTAAAAGCAATGGTTTCTAAAAACCATGGGCAGCCTCAGCAAACTTCAGACTTATTTTGCGAGTCACTAAACTAGAAGCAAACCTCATCTGGCACTGGGAAGCAATTTTTTTTTTTTTTTCTTGGAAGCTACACAAAACATTCATTGTCATGAGGGTGGTGAGAAAGTAGAAATTAAAAATCTGACAATCTAGCTACAAAAAAAAATTCAGAGCCCAACCAGGTCATCATGGCTGAGCAAGCTCCTTGCTGCAGCTTTGGGGATGCATGGTGTCCTCATGTGTTCTCTCATCCCAAGGATGCAGACGGTGGCTGGGCTGAGGCCGGTCCCCTTCCACCGCTCCGGGGGACGGAGGGCTGGTGGGTGCACGCAGCTAGGCTGGAGACCTGGCCATGCAAGCATTACTGCTTGCGAAAGAGAAGGCACAGGACCACAGACCAGCAGCGAGCAGGACAGGAGCCCTCCAATAGATTGGTTTTGACCTCTCTTGGATCATCAGAGGCAATCACTGAGCCAGTTATCACAGCTCAGCTGACCTGCATGAATTGTTACCCGATGCAAACTCCACTGTGTGCCTGAGCCTGATTTCCCCTCCAAACATATTAGAATGGCTTGCTCTCAAGTCACCTCTAATTTTTACTGCCTGCTACAAACCAGGTTTCATGCAGGGCTGTGAACTGTCTGTTGGGGATATTAGGTTTCAAGGTCTTGCTAATCAGCTTTCCATTGAATAATCAGTGAAAAAAATCTTCCTTAGTTTTACTTACATATATACCACTCCTTGAACAAGAGTGACTGAACAGCACAAGGAACTCTCTCATTTACGGATCTCTGCAAACATACACGACCAGGTGCTGAAGAGTATGATACCTCAAAAATCATCCCTGTTTTGGAGTGAAGAGACATCTTGGGCAGTAACAAATAGAAAATCTTCCTGAAGCACCAAATATGAAGTTTTTGTTCACACTCTAGGGAACTATAAAGTCTTACAAAGCTAAAGAATAAATGCTATTTTAACATGACGGAAAACATTTACTTTTTGAAGCTTATGACCTGTTTAGGGTCAGGGTGTTTCAGTGGAGCTGTGTATGTGTTATCATGATTACTACACATCTTCCAAGCAAATTTCATGGACTTACATTCAGCAGGAAAATATAAAATGAATCTCAAGACGTGCCAGCTTTAAACTTCCCATTCTCTGAAAAGCCCTTAGGCAGGGAACTTGTTGCTAAGAAACCCAAAGGTCTGGAAAAAAATCAAAGCGACTTTTTGCAGCCATGGGGATCTGGACCTTATTCTGCTCTGGTTGTACATAATTTTTTAATGTCAAATATTCTTTGCATTAACATGCTTTTCTGTCTTGGGCAAGGACAAAGGGAGGTAAGACTTCTGCTTTCTTGAATTTAACCTAGTACAATCATCTTCAAAGGCTGACTGCCCTTTTTCTGTCACAGAAAGCATACTAACCTAGTTTGGAAGGTACCTCAACAGGCCTCTGCTCGATCTCCCTTCTTGAAATAGGGTTGAACAGAGCCAGCACATCCCTGCAGACTCCTCCATGACAAATTTTTTTAAATCTCCACTGATGTGGATTCTCCAGGCTCTCTAGGTAACTTCTCCCAGTGACTCCCACCTTTATGGTCAGCATTTTCTTCTCTAATGTCTGAATTATTCCTCCTCTGCTGCAAGCCTGTGTCCATGGGCTATTTTCTATCTGGTATTGGAAGAGGAAGGGGTATGAGAGCTTGTGTCTTTCTTATCTTCAAAATTCTTGGAAAAGCACAGACACAGAGCAAAGGAGAGAAAGGACTGAAAGATACAGACTGGGCAGAATTCCTGTGTTAGTTTCATTCTCACATTAAATAAATTTGTCATTTTTATTTTACTCTAAATGCTAATGTGTTGCAACACCAGCTGCCAATTTAGAGAGACATACTTGGCATGCCAAGATTTATGTCACTAAGATTCACATCCCTTACTTAATTCTTCTGATAGTCACCAACCCTTCCAGAAAGACAGATTTACTTGGCACTCTTCAAAAAACACTTACTTGATGAACGATGCTACCTCAAATCACGAGCCTCCCAAACTCAAAGCTCTTTGTCTAATGAAAACTATTACTGCTTTTTAATAAGTTCTTCAGCATTTAAAAATAGCACTCCTAATTTCCTGCTCCACCGAGCACCACCTTGACTTCAAGTCAAATTATTCACAACCTCTTCTCCACCAGCCCTGGGGGATACAAGTCTTGCATTTTGGGGCTAAGTACTTCTCTCAACAGCTGTGAGAAGCTCTCTGAAGCAAGAAAGAGCAACTCACTCCTAACAGTATCAGACATCAAAGCTAAGCCACCCCTTTTTTTCCTACTATTTTAACACAAATGTTGTAGGGTAACAAACAGCAACACCAGCAGGATTTCTTTGAAACAACTTATATTCACCTGATTATATTGTGGGAGAGCAATAGTATTAATTCAAGAGTCCACCAAAGAGATTAACATTACCACGCAAGCAAGATGTAGCAGTTTTAGCTTGCTCTAGTTCTCGCCAGCCATATTTCTCCCAGGAAAACAGGAGAGACAAAGTACTCACCCACAACACAAAACCAAACAGAAGTGTGTCATACTGTGCCACAGTGTCACAAGCCTTAGCACTAATATTTAAAGCAGCTGTTTCATTCACAAAACTAGTACATGGGCTCTGCACAGAGCCCTGCGGCAAATACCGGATCTCTTTACACAGGCATCACCCTAAGATCCAGGCATGCATATGCTCCAGGAACTAGCAGAGCCTTCACGTGGGTTGAAACTTCACCCTTCACCCCAGCACGAGCAGCATCAGGACCCACTTCACCCTGAGGGCACAAACATCACCAAGACCAATGGTCTTCATATTCTGTTGCTTTATCCTTTTCCAGAAGTTGTCGTTAATCACTTCTTGCACTGCTTCTTGAATTTTTTCAGACCTCCAAACCCACTAAATTTCTTTGCACATTTTTGTAAATGACTTTTTGGCTTACCTTATTCTTTCTTGTTGACATTTCCTGCATTTCAAATATTCTTACAGATAGTTGTTTCTCTTAAAAGTCTGGTCCTTTCCAAAACTGCCTGGCTTCCTGGAAACCTGGCATTCATCAAATGCTTTTACAAATCTCCCTGTTAATCGTTTCATTAAAACACATCCTTCTATGATTACATTTTTGTTTACAAGCCACAAAAAGAAACAGTGCACCCTAGTGTGACCTACTTTTGTGTAAAAGTAGAAAAAATGTTTTTAACAAACATGGGAAAAAAATTCTGCACAATATCTGCCTTTTAAGTTCAAACAGAATTTTTCTGAAGACTTGAAGGAAAACAGTGTCTTTCTGACAAAATGCTGTAACTGAGGGCTTGGTCAAATGGTAAAGTAAATATCAAACAACAAGAGAGCTCCCCAGCTTTGTCCTAATGGTCTTCTTACATCAGTTTTGATTCTGCAACCTATGCAATGGGAGAAAAAACACTCAAGCACACGCTGCCTGCATTTTGGGATTCAGTTATCCAACATCTCCGATAAGACTCTGCGCTCCGATGCTGTGGATCTATGAAACAAATACCACCAAGTTGTTTCGCCACAAAGTTTTGTTTGGGCTGTTGACCCGTTTAGCTCACGCAAACTGCTTTTTCCTGAGCACACAAGTTGTGCCTATCAAGGAAAAAAATATAATCCAAACCCAACCCCTGGTTTGCCATGTGGATAAAACTCAAGCTGACTCCAAGGGAACCACTTGCAAAGGTTGTAACTGCAAAGGTAAAACGACATTCAGAGGACACTGCAGAAAGAGGGCACATGAACACAGTGGGATCACATACTCATAAAGCATGAAAAGGTCCCTTTGGTGTATTTAATGCTGGCCCTCAAAATAAATTAAAAAGTCCATTAGAAGCTTTTATTCCAAAAGTTAAAAAAAATTACTCCATCACATTAAATGGTAGAGTTTACCCAAAGCTTCCAGCAAACACAATAGCAGCTTCTCCTTAATTTTCCCATTTGCAAACCAAGAAAACCTTCACTCCATGTGTGCATGACTTTCCTGTGCTAACAACACAAGGGATGCAAACATGAAATGAGTTTCTGTAAAATAAACAGGACACAAGCATGCAATGCCTAGGACACAGCAGGTCCTGCCTCGATTCTCCTGTGTTACAAACCTTCCCTGAGGATTATTTTTCCTCTTTGCTATAAACAGTCTTGCTGGACACAGACTGTTGAACAAAAACAGACTGTGGCCATTTTCCTTCAGATTTTTCTTCAGAATATCTTTCTTTTGGTAGATAGATGGATTTAGGAATGGGAAAATTTTAGTCTATATTCTAAGAGTAGTATGAAGAAACAGCCTCAGGCAGCTAGCTAAAAAACAAACTTTTGAGAGTGCACCTAAATATATACGTGCTTTTATATATATATGAAGAGAAACCACACACAAGACAACCTATTCTCCTAGAGAAAAACTATAAAAAGAACTAATGGTTCCAAAATAAGGCTAAAATTGTAAGTCTAAGGCAATTTTTTTTTAATAGCACTGCTTCGGAAATTACTTCTAATAATAATTACAGGTATGTCAATTCCTTAAGTAAACAGCATATTCCCTAACTTTTTACGCAAACACTGCCTTGGCCTTATAATGTATGCAAAAGAATCTGGACTTTGGCCACAGAGCATTTTTGTATTGCCTTTAACCAGAGCTTTCTGAAATCAATAGCATCCATACGCTCCAGTGCACCGAGCTTGTTCCTCCGGGGTCAGGGAAGAGGACCAGTTTAATATGCACTTAATTCAATTAAGAGCTACACAGCAACAGCTTCTAGTAAATTTTAACCTCTCCTCCACGCATCGTTTACTAACCCACCATTAATTAAACACAGTTATTAAACTAGCTTGTTTATAATTACCGTATTTTCCATGAATGAACAAAAGCTATTTATGGGATCCAACCAAATGGTGCTTGTTCATTGACGGTGTGGGACTGAATGCGGATGCCCGAAGCCAGCTGGCATTTCGACAGCACAAACAGCAGTCAATAGACACATAGAGGCAGGTCAGTACACATATCTTCTGTGCAGAAGAAAACACCATACTAGAACATCTAAAATTCCTGCTTTGAACATTTACTGCTGAAAAAGACACCACTGCCAGGTGCCTGGATACACAAAGGAGCCAGTGCATGCATCAATAAGCCCAATGCACAGGTATAACCCTTCTGCAGATTTAACAGGTTGCAATCCATCGTCTTTATAAGTGCATTTGAAATAGCTTGCAAAAGTGCCATCAGCTATTAGGAAATATTAAATACTAGTGTCACCATCACCCTCAAACATGTGTCTGCCATTAGACAAAACTCTGGAAAGAATCTGCTATGGGTGGTAAGCAATGGAAAGACGTGGCCACAGGTAGTTGACTGACAACTCCACTGTGTATCCGGTGGCATGATGTCATGAAACACCCAAACTTGTGCAAGTGGACAGGGATACAGGACAGGCAGCCCACACCTTCCCACTAAATCACGTTCTGTACCTTCAGGTAAAAGGATTAAGATTCTTCAGATGAAGCAGCAGTTCACTCGGCACATAGGTTTGACATTGCATGCGGTCTACAGCAGCTGCAACCCTCAGATTAGCCACAGATCTATCACTATGCATTATCAAATTTAAACAAACTAGTCAAGTGACAGTAAAGCCAGAGAAACACAGGATTTTTGGCTTACAGCACTAATCCCAAAATGTGTAACAAACACATGAAAACTCACGTACAGATTTAAACTAAAGAAAAATGGGGGGGGGGGTGGTGTCTGTCTTTGCCAAAATAAAATGCTAAAAAGTTTTGTGTGTGTAGTTTTTCATTCATGTATAAATATATCACCCAAAGCCTCACGTTTCTATCTGGGAATCTATTTAGCATAAGCAGAGCAATGGGAAAGGAAGACTGGGTTTAGACTTAGTTCACAAAATCAGCAAGAAAATTGCCAGTCTTTCACCTCGAAATGTTGTGAATAGGGCCATTCTCAAGATGCAATATGACTTATTTGTCATACTGGTTTCAAATCCCTCACAGGAAGGGGGATTGCACCCTGGCCACCTACCTTTTGGATAGATCCCATTAACATCTTCCATTTCCTATCAGGCACTTTGAATATTCGGCATGGATGACTCTGCAAGGCATGTGAAGGCGAGACCTGGGCTGCAGGTCCCTGCTGCACTGAATGCTAAGGCACGGTATAGAAAAGTAGAGGACTTTCCGCACTGAAAGCACCATCGTAATTCTGCCCACTGAGGTGATGGTGTCCTTCTCCTCCAAAGTGGGAGAGGCCTTACATGGAGAGGAGGAAACCGGGTGAATGGTCTCACCATAGGGTCAGTGGGCAGAGGGTGCCGATGCTGTCTGATGATGTGACCGCAGACCCTCCACCCTGAATTCAGGACGATGGTTTAGCAAACTGAGAGGCAGCTCTTGTCACAAAGTCCTATCTTGCAATGGATAAATGGCTCAATGTCCAGATGGAGATCAGTGACGAGTGGTGTCCATATTGGGACCAGTACTGTTTAATATTTTCATCAATGACATAGACAGTTGGATCGAGTCCACCCTCAGCAAGTCTGCAGACAACACCAGGCTGAGCAGTGCGGTTGACATGCCTGCAGGACAGGATGCCATCCAGAGGGACCTGGACAAGCTCAAGAAGTGGGCCCAAGCTCAAGAAGTGGGCCAACGAGGCCAAGTGCCATGTCCTGCACCTGGGCTGGGGCAACCCCCAGCATCAAAACAGGCTGGGAGATGAAGGGATTTAAAGCAGCCCTGCCGAGAAGGACTTGGGGGTACTGGTGGATGAAAAGATGGACATGAGCTGGCAATGTGCGCTCACAGCCCAGAAAGCCAACTGTATCCTGGGCTGCATGAAAAGAAGCGTGGCCAGCAGGTCAAGGGAGGTGATTCTGCCCCTCTACTCTGGTGAGACCCCCCCCGGAGTACTGCGTCCAGCTCTGGAGTCCTCAGCACAGGAAAGACATGGACCTGTTGGAGCTGGTCCAGAGGAGGGCCACAAAAATAATCAGAGGGATGGATTCTTCTCCTATGAAGAAAGGCTGAAGGAGTTGGGGTTGTTCAGCTCAGAGAAGAGAAGGCTCCAGGGAGACCTTATTGCCACCTTTCAGTACTTAAAGGAAGCTTATAAAAAAGATGGGGACAGACTTTTTAGTAGGCCCTGTTGTGAAACGACAAGTGGGAAATGGTTTTAAACTAAAAGAGTGTAGATTCGGACTAGATATGAGGAAGAAATTTTTTACAATGAGGGTAGTGAAACCCTGGAACAGGTTGCCCAGAGAGGTGGTAGATGCCTCATCCCTGGAAACATTCAAGGTCAGACTGCACAGGACTCTGAGCAACCTGATCTAGTTGAAGATGTCCCTGCTTATTGCAGGGCTGGTTGGACTAGATGACCTTTAAAGGTTCGTTCCAACCCAAACTGTTCTATGATTTTATGATTTGCCAACAAACAGCAGAAAGGCAGCTACATGGAACAGGACCATCATGGCTCTAGAACCCATCCTTGGGTCTCTGGTTTTACAAATGGGAACAGTTCAGAAGAAGATAGGTTAGAGAAGAAGCATAAAAACTTTCTTCTTACTCCTTATTTTAAAATTATTATGAAATCCTTGTCTTATTTTGCTTCATGGTCAGAAAGAAGCACCATTCTGCTTTGTCAGCAGCATTAAAAAGCTTTCACGCATGTTCCCAACAGCGTTGCTACACAGCCCCTACTCACTGAACACATTTGCAACTCAGGAGCAATTACCCATGGAGCATATTGAATTTTGGCCTGCTTATTTGTCTTCTAACAATCATTCTGCTTTTCAAAGGACAAACTCCTCCCCTCGCACGAGCAGATGGGGAAATGTCATCTCTCGTTCTTAGAGGAGCTTTGACCAATGTTCTGACTTGGGCATTAAATAGAGCAGAAGTCTGCAGAGCTACCTATGCTTTATGGCATATTTTTTTTATGCATGAGCTCTGCTGTCAACAATGTCAGCAGGAATATGCATGATGTTATGTGCAGTGTTTGTCAGCTGGTCGCTTACTATGCAGCAAGGGCCCGGGAGCAGCGAAGAGTGGAAAATCAGAGCCCCCTTCATTTAAATTTATAATCTGCAAAATCAGGACAAGGAAGGAAAATAGCAGAAATTGGCCCAAGTAGCAAGATTTAGACCAAGATTCGAGATGCCGAAGGTGCAGGGAGACCTTGGGAGCACCAGTGATGACTCGCAGCCTGTTAAAACAGAGGCAACTCAAAGAGCTGGAGGAATACACATAACACCGAAAGCCGTAAGGCAGCAGAGCCTGTCCCCAAACCAGGGAAGGACAAAAGCAGCTGAGTGACAAGGAGCACAGGGAAAGAGGCAGCCTGCGAGGCATCTCTGCTCAGCCAGGGCCGCAGGGAGATGAGTGGCAGCGGTGGGGACTTGCTCCTGGGGACAGCCGGGAGGGGTGTCCCCACTCCGAGGCAGGGTGTGAGGGGATGCACTTGGCACCATTCATAGCTTCGCTGGAGATGACAGCGGGCTCCCAACGGGGGGACACAATAGCACTTTATTGTGGCCAAGAACTGGCAATGGCCGCTACGCTCAAAGGTTGCAAATCAGTGTGCATTATAATCTCCTGGGTTTGCATGCTCGTAACATGTCATATTTGGTCTCCAGAGAAAGATCTACCACCTTTTTTTTTTTTTTTTTTTGAGGAGAAAGAAATAGTTTTCATTAAAAACTCTTGACTTTTGTATTGTGGGTGAAGATGAGTGGGAAAAGTATAGTTGCCAAAACAAAGAAGAAATATAATTGCATTTCAGCTCAACAAATCCCCCTGAAACCTGGGAAAGGCATGATCCTCTGCAAGGAAGGGTGTCTGTGACGGTGGGGAAGGGGCATGCAAGCAGTTATGGGAGAGGTGAGCTTACTTCCAATTGAAAGACATACTTGTACTTACCACGAATAACTCTCTGAAGCAATATGTATCAGTAAATACAAGCATAAGAAGAATTTTCTTAATCATGTGATTCTCTGAGCTCACCATCAGGATCTACCCAACACTTTAAATTGTAAGCTGCTCTTTATAACCAAGCTTACCAACACTGCTTAAGACTGTGTCCAACGCTAACTGGAAACAGAGTGGAGCAGCTAGATTTAGCTCCAATATACTGCATATCTGCAATTTTTCCTCTTCCTAATTATTTGTTAAAGATGTATGTTATAAGCTCCATACATCAGAAGGCAAGCTGTGGCATGCAGGCCACTATTGTTACTTACAAACTTTGGCATCCCATTTACAAGTTAGATGGGCTTATTTGGTTTTTGCATCAAGTATCAAGCAACAGGGGTAAAACAAACAGCACGAAGCAGTTAGTCAGCCAAGTTTCAGTACCTCAGATGGGACCTGAGAAGACATCTCAATGATGTGCTTTGGCTCTCAAACCAGACCTGCTGGGAGCATAGGAGAAACGGTAAAGTACTAATTATGCATAACAATAACTGAAGGATGCAGTTGCAGATGCAAACACATCTTTTAACTATTGTCTGGTTGGCAAAATGGATGCTTAGAAAAAGTACAAATTACTGCAAATGCCAGGAAGCTTGGGCTGCACGAGGGAACGAAGCCCTGCGTGTTGGTATAGTTCAAGTCCCTTCTTGGGTTTATTTTTGTTTTGTTCTCCTTCACATGCACTAAGTGCCAACGTGAGGTTATGCTCCACCTTTCTGGAAGCGCGATCAGAAGACTGGTTGGAAACCTGCCCTCTTTCTGCCCTCTTCTGAGCTGTAAGGGTCTACATATGCAAATATTTCTGCCCTTGTTTCCAGCCCTTCATTCTGGGATCTGCTTAGAGACTTCCTCACAACTTGATCACACATCTTCAAGACAGCGTTTACGTCACCAGTGGTGCCTGTACTGGGTTTGGATGCCTAAAACCCCTTCTTTTACTGGGATTCAGGCACTTTGAGATTTTACTTTTGAAAAATAAAAGGGCCAAAGGGTGAATTTAATCATGCCCGCATTCTCTCTCATCCAGCACAAAAACCAGGTTGTTCTGCATCTCCTCCAGCAGAATCCCACCAAGCCTGGACACTGAGTTACACTCTCAACAGCAGAAGCTTAAAAGAAGGCACTAGAGCAAGGCTGGATTTGCACCCTGAAACTCCCATCTTTGTTCCTCCATCCTAACCTGGCTGACAGCATCACCCTCCCTCCCAGGGCACTGAGGCTACCATAGCCCATGTGAACCTGTCTGCAGGGCAGAGAGGCTTCAGCTGAGCGAAGAGCATGGCTGGGGAATACGTCTCCACTGGTCCAGCAGCCTAGTCCTGCCAGTGGGGGGACATCCCAGCCATCTCCCTGCCAGCAGCACTGCCTCCCCAGCCCCAGGGTAAGCTGCCATGGGCAGATATTCAGACCTCCAAAGCCAAAAAGCTTTCTGGCTGTTTTCAGTAGCATACTGAGCATCACTCCCGGTGAAAAGGAGGGGACAGATCTGCACAGTCTGGGGAGGAGACCAATGTGCCATCAGCCATTGCAGGGCTCGGCTGCATCATGGGACTGCACCCGAAATGCTGACAGGACTCATGGTACACCAGCAAAAGGCTCTTGCAGCAGACAGAGCAAGAAGCTATTCAGAGAGGTTATAACCACTCACCCCCAAAGAGTTTGGAGCATAAAAGATATTCTTGTATCAGACGAGAGTAAGAGACTCTGCAGGGAGGTTAGGGAGACAGAGATGGACTTAGTTTGTGAAGTTAAGACATTTCATTCATGGAGCTGCTTTGCAACACTTGCAGTATTGACATGAGCAGACAGTAATTGCCAGGATTGTTTTCTGCTGAGCTCTCACTTTCCAAAAGTCATTACCCAATCAGTATGGAAAGTCATTAGCTAATCCCCTTAGGATCACACTGTTAACAGAATTTGGTGGACTGCCTGGACACTGGCTGAAAATATTACAGATGAACACACAAACGAAGGAAACATCTTAAGCATTACTCAGTGGAGTCCTCAGCTGCACTGGGCACAGCCCCATGCTCATACACTGGGTGCTTTTCTGTGCCAAGTTCAATCTAACAAATTTCCCAACACAATTTTGTAGAATTTCTGAACCGTCCTAAATTGCACCACTCTATAAATCCCGATAGTAACTGCTGCATTTCTAACAGCATGTCCCCTGTGCCAAGAAGAAGAAGAGTTGCAGAGGTGGCTCTGCACCAGTGGAGAAGGAGACCATCAGGAGGCAACTCAGAGCATGGTGGGTGCCAGAGCAGAGCGCACAAGAGCTGTCCTCTCTCAGACTGCCAGAGAACAACTTACTTAGCATCCATGCTAATTCAGCAGAAGCAACAATATGCTCACTCTTGATCCAAATTAAAATTGTACTGCAAGATAAATCAGTCATGTGCAGAACCCAGATTAACTAATGCAAGACCACAGGCTAAAGAAAAAACAACCTCAGGATTAAAGATTAGAGCGTAGGGAATTGGCTGAGGCACAGGGAAGACATAACAGGCAAAGGATATCAAGGATACCTGGATTTAGCAAAATCAGGGAAACTAGGGAAAGAGAAAATTGCAATTTGAGATGGGGATTTGCAAGGATTACTTCTCTAGGAAAACAAATTCCAGGCAGAGTCCTGGGGTTTGGTGGGAGACCATTGCTGGCTGGGGTGATGGCAGCCTGGGTGCCAGCTTGAGTAAACAACTTCTCTAGAAGTAATGATTTAATTAAAGCACACTTTGTCTCTAAATGCACAGCAGCTCTGTTTTTTTCACCAGTTATTTCTCCATAAAAATGTCTCTTCATATGAAAGACAATGATTTGCACAGTTAGTTGACAGAAACTGGTGGTTACCATGGGAGAGAAAACAAACTTCAATTCCCGGTAGGTCTGCAAATCCCAAGTACTTCCCTAAATGAGCTGCACACGTGCGAAACATCCCCCTCAGGCCCCTGACACACAGGAGGGTGCACTGCTGCACAGATAGGGATGTGATGGTGGTTTGATGATCATCTCCACATGGTGGCATCCATGATATCATGGTGATGGAAACAGGTAGAGGTAAAAAGGAAAAAAAATCCACTCTGATTTATAAAGTACAATTTCACATTTCTAAAGAGGTGGGAATGCAAAGCTAAGTAAATGCATTAAACACCTCTCTCTAGATATTGAGGGTTTTCTGTTTTTTTATCCAGAGTTCAGACCTTATATTTAACAGAAGCCCTCATGCAAAACTGTGAGCACCCCAGCTGTTATGAAGCTTTCTCCCAGCGTCTCTGGGCAGCAGAAACCCTAATATGCAAAGCACTTTGGCTCTGATGCAGATACGTTACTCTCTGCATATAAGCTATTATCCCAACTGTATTGCTCTGACAGGCACTTGTATCAAGAAAGGCAGTGCCTATCAGCCTTCTTCAACTATGTATTTATTGTCTGCAAAAAAGTACTTAAAAGGTTTGGGGAAAAAGTGATTTAAAAAGAAAAAAAAAGCCCCTGCTTTCTACACATGTGCATCCTTAGGTAAGGCTTTACTTCATTATACCCAAGCCAGTTAAACCTGTCTTAGGTGGAAGAGTAGATCTTGCCTGTACACCTTTGCAGCGGCCAGAAGCAGAGCCCTCGCTCTTCCTTCCCTGCCTGCTGAGAGCGTTTCCATCCTGTTGACACAAGCACGCACGAAGGACTGGTGCACCCTTCTACAGCAGTGCCCACACCCGCTCCATGGGGAGCAAGAGCAGCAGCCCAGGTGGGCAGATGCCCACCCCGTATTTTTCATACCAGCAGCCCAAGCTTTGGGGTGCGTAGCATGGCAAGCCAAACAAAAGGCCAGGTCAGGCAGCCACCAACCTGGCTGCAGCCTCACAATTAACTTGCAATTAACTTTGACTGTCTATAATTTGAAGAGAGGCTACGCCACACCACATCACACAGCACAAATATCCCTCCATGTGGTACCGATTGTGCTTTTTATAAACCAAGTACCAGCTTCTGCCACAACGTTTCTCCCAAGAAACTCAAGCAGAGTGCAAAATAATGCCTGAAAAAATGCTGATTTTGTACATATGGAGAATTAGGACAGCTACATCATAATATTTTGCTGAAGTGAAATATTAATTACAGGTCTGTGGCAGTGCCTCCTTTCTTTGTTGGAAGTATTAGTGAGATAGTCTGTATCCATGGTATAGCAGCTGCGATCTGTTGAATAAATTTGGAACTAGAATTTACTTGATGTTTTTTTTCCCTCTGTTTTTTCACTGCTTTTAGGAGAGAGTAACTAGAAAACCCACCTACACAGCCAAATATTCAGCTGCAAGGAAATAGCCTGAAGTCATTCAAATCCATAGAGCAACTCCAGCTCTGGCTGCCCCAACATTTAGAAAGTTGCCCTGTAGTATTCTGGAAGATGCACAACCTCTGCAGCAGGGATTCGAGGTAAGAAGGGAAAAAAAATGTCCATGTTTCCCTGAACCTTTACATTTTAGATTTTGAAAGGAAGAAAGAAGAACTTTAATTGCTATTGTATGAAAAGGATCTTCAGTAATGTTTTGCCTTAGAGAAGATATTTTTTTTTTTTGCTTACATGTGTAATCATATCTGGTAAAGTCATCTTAATAAAGAGGTTCAGAAAGAATAAACTTCTTAGAAATAAAGATAGCCATCACAGATTATAACCAGCATTTTTCCATGAATCATCTCCATTGTATACAGTAAGAAAGCTTCCAAGACAACCTATTAGGTGACCAACAGAAAAATTCCAGATTTTGGATATTTTACTGCAAGGCTGTGTGACCCTCTGAGGAAAGGATAGAAGAAAAAACTTTATTTATTCTCAGGAGGAGAGGTCTGAACATAGTAACAGTCTTCAAAGCTGTGTAAGGTTATAAAAAGGACAGCAGTCAATTGTACTCCATGCCCATTGAGAGTAAACCAAAAATTAATCAGCTTAATTGCCAGCAAGGAACGTTTAGGCTATGCATTAGAAAAAAGCTGCAAGGACAGGGTGCATAGGAACAAGCTAGTAAAAGATGCTGTGTAACGTCCTCCCCTTAGGTTTTTAAAAGAACAAGCTAAGTAAGCTAGTATCCATCCATCAGAGATGGTCTAAGTATATTAGTCCTGCTCCAGGATGGGCATTTGGATCCCACAATTCCCAATATCGCCCTGGTCCTATATTTTGTTGACTTCCTGGTCCATATGCCTCCTTGGAGCAAATATAGATACCCAGCAGAAAACAGATACCATTCCACCCAATGAGAGCTGAGAGCACTCCTATTGAATGCTGCGTCCTCACCAAGAACATAGACATATTTTTTCTATGCTGACCCCAAAGCCCAGTGCAGGAAAACAGATAGTCACGTAGCTGCACTCAATACCTATCATAAGGCAGCTAGGCATGTGTAAAACAAACATCAGTGGAAGAAAAGTTTCTGCTCTGACTTCAAGAGCAAAGCAGACACTTCCAAGCCCCAAGCAAACAGGCTTGGAAGGGAGCATATCGTTCAGCCAGAGACAACCGTTCCCATACTACCTTTGGAGGCAAGAAAATCCACAAGTAAAACACGACAGCCAGCACCACCAGTGACCACGAGCGCCATTACCTTGGTTACAGACCCACATTGAACTCGAATCGTTTGTGGTAGCGATGCACTGGAGATAATGACTCAGAGACCTGGCTGGTCCTGGAGTTCCAGATCAAGTGGGAAGATCTCCTGGCTTCCTACTGAGCTCCTGATGTATATGAGCGCCAGCTCACTGTCCACAGGCAGCACGTATGTTTGGGATCCACATAAGTTTCTGCAGTTTGTACAGCAGCAGATTGCACCAAAAGGGTGAGTATTTTCAAAGAAATTCCCTGAGGCAGAGCAAAACATCTGGCTCCCCCCTACAAAGTCTTCCCCGCCACCCACACATGGGCTGGACACCACATTGTACTGTCAAAAACCTCAATATGTTTTTAACAACTAAGGAAAAACATTTCCAGCAAAATGAAACTTAACCTAAATGTTCCTTTGCCAAATGATGCCGCCTCCTTTCTGGTTACATTTATAGGGGGAGGAAACTCATGAGTTAGGAAAACAAATGAATAAATCACTGGTCACTCCCATCCCACAAAAGGTCTCCTACCCCTGAGAAAAAGGGCTTTCAAATGCTAAACCATTAAAGACCATTAAAGATCAGCAATGCACCCTGACAAAAGTTCTCAAACCAACCTAAGTTCTACCCCGTCTTGGTTTCTAATTGATCTAAAACTTCAAACCTCCCATGGCAAAGCAGGACACCGAGCACTACCCACCCCCGGGATACACACCACACGCATGCAAGGTGGCAGCGGTGGCAGTGTATTTTCAGCCGAACCCGAGAGAAACCAGCTGTGAGGGTGAGTGGCTCTTCCCCTAAAGAACCGCACAGCAAAAGCCAACGAGTCCTAGTCACAAACAGATTTTAATTTTCAGGGCTGAGCTCAGTAAGCCAGAGTTTAAAACCGAGACTTACTCTTTTCTTGCTGCTGGGGAAAGTCAACTAATTCAGAAAGAGGAAAGATAAGTTTAAGTGCATTCGAGGAGGCAATGGTTCTGGTGCGCTGGCAGATTGATGGGGATTGTCAGGGCTCAGCACTATTTGCTCTTTGCAGTCTTTTATTGCAACCCTATCCTATAAGTCTTCTGTGTCTACACGCGGCATCTAACATCATATCGAAATGCATGCCGTTATATATTCCTGGGGTACATTGCTCGGTGGGGTTATTTGCGGCTTGTTGCAGCTCCTCTGTGTCCTTTTCCCTGCTGACATATTTCTGGAGTTTGAGGACGTGGAGCTGAACCATTCCTCCCGTCTAGTCTGTCCCCCAACACCAGCACTGTTGCTGGCCTCAGTGCCTCTCCATTAAGCCTCTCAGTTTTAAAATTGGCACATACTTCCCTGTAATATTTAAGAAAAATTAAGATAAACAGTACACAATGTAGCCCTGATACTATAGTACACTCCTTGCCAAGACAAGGATACAGGTTCATAGCATTCAAAATCAGGATTGTAGCATTCAAAATCATACAGGCATCTTAATCCCACTTAAGGGTTCTCAATACCTACCCTGGCTGTGAGAAATCAGACTGGTTTGGAGAGTACCTCATACCCTGCTTTCCTGTCCTACTTTTTCCAGCTATCTGAAAAGAATTTAATGAAGTCCTTCAAAAGGACATAAGAAGCACATACTTACATAAGAAGCTCACAAATGAACACTCAAATTACTGCTTTTCTGTTTGTCGTACTTAGATGACAGTCGAAGGTACATGGACAAGCATGAAAAGGAAGGCCAGCGCAGCAAGCTTGCTGCCCATGAACATGCATGTTAACACCAGGCACATGGTACCACTCTGAGTGTTAACCTCCCCATCAAACAAAAGGATAAAAGCATGCTCATATATATCACCACAAAGAGTTAGAAAGTCTTGTCGTTCCCAGTAAATTCAGCCCCAACTATAAGATTTCATGTATCTCAGACAGGGATCTCTGCATGTCTGACTCTGTAGATACAACCTGATATTGCAGATCTTCTTTGCATTAATTCCCTGTTATTGAAAGGATCTGATGTTATTAATCTTTACATCTGTTCAATTTCATGTGCTTTTGCTGACAAATAGTTTTAAGACAAAAGGATTCAAAAATCACAACAATTAAATCCTTTGTGATGGCTTCCATTAAAAAAAAAAAAAAATCAAAAGCCATGAAAGAGAGGCAGACATTAATTAATAAACGCATTGACAAAGCAAGCTCTAAACCTCTAACAAGACTTTGCCAGAAATACTCAATAGCCGGGAGTTTCTGATGAAAGCCGCATTAAGTCAGCTTGTAAATCAATTCCAGCTTTTCCTCTGTAACTCAAGAAAGTCTTGGGTACTTACAGAAATTACAGAATTTGGAGAGGGGGAAGGGCAGACCAAGGCCACAAAGCAGAGGAGTCTCACACCAGATATCCGTGGAGCTATTACAAGTGTCTATCATCATTCAGCTTCAAAACCCTTCACAATATAGACCAGCTCAAAAATGATCAGCATCATCATCAGTCCTTCTGTAGGAAAGCTGCTTGTCAAAGAAAAAGCAAACAGACAGTAGTATGCTCACGGCTAGAAACAAGTCTTTTTAAGTCTAAAAAGGGTCAAGCCAGGACCACTCTACAAGCTGTTGTTTTCCTCTCTGGTTTTCTGTTTGGCTTGATCAGCTGGTGGTGGTTCCTCCAGATGAGTATTTTGGCTAGATACATTGAACATCACACTTCAGAACACACCATTTCAGTCATCAGTGCCCCAACACGTCCCCCACGGGGGGCTGGATGATGGGGCTGAGGACCCACACAGAGCCCAGCCACTGGAGGCAGTCCCCATCCCTGAGTGTGCAGGAGGACGGCAAGTTTTTCTAATGACCCAAGGCATCACACTGACACCCCTCCAATGCTGGTATATACAGAGTAGACAACAGAGACTTCAAGGTAAGGAGGGAAGGGAGTATTTCATAAGAGATATTTTTAAGTGAGACAAAAAAGGAAGTTTCTCTTTTACTTATGTTATAAGCAAAAATTTAGTTCCCAACCCATCCATCTCACCTTCCTTTTTCGTGTTAGCAACTTTTCTGTAGATGCTTTTTCCGGTTAAAAACAACAGACTTAATAGTCCTGTTGCACGCTCAGCTTTTAAAGCCAACAGTTCATTGTATCAAGGCAGAAAATACAGTTTTATAACCACTGTTAAATAAATTAGTTAAGAAATCATCCAGCTTAAGTAGGCTTTCCACAATTATGATGAATTATAGAAGTGATTTGTTGGCGTATTAGTTGCAGATGCATGCGTACCAGTCTGCTGGACAAAACACTTCAAGATCAAAGGAGAAGGTGAAAGTGGATAAGAGTATTTATTATCTTGATGAACACCACATTCAAGAATTTGCCACCACAGCCATGGGCTGTACAAGTACAGAACAAACTGATACTGTCCTCAAGAGCTGAGAGCTGAAAGCAGGCCATGAAAGAGATCAGGCGGGCGGTACAAGTCAAGGATGAACGAATGCATCAACACCTCGCTTTTTAATTTCAGTGTATTAAAAAAGGTAAACTTAAAGCTCTATCTCTTCATCATGCTGCCTCTGTCATCATGTAACCATTATGTAAGGCAGTATAATTAAAAATAAACTTTTCACTCCCCAACAGCAGTTATGCAATAACTTTTAATTAACTGAGATCCTTCATGTTTAAGAGAACATTTAAGGAGTTTAAGTTCTAACTCAGTGCCTTTCCTCATAGCTTCATATTCAAATCCTCCAACAGAAACTATCTGCATCTTCCTTCTCATCTCTCCAGTACAAAGATGGTTTGTCAGGTTTTATTTTGTTTTATCAGCTTGCAAGATGCTGTCTCGGGGTCCTGAAAATGCACAGACATATTTTGTGCAATCTGTCAGCAACTGTCTTCAGATGCAAGGCTACAGGGAGCTGATGAGCTCTTTTCTTATCAGAATGAGTCACAAAAATGGATTATCCACACTTAATCCTCCTCACACTGGTGAATTTCCTGATTTTTTTGTTCAATAAAAAGAAAATAAAATGAAAATTGGCCTGATGAAACCTTGTAAGAATAGTTTTCCCTTGGGGTGCCCTGGCAGAAGAGAAATACCGCTCTGCCATTTTAGAGGACCACAGAGCTTCCAGCACCTATTCACTTCTCCAAAAGCAAGAACCTCTCTGCTTCCAGCACCCATTCCAGCATTGTGGATGGATTCCTCTGTGCCCTTTTTTTTTTTGGTCACATCATGTGCCCCCACATGATGTTCAGTAGCCGTGTTTTGGGGGTTCTTTTGCTTTTTTTGCAAAGTCCTCTTCTCCCCACAAACTAAACAAATAAGAAATCATTTAACTTGTTTTCTTCAAAAAGATTTTCACCATAAAAGTTTTACTAATCTACATTCACTTGAAGTGCAAATAATTTTTACAAAATTGTTCTGCTAATTTTCATGAAAGCCAGCTCCTTGCACGATCAGAACGCTCTCACTGAAACTCTCTTTCAGTTAAATCTCAAAAGAACAAAACCTCAGCTTGGGCAATCTCCCTTCCATTTTGAGCAGGGATTTAGAAAGAGAAGTGTGAGTTTTGCTGCTGTATGCTAATCCCAGCAGAGAGAAAAAGTAATCCAAACTGCCTGAAAGCTCATCCCTGAAAATAATGTGATTTTCCTATAAGATTAAAAAAATGCATCTATTCATAGATTTGAGCTTAAAGAGGAAAAAAAGAAGTCTTCATACTTCTAACATATGGTCCATGGCCAACTTCTAGCGCAAAGCTGCCCCATCAGGCAGTTAGCTGATGGACAGAATGGAAGCCAGGGCTTCATCTTTATGGTTATTTCCTTGCTTATTGGATTTGGGTTTTTAGCTTCACTCTGAAACGCTGCCATGCTACATTTAGTACATAGTAGCTGGCATCACTTTAAAGGCCCCAGCAGAGCTCAGTCAGCAAACCAGATTAGTTACACCACGCAGTGAGGAAGGCTTGTGTGTTTTGGGGAGCGATGGGGAAGCAGGAAGACATCCCGTTGCGGTGGTGAAAGCGGCAATGGTGGTGGGAGAGGGAGGGGAGGAAAACAAGCCTGCACTTAAATTTGACTTTCATCTTAGACAGCGTGCTCTACTTAACTGCACAAGGCCATTACGCACGGATACGACTCAAACGTCCTAGGAGACTTTGGCAGACTGTACTGCACGTGAACAGTCTCGCTGCTGGAGCAGAAGTTGGTGTCTTGTCATGCCACATCAAATTTCAGGTTAATGCACCCTGTCAAAGCTGTGGAGCAATGCAATCAGTGTCTGCATCAGCGCAGCCAGCGTCCTTCGGGTGACACGTGAAGGCAGAGGTGGGTGAGCATCCCGAGCAAACCGATGGCACTCAACAGAGCAGCAGCACCCCTGACTAACATCCCTTCTTCTCCAGAAAAGGTTCTGCCATTCAAGGTTTCATCTTCCACCCATAAGAAGGCGGCTGCAGTAGGATGCACATCCACACACCTGTACTATACCTAATTTGCCAGCCACTTTTAAGAGGGTTTGGGGCCAAGTGCTTTCTGTAAATTACTCCTTTCTCTGCAAAACCCACTTAATGGAATTAAACGAAGGATTGATTTGGCCCATGGAGTATGTGAAGTGCACAATTAGATTTTATCTCACTCTGATACAGAAGTTCTAAAATGGAGAAAAATTTTCAGTCATACACTGATAAAAGTTATTATAAAAATATGATGCAAAAATAGGAAGGGTTTTTTCCTTCTACAAACCATTTTAAAATATATGGTTTATTCAAAGCATGTACATCATTAAAGAATTATAGATGACAGCTACAGAGAAAGGGGATAAGGAGAAAAGTTTAATTATTTTAAAATTTTCTTTTTCAGTTTTCCAGCCAGACAAAAATCATTAAAGCAGATTCATAAAGATTACTCTGCAAGGAGAAGAAAAGCCCCTCACACACTACTTAAGACACCAAATGAAGTTAAACACATATTTGACAATCTTCTATTCATTAAAATATATATTTGGTTAATCCCCTTGGGCTTAAGAATTTCCAAAATGTATCTGTAATGGAAAGTTAAGGTACGATATTTTTCCCTCTATCCTGTCAGTTTTTTGAGTATTTCAGCATTTTTTCCTCTAACACAGGAAGAGGAAGGTTTTTATTATTTTCGACCTACCCCTTGGAAACGCCGCTTCCTCAGCAGGCAGATTTTGCTTAGGGTGCGACTCCTTTCCCTGTCAGAGGAGTAGACCCTGCACGGCTAATCTTTTTGGGAGGAGATAAAGGAATAGCAAAACAATTACATAAAATATTATGAATCTCTGGGAATTACACCACCTTATCAGTCCAGGAAAAGCATGTAAAAGGATAAAAACATATTAGGTCATGTTTTGGGCACCAGCCACTTGTTTGCTTTCAGCCATGAACCTCTTAGCTTTCCCTGTGTCACCTCTGACAATGCTCTTGCTGCCCTCCCTGACCTTCACTCAAGGGCAGTGTAGCAATACTCGCATGAGCGCCTGTCACCTCTGGCTTACTCCTTCCTCACCTCCCCAGGAGAAGAAGTATGCAGTGTTTAGATAGTAAAGATGATCTTTTGCAACCATAATACTACTTCAGCATGATGTGCACACAGAGTGCCATCTTGGGGCAACCTGGTATTAAGTTATCTAGATATTTTGTCACTATAGGAACTACAGACTGGATTAATTTCAGCTCACTTCCATTGCCTATATTATACCTCTGAATGCACATTTTAGCCCCCAGAGAAAAGCTGGCTTTTTTAAGGAACAATTAACTAGATTCTTCTAGACATCTACTTGAAGGCTACCTCAACTGCCCAAAGCACTGCCAGTTTTTATGTACTGAATGCAAGGGCAAAAGTTCTGAGAGCATTTCTATTTGGTCAGATGAGTGCAAACCTAGACACCTGTATACTAATTAAATTAATAAAACCACAAAAAACACACCCTGCAAGAAACCTAGCCTCTGCCTCCAGCAAGTCAGCTATTGCATAAGGGAAAAAAAAAAGATACACAGCTAATTCTTGGAGAAATTACTAAAAATTAAAACACTATATTACTGGCATAAATGCTGAGCTGCTCCTACTATTCTCTTCCTGCTGTGGAGGCAGTGCAAAGCGCCTGGTCTCAGGGCTTGGCTCTGTTGGAGTTAGTCCAGGATCAGTCCGAAAATGATGCAACATCTTACCTCTGATGTTCAGCCTTAGCCCCACACGGCAAGCACAAACTCTCAAACTGTTGTCCAAGAAACACACAAAACCCACTGACAATCCCGCAAACGAAGCAACAGGATGGTGCAGAGGGGTTTCCAGGATCTGTGCCTAACCCACAGGAGTACGACAATCCAAAAATGACCGTCCAATCTCAGCCTCACACTGAGTTATTAGACAGCAGAGGAGAAATGCACAAGAGAAGAGGAAGAACTGCATTTTAGTAACTCTTCTACCCTTCTTCCAATAATTTAATACCAACAGGAAAAAATAGCAGCCCTTTCTATAAATAAACATGAAGTATTACTACCATGTGTGTGGAGAAGGGTTTTTGCACTTGCTTTCATTGCAGAGCTTAAATGCTGGAGCGATCTCAAGAGAAAAATTAAACCAGGGGTCTGCTGCAGAGCCTCTGTGTGTGTGCACCACAAACCGCCAGGCACCCTGGCACAGCTCAGCCCCATCAGCAGCTCTGCTCCAGAGAGCCAGGACTAAAATAACCAGGG
Source organism: Aquila chrysaetos chrysaetos (assembly GCF_900496995.4). Lineage (NCBI taxonomy): Eukaryota > Metazoa > Chordata > Aves > Accipitriformes > Accipitridae > Aquila > Aquila chrysaetos. The sequence goes on along the minus strand of NC_044030.1, from coordinate 75,730,674 downwards.
TGGGAAAACTTCCAGAGCCATCACCTACCCACTTTTACTCTACCAAATACAATTCATGCGAATTTTCAGAAGTTCCGTTTTCTTCAGTAAATAATAAAGCTACATGAGGAAACCAGCAATGGGATTTAGAGGAATGGGGTTCAGTGCTAAGTGTAGCCCCCATGAAGATGTACAAGGAGAAAAGGGACGGGCAAGAAGAGAGGTTACAAAAATGAAAATACATCTTACCTGTAGAACAGATACTGAAGCACTTTTTGCTTTAATACACAGTGATGGCATCTCCTACAGGACAAAACCTGCATACAATTACGCACAGCCCGAACAGCAAAGTGCACATATGGGAAATGCCACCAGGTTGGAACGAGCTGGTCTCTACCTGCCAACCAGCAGGCAGATAATCCATAAATCCATCTTTCTGTGCCCTTCTTTCTAGGGTTGAGTGGTTGTACCTAAAGAAGCATTTAGGAGAAGGAGGGATGGTCTACGAACGTCTCTGCCTCACAACCACAGACCAAGCAACAGCGTGCAGAAGGCTGAGACCACGCGCGTTATCAGAAGGGCAGCTGCAAGGACTCCCCATCTGGGTGACCTCCTCCCCACATGGCTGAATTTACCAGCCATGCAAATGTCCTAACTATGAAACACAAGCTACTGTCTCCTGTGCTGAAGGGTCAGGGAGGGTCAGTCAAAGGCGGCTTTGCTGCGGCAGCACCGGACCGGCTTTGTACAGTCACAGATCCTCTGACACCCCAAAGTGAATCTACACAGAAAGATTCATCCAGGTTAAAGTAAATTTGGATGCAAAACAAAATTCCTGTTCTTGGTTAAAGGGACATGGAAGGAAATAAAAACAATTTGTAATAGAAGCTCCCAAAGGGCAACTGACAGAGAATTCATCATGAACAGTATCTCATGAAGACAAGTCCTTAGTTTCGCCCTACACCACCTGAGAACCTCCAGTCAGGCGGGAATCACCAAATACCAACAAAAACAGTGAAAACAAATGGTCTCACACTTTTTCTGGACACCTTTGCAGTGGGAAGTGGGGCCCGTGCCAAGCAGAGAGAATGGAGACTCGCAGCCATGTGGTAAATCATTCCCCGACCTAGACGCCAGCTTTTCGGAGGGATGTTTCTGCTGCCTGCAACGAGAAAGTCAGGCCCCAGACTTGCATCATCGCAGCCCTGAGTCATCTCACCTCGGAGCTCCTCTCCCCTACCATCGCTCCTCGGCTGGGCTCACGTAATTACTACTGCAGAGCTGCAATCGTGCCCGTAAAGTCAGAGCAAAGCCAGCATCCCCACCCACGCACTGAGAAAGAGCCGCGCATGCCCCAAATTCAGCAGCTGAACATGAAACTGAGACCCCAGGACAAGATGGAGAGGTGGGGAGGGCTGCCCCTGGGCTCCTGAAGGGATTCAGGCGGGGGATGCTGCCTGGGATACAGGATGCCCTACATACCGGGGATGGGAGCGGGGAGGGAGCAGCAGTGGGGGATGGATGATCTGGGTCTTGCTCGTGTGTATGACCAGGTTATGTCAGGTGTTATTAAGGCACAAAGCGTGAGTGTGTGTGTCTGCAACCCCACTGCGGACTGCTCTGGTAGCCTTGAAATAAAACCTCCTTTAAAAAATGAGCTTTTTTTCTTTAAAAACACACGCTAGGCAGCAGTTCAGAGAGAAAAACATGTGACAAAATACAGGGGAGCAAACCAAGAGGGGCTGCACCTCCAAAACCACCCTCCTCCCACAGGTTTTGGGCATGCTGCTGCCATTTCCTCCGCTCAGCTCCACCACCCGCCCGTGTCCCCCAAAGGCAGAGCTGCAGCCGCCGGGGAGATCCGCTGCGCCTTCAAAGAGCCTAAAGTGGGTCAGCAGAATGGAGAGAGAAAACCTGATTTCAGCATGATGAAAGTGGGCAGACCTGCTGGCTGAGAGATGGCAGAAGGCAGGGAAAGGAATTCACAGGCTCCGCGTCTCCGTGGGGGCACAGAAAAGCAAGGACCACTGGTCCCCTCTCCAAAAATCGCAGGGAGGGAACTGTGCTCCCCAGATCTGTAATGGGATGCAGGTAACAGAAGCACATTTGGGGATGGTGAAGTATGAGAAGCTAAGTGTGTCCCTCTGTCCTCCATACGGCAGTCTGCCTAAGGCCACCCTCACCCACCCTCCCAGTCGATTTATTCTGACTAAAACCAAGTGAGACAATTTTAATCCATCCAGATTTAAAACCCTTCATGAGCCTGATGGCCATGTCTTGCACCCTCCTTCCCTGTGTCTGAGCAAACCCAGAGGCATTGGAGCAAGAGCCCCAACAACAACTGCCAAATCCTGGCAGCATCTTTTGGAAGCAATTAAAAATGCTAAACAAGATGAACAGGAGAGCATGAGGAGGAACCTTTGTTTTCTCCATTACTCTGATGGAGACTTTTGACCTTAAAATAAAACAAGCCAAAACCACTTTTGCATTTGCAGGCAGAGCACAGCAAATGGATTTGGGGCTGCCAAGTTCCAGGGGTGAGGCGGACCCTCAAGAAACACAGGACTGCCAGAACTGTAATTGGGCCGATGTTTGAAAAGTAGAAGAGTTTTGCAAACCATGAAACTCAGAGCAGCTGAGAGCTCTTGCAGGGACCAAGGCTTTGCAGATGTCCAGAGCAGGTGACAGTGGCTAATAGAGACCTTGTTATCCCCCGATGCCACCAAGAACCCAAGAACAGTGCACACCCTCTCCCCACCTGGGCTTTCTGAAACCTAGCATAAATCTGACCTTGCTGTGGCAAAACACCTTCCCAAGCCACATCGCTGGAAGCTGAGCAGGTTTTTCTCTGCAGATCCTGGGTAAAGCAGCTCAGATCCCTCTAAGGAGCTGGAGACCCACCAGTGTGGTCTGTGGGGCCACACAAAACCATCACACCCTCATCCTGACCGCTAGCTCCAGGGTGGGCTATATATTTGCTTAAAGACTTCCAATGAAAATATCAGCTTAAGAAATCACAGCAACAAGGGATGGGTGGGGAGAACATTCCCCGCAAGAAAGAATCTGAGCTCTGTAATTGCACGTATCACATCTAGATATTGTTATAAAGAGCTCTGCCTACAGAAGGAATAGGAGATTTGATCTAATACGCAAATAAAAATCAGAAATCTCTCCTGCCAGCCATGAAAAAGGCTATCAATAATTCATTTTAACAAAAAAGGAGATCAAAGAAAAATGCTGCGTTAGTCTGACATTTTGATATGTTGGTTCAGGATTCCTCTTTAATGTAACATGTAACAAACAGCAGAGTTCATCTACAAATGCCAGACACGCTTGTAAATTGTTGAATATAGCAGGTCCCATTAATATTCACTTAGACTTTTTTAATTAGTTCACTTTGACTGCCTTTACATCTCTTTTACTGCCTTTATCCAGCGGTCATAGGTCAAGTGGAGCTCTCAGAAATGCTACACAGAGTTTCCAAAGATAAAGTTTCAAATCTGTAACCACATTTCCATCTATTTCTTCATGTTATCCACCACACAGCCTTCTGTCCAACACAACTTGTTTGACTATCACGTACCTGCTGTGAACTACTTCTGCAAATTGTACACTCAAGAGCCAGAATAAGGTGTTTGTGTCCCAAATCAACTGCCTGTGCAAGTTCACTCTCATATATAGTGGTTTAATTTCACTTAGAATTTTCTGTCGGGCATTTGGTGGAGTGGATGAAGTATATTACACTCCAGAAAGCAGAGGCTTGCAATCCACAGATTTCAGTGTTATGTTGCAAGAGGTATTTATTGCAGTGGAGAACTGTTGGCAAATTTAACATATATTGCTCAAGCTCAGCCTGTATTCCCTTTGGTGCACAGGAGACACAAGGGCACTCATGTGTCTTCTAAATTTAGGAAGGGTAGGGCAAATTTGTTCCAAGATAAAATCCTCTCTAAAATGCAGAGAATGGTTAACTATCTGTGACTTATCAGTTCCAGGGTCAAGTAGAAAAGTAAATACTCCTGTTGTTATATCACTTTGATTAAGGATTCTCTTTAAAGTACATTTTTAGGCAATATTCAGACAGTTCTTTAAAAATCTGTTTCTCTAGAGGAAAGTCCTTGATGGTAACAACCTTCGTTAGAGGCTCACACTGCATGTGCTATCTTTGGAGGGAAAGCAGTTGTCACTCAGGTCCTGAGCACGGCTGGATCCTACAGCTTCTTGTTATAGATTTGTAGATCCGTGGGTTTTCTATGTATTGTAATTTTTAAATTACTATTTATATTGGCTGTTCTATCTAGAAAAGAACTGTAGTTTGATGGAGGGGGTAAAAGTTACTGAATGTGATGACAGTCCAGATGGTAAAGCTGTTATCTAATCCAGATGATAAAGTCATATCATCTTTGTTACCTCCAGTCAGTTGTGAACAGAAAGAGTCAAAAGGATTTACTATTCTTTTTTTTACCAACTGTTTGCAGAGCCTGATGCTGACAGTTGCATCTCCTGGAATCCTACGGCACTGCCGGCTGTCTGAAAACAGCCCCTTGGTAGACTGCTTCTACCCATGCTGGCAAACAGGGGGTCATCTTCCCTGCCAGCAAGTGAGCTGCCAGAGGGGAGCTTTTCCCCCCCACACTTCAACCCCAGGAAATCCCACCCCCAAGAAATCCTGTCCCCACATACAGTGTGTCTTGGCTCAGTGCTATTTCTAGGGAAGCAGCTCCAAGGACGAGGTCTTCAAGCCTGGGCACCTACACCCCTCCGCCCACCTGGCTGTCTCTTGGGCATCCCCCAGACCATGCAGGTGTTGCACCATGCTGAGGAGAGCAAGTCCTGGCCATGCTTGCAGATGGCATACTGCAGGTGGGACCAGCTGGTCCCAAAGGTGGCCTTGGGTCTTCCCTCACTCACATGGTGAATACGCACAGGGATGAGATAAAACATTCAAGCTAAAGACAGCTCTCGAGTCCCTCTTAAAGCCAGTACGATTTTAGTCTTTTTTTGCAGATGACAATAAATGTGTTAAATCACTTGGATGCTTTTGAAAACTTCAGTCACTGTTGGAATAATCCCAAAAGAAAAGGGGGAAAAAAAGCCACTGCCACTCACTCAAAGGGCTATGCTGCAAACTGCAAATCTCCAAAACCTATTTTAAAAAAGCCATTCCAGAGCAGGACGTGAAGAACTGCCACAGCCAGATGGTGTGCGACAGACCGACAGGCAGGAGGGTCCCGTCTGGCAACATAAATTTTATTTCTGATTACGAAAAACACAGCCCAGAGGGGAAGCAGCTGGATGAGGAGCTGGCAGCTCAGACTGCAGCCCCCCACCAACACGACCGCTCCGAGTACTCAGGGGTGGGTGGCTGAGGCAGGTACCCTGCCCCGGTCCCAGCAACACCACCGGACGGAGAAGAATGGGGATTTACGGAGGTTTAAAGCACAAGACCTGACTTTACACAAGCCTGTCCACCCTCAGATCTTTACTTATATCATGAAAATCAGGAGGGGGGAAAAATGTTTCCCTGACATGCAGTACGAGCACAAACATGTTATTATTTGAAAGGCTGTACAAAGGTTAAGTCTTTAATCCCTTTAATCCAGACGACAAACAAACAAAACCCCAAGAATGGGATCCCAGAGCACAGCTGAGCACTGCCAGGTCTCTTGCTGGGGCTCTCCATTCATTGCTGCAGCAATTTAAGAGCCTCCAGCTAAAAAGTTGCTGCAAAGGAAATAGATGCATGCATGGTTTTATTCCCAGTTCTTTAAAGCTTATCATGGGCAATTTGGCAGTCTGGGCTCATGTTTCAGTGAGAAGGGTTTAATCCTCAGGTTGGTGGTACCAGGGTTACTGGATTTCCAGGTCTGGCTGCCATTGCCTTCTTACTGACACCAGAGCTCTCAAGAGCAGTGACGCCTCTTACCTGTTACTCATGCACAGAGAAAATGCAGTTTCTCCTAAAAAAAAATCAAGAGTGGTTGAGGCAGGGGAGTAATCAGGTAGTAACACAAAGCAGCATCAGAATATAAACCCCAGAGCGTTTGGGGCCCAGGTGAGCTCCTCTTTCGGTACACCATATGGAAAGCATTTGGTCAGTGCAGTGCATCCCAGTATTTGTATCACTCCCAGACCACAGTACCGTGATAGGCAGACATCAGTGCAGGCGTCCAAAGGGTTAAGTGGATTTAGGGCCTGATCTGGGTTTATCAGAATAGTGGGAAATTCTTCCATCTATTTCAACAGGAATTGGGTCATGCCGCAACCACGCATCTTAAATGAACCGCAGGAAGAGTGTCACTAGCTTCAGTAGTAGTATTCATGCAATTCAAACTAGATGTGTGGTTATGCACCTTGCTGAGTCAAGTCTACAGGAAAAGCCTAAGCCAGCAGTATAAGCAGCACATTTAAAACACCACTATCCTTTCTGCCATACAGCTGATCACAAACCAGTGAGCCACCACAGATGAGGTGCAAGGGGCAGTAATTAAAATCCACATAGATTAGCCAGCAGAACAGTTAACAGCATTGATCCAGCCCAACCCTCAACAAGAATTTGTGACAGTCTTTTTGGAATCAAAAAGTCCCCTTTCTCCTCCTTTTGGATGCTCTCCGGCATGCTGCAACAGCTCCCTAAGCCTCAGCCCGCTTTGCGACAAGAAGAATTGGAGCTAATCTCTCACTCTGAGCAGAGGTCAGGCCAGAGTCGTGCTGGCAGAGCAGCAAAGCACAAGAAAGCTGTAGGGCTATGAGATGTCCTCTGGTTATTAGAGCAGTTCCTCTGGTGTGTATCAAGCGCACCAGATCCGCATCAGTAATTCTCACAGTGGTACAGGGCATCACCGCAGTCCTGCTCACTGTGTCCCCACTGCAGCCAGAGCTGCAGATCACACACAGAGAGGAAAATGCAAAAGGCAGTGGAAAGATGCAGACGCAAATTATGTGATCCAGCCTACACATCTCGGCACATAGGAGTAGAAAAAGAAGAACACAAAGGCTCCTACCATAGCTGATGGGACTAACACTAACCAAATTCAAAGGGATGTGCAATAGCGCAGGGAGCTATTGCTTCTGCACAAGCCTCCCTCTGTCTCTGGTCTCAGCAAATTCTGCTAAAGCATGTTATCAGTTTGAGACAACATGTGCAGCAGAGGGAAAAGCTAGATAGGAGGGGAAAGAAAAAAAACCCAAACACGCAACACACATCCCCATTTGTAACCACGTCCTGAATTACTGTTAGAATGATGCTCCCTCTGCCACGAGGATGGCAAGTGTCTGATCTCATTCTGTAAAATAGCAAAGGACACTGCAAAATTACAGCTCAGTTCTGGTTTTATTTGACAAGGAAAAAATTCCATGGTCCATTTAGACCATTTTGGGAGCAGTCACCCCTGTCCCAACTCCTAGAACAGAAGTGCCATCTCCCCAGTTTTTAATCCCATTTCCGCAGAGCCCAACAGCTGTGTTTTAAGATTTGTTACAGAATCAAAAGAAAAGGGGCAATGATTGCAGCATCCCGGGAAGGGTGAAAAGAACTATAAAGGTCAATAAAACCCCTTATTTAGACATCCTACATGAAGACCACTAGTGCCATACACTATTGAGCTGCCAAGCTCCCCGCCTGCCTGAGTGCTGACAGCCTTTCCATCCCTGGCAGTTCACAAGGTCATGGTCCCTGCAGACACTCCATTCCACTTACCAGCCTGGTTTTCTTTAGCCCCATCAATTTCAGCTCTGTTGTCGCAGCCAGTAGCTCAAGAATATGACAATTAAAGATTAATGTTATAAATGCATGGAAAGTTGAAAAAATCCAGACTTTTTTAATGTCACACCAGACATATTCATTTTTAAACCTTACCCTTGTGGTTTAAGACACCAGGCCAGGAGTGTCACTTTTCCCCAGCAGACTGCAAATGCTTTCTTCCTTTCAGCTGCCAGCTAGTCTTGTGGGCTTAGATATTTTTCTTTATTTAATTATTCACTGTAATGCATGAAACATTAAGCAGCTTCTTTCCATGAAGAAATGAGTGCTGCTTCCCAATGACAACATGCTAAGTATTCCTAATAGCAGGAATAAGGAAATGAGTTTCCTAGAACAAAGGGGAAAAGGGCAGGGAAAATGAGAGAAGCTTCGAGCAGCTACAATTTACTAACACAAAAAAGCTGAGACCTCATATCAAGTAAAATAGTCATGATCAGCTGACCTGGGAAATAAAAGCAAAAAGAAACAGACTTTTAAAGTGTAAAAAGATATGTTTTCTTACATGACTTTTGGGCTAGAATTTTTTTCTTTCTCAACATTGATAGAGATCGGTCAGTGAGGAAGAAGCCACAGATGCAACGTTAGGATATGTAACAGCTGTATTTTCTTAATGGTACTAAACCCCTGATAGCTGTGAGAAACGTCTGTTCTTCAGAAGAACAGAAAATTAAAGGCTGAAGTCATTAACGAAAGTCATTCCAAGCCACAATTTTTCCTGTAAAAGCAGGACTGCATACACAACTTTTGGTGTATGCTCTACTCATTTAATGTCTTCTGCAGCGGCAGCAAGAGATGGTCTCATCCGGTTACGGAGCATGGTGACCTCACCGCACACCCATATCACACCATCAACCCAAGACAGGACAAACCCGGTGGCCTGGTCACTGCTGCCGGTTTTGATGAAGCCCTTTACCCTGTCCTTGAAAACCTGGGTAGGACTGTGTAGGCGAGAGGATTTTTCCTGATCCTGGTGTTTATTTGTTAGGTCACAGAGGTAAAATTATCTCTGTTTGATTACTTAAAGCTGTTGGCTGTGGAGATAATCTGTGCATTAGCAGCTGTACGGTGGGTGGTTAGCAGTTTTGAATCTGTAGTTTGAAGCAAAGAAGTCATTTTGCACGGCACTTTAAAACAGAAAACAGAGCACACAGGACAAAAACCCCATCATGGCCCCATGCAGAAATTGCTTTCTGCAACGAGAAATCTGCTCACTTGCTGGCGAGGTGGAGGGTGAGGACCCAGCCGTGTCCTCCTGCGCTCCTCCACTTCCCATGGCTGCACCCCCGGAGAAGGAAGACCCCGACCAAACACCCAGTGAAGCCGTAACTCCTGCAATTGCAACCTTTGTCTCTCTGTGCCTTTCCAAAAAGAGACTCATCACCAGGAGCACAGCTTAAAACAGTAGGTCGCAGCAACTTGTTTTAAGAGCCACAAACTTGCTGTCATGAAGCTAAATCCCATTAGTCTTGGGGGGAAAGAGGGCTCAAATCTGCTACCTGGGCATGACTTCTCTGGGAAAGGTGCAGCAATGGACCTACTCACTACGGGTAAATATTTAGAGTACAAACACTGCTGGAAACAACTCTTTACGTAAACTCTCAATCTGCTAATTCACCAAACAGAAACTCCTTGCCATTTGCGTCTGTAGGAGAGCCATAGCAAGCCGCTTCTTCCCAAGCCAGGACAACTTTGATTTGCAAATTTTGCTCTGGGGATTTGCAATTTCCTCCTCCTACCTTCACTCTGTCTGCAGCTGCTGAGCTTCAGACCTGGCAAAGAGGGCTGGGAGCCAGGGTGGGGGTCAGTGCTCAGCAGATTGCAGGCTGCAAGGTTTAGAAAGAACAGCCATCGAGACCAAAGCGCAGGAAACCGATAGAAGATAGCGAAGGATGCAAAACATCCCAGGGATAGGAGTGACAAGAAGCAGAGATGGATACTTTTCTTATTCAAAATCTGCATATGAAAACAGAGGGAGCATCCTCACAAACAACAGACCTGCCCCGTGCTCTCTTCCCTTCTGCATGGGCTGAGACAGAGCAGAGACACACAACTTATGTTACTGTTTAAAATACCATCTATAGGTGGTTTTTTGTGTTTGGGTTTTTTTTTTTTGTTTGGGTTGGGTTTTTTTTAAACAGTTTTGCCACCACTGTATGCGCAAGTGCCTTAATGTTGACTGCACAGACACGGGCAACTTCTGCACAGCCATAACTGCACAAAAGATCTGTAAACACAATTGATAATATCTGAACACATTAAAAAATTAGAATATATAGTTCCCTCAGCAGCTGTACTAGTTTTCTCATGGTCTTTACTAATTATCATACATTGAGGAGGTACCAACAATCACAGACCCAAGCTTATGTTTAGCTTCCTTTTTAAACAAGGCACAGAATAATATCTTCAGCATTGACAACACCGCAGTCTCAAGTGTCACAAAACTAAACTTCAAAGAGTGTCTTTGCCATAAGCCCCTTTTTTTTTTTCCTTTTTTCTTTTTTTTTGAATCACAGAAATTAATTTAATATGGCATCTTTGTGGAGTGGTCTACCTGATCCACTTGGCCACCTCTCTTGTTTCCCAACCCTGCCAGTGCAAATCCTTCTTGGGTTTGGGAGCAGCAAACCTGAGCGGTTTCTCGCCCCGGCTGTCTCCCTACCCTCCATTCCCACCCCTCTCATGAAAATGAGCTGTCTGTTGGCTGCCTTCCTTGATGTGCATTTCTCAGAGTGATAATTTGCATTATAAAATACACAGGGATGAATTCGCTTAAGTTTGCTCCCAAAAGCAGGCATTAAAAACCACTTTGAGGCACTCCCCAACATTCCCACTGCCATCTTCCCCGCTCTTTAAAAGCTATCTCCACTGTGCAAACAATTTTTATATCTTTTAGTAAATCATTTAAGACAGCTTTCTCTGCTCACTACCTTAAAGAGTTAAAGGTTACATGATCTGTATTGTCTCACTATGAGAAAAGAGACAGACAAGGCGAATGTTTTATTTACGCTTTAAAATTGCATGCGAAAAGATTTATAAATGGATTAATTTTAATTAGTGTCCTCATTTCATTAAAAAAAAAACTAAAAAGCATGCCTCAAATTTAATGCACTGCTACCCTGCATAGTAACAAATATGTCAAGTCTTTGCTTGTTTCAAAGCCCCTTTGTTGCTTCAAGTTTTTTTATTATATATCAAAAGTAGCCCCCGACTAGTTATTTTCAGAAACCATGCTGGAATGAAACACAGGACAAACATTTTTCTTGCTGTTTAACAAGGCTGCCCCAATAAGCATTATCCTACAGGGTAAATGTTTGCACCGTGGCCTTTGTGTCCTATCTCACAGCACAGTGGAGGCAGGTCCTCCACCCAAACTCATCCCAAAGAACTCCTTTGCTGTTTGGTAATTTAAAACTAGGTACAGGCCCCAGACCAGAAGCATTTGAATAATGTCTTTAACGTTTGTCTCTCCATGAACTGTTTCTCTAGCGACTGCAGATATTAGATTCCCCGCACATAAAGAGCCAAGACTGTACCTAGGAAGATTTTTAAAAGACCACATTTGATGTCTTGACATTTGCCTTGTATTTCATTAGAGCACAAAGCAAAAGTGGAATCACTAAAACACAACAAGGCCAGAAAATACTGATTTGGTCTTTCTGGAGTTCAGTAATCCAGATCCTGGGTACCCAAGTTTCTTCTGCAGATGCCATGACCCCAGACAGGAGTTACCTTCAGCCTTTGTACCCCATCTTTTCTGTACTGACCCGTGACAAACACAGAGAGATGTCTGCCTCAGAGGCTTTACTTACAGTACAAACCAGGCAAGAAAATCTCAAGCCATTTGCTATCTTCAGGATCCCAAGACTCACCCCCCCTTCTACACAAGTTCGCTTCCTGCCTCTTAATATTTTGACATTTTAGGACCATCTCTGAAGACATTGTCTCTCCCAAACATAGGCCCCCATGAGTAAGCTCTCTCATCTGAGCTGCTTCTTCCTGCGTAAGCTCGCTGAGATTCAGCCTTCCCCCATCACCCGCCATCGTGGTTCTCCTCGTTTCCCACCTCAGTCACTGCAGCCTCTTCCCTCCTCACACTTTGTCTGACTCCCTTCCAATCCAGCCAGCACCACAACCGAAATAATAAATTAAAAAAAATAACATCGCTCTATTCCCGTTTTTTTCTTCCTCAACTCCTTGCTGCAAACATCTTCCAGTGTTGACCTTGACATATATTTACATGCACTTTGACCCTACTCTGCATACAGGCAGGGCTCGGCCCCTCAATCACAGCAGTCCACAGGTCCCATTTCCCAATCAAGCCCCTGCTATTCTTTCCTGTGCTGGAAAGGGCTGGCGAGGGGCTCCCTCCAAACGCTCCCGCAGCTCCAACGCCCAGGGTCACCACGGCCACCACGTGCTGCCTATGCCCACATCATGTGGAGGAGGTCAACAGCAGACACGAGGTGCACACCTACACAAACTGGGGTGTGCGGCGCTTCCAGAGAGAGGACAGGACCTCTTAGCTACTACCACAGCCCCCTCATTGTCTTCTCCTCTTCCATGCTCCTCCTGTGAGCACCTTGCCCTCTCTGCACTGCCCAAATACCTGAACATGACTCCTCTATAGCTCCTGGGAACTTGACTGCCGTCTCCCGCTCCTAACCCAGCAGGCGCGCAGGCAGTCCAGGCAGGCATGAAATGAACCCCTGGCCATTTCAGAGGGTGCGTTGCTATTGTGACAACCCCAACACAACATGCCTGAGCATTTTAGGATAACACAGCTGTGAATGATGCACTTGTGTAGGATGAAGTCTGGCACCTTTCTGTGCTTCAGCCAAAGAAAATGGAGGGGAGGGAGACAGAGAAGTGACACTTTCCCCTTCCACTTGATGAAAGCAAAATCTGATGGAGGCAGGGGGGGAGAAACAGACTGGGCACTAAGCCCCTTATTAATTAATGCATGTTTTGAAAAAAGAAATGCAACTGTGCACGCATTTCTGCTGGTTTCTAGGAGCTTTTGTGACCTTAATAATTCATGTTTATGCAAGCTGCTTATAATGTTAAGCAGTTGGTTTGTGTAGATTTTGTCCATTGCGTTTAACTGCGATGAATGTATCTAGCTGTGAAATGAGGTTGGCTGTGCTACTTATAGGGAAGCTTTAAAAAAAAAATTATAGTGTTTTTATAAGGACAAAAAAAATTCACAGCTTTGTCTGAAATAATTTTCCATTCATTACTGATACACACAATGTAAGAAACGGAAATTCCCCCCCCCCCCCCCCCCCCCCAGATTCATCCTTTCCCTTTCCTTTTCATGTTTTGGCAGCATTTGCAATACCATAAACTTTCATTGTTTCTCAAGCACGTAATCGGTGTCTCCTGCCTGTTCTGCTTTTCTTCATAGCAACAGGAGAGTAAGGGGCAGATTACAAACACCAAAGTGATCGGGAAAACTAAGAAGCAGGTAGAGCTCCTGAGACCACCTTTAAACTCACATTTTGGATAGCAATTTAGGCTTCTGCAGTACACAGCACTACGTAGCAAGAGGACTGCTAGAACAGGGAGAGGGTTCATTCTTCCAGGCTTCTGCCCATCACCCATGGACACACAAGTCCTCTAGGACATCACTTCAGATGGTGGCCCAGACTAAGCAGCAGCTTATACCTGACCCACCAGGTAGACAGAAGAAAGCATGCCAGCAGCCAGAAGAAGCAGCTGCTTACTGTCCTGAATGCTTTTATTAGCCTTTTCCCAACAGACCAGATCAGACTATCCCTACACATTCTTCACTGAAACAAACAGGTCTTGGAAGAACCTACATTCACTTTTTATCAACACAAGCTAGACCACTTTTCTCACCCTCGCTTCAAAATTTGGCCAGATTTAAGAGGGAGGAACTAAGAACCTGCTCTTTCCTGGGCAGCTTCAGGAAGGAGACAGGGACACCATTGTGAAGGGCCACCTCTCCCAAATGCTGGCAAGCTTGTGCACATCCCTGCCAGGCCATGTATAAACTGGAAGTTCTTCCATAAAGACTCTTAGTTGGTTTTTAACCTGATTCCATTTAAATAAGTTCTTATTTAAGAAAAACAGTGTTCATTTCAACTGGAATTGCAGTTTGCTCTTCGACATAAACTGCCAAAAACAGGTTGCAGCTGCACCTCCCAGCAAACACAAAGTTTCCGTCTGCGGCAGAGGAAGAGCAAACCATCCCTGCTGTGCCAGCAGCATCATAAAATAAATAGAAGTGGGAGCTGAAAGAAAAATATGACTGTAAAAGCCATGGGTTTTTGTTCCAGGTTTGCTCTGGCTCTGGGAGAAGTGGGCCCCAATGGATCATTTTTTTCCACAAATAAGGGATGTTGACACTTAACACAACCTACACAAGTGCTGACACTCAGAGCATACACAATGGACTTGACGTACCAACGACTTTCAGCAGTCTGTGCAGCCAGGCAAACTCCAGGCAATTACAGACCAAAATGAAACCAGGTGTTTCTAAGGCAAATATTAGGTCTTCCATAGAAAAGCTCAAGTTCAGTTTTGACAGACTAAGAGTCATTTCTGTTGTTTCCAGCCTTCATCGAGTTAAAGTTTCAACTAACAATTAAAAAAAAAAAAATGGAATTAGTCTTAGCAGCTTACAGGAGTTTTTAGAACAAGCTGCAGCCCACTCCCTCCCTCCCTCCCTCCCACCCACAACAGAAATCAATGGATCCAGGCATAGTCCTGTGAGTACAAGCCCATAGCAGTATCATTGCCAGTAGCTAAAATAATGTCCACTGTCTTGACTAATAATACATAAAGTTCAAAAAGCATCCTAACTTTTTTCTATATTTCTTTGTGTGCTTACAAGATACAAACTAATAGTTTTACTCACTATAGATTAGGTACCTAAATCAGTTGGCATCTAATCCGAGCTCCATCAGATTTAAGGCCATCCTACCCCAAGGTAGGATTATCCCCAGTGGACATTGAGGAGAGACATTAAAAGATGGCACGTTGTATCTTCCAACCAGCAACACTTCCTGCATCCCATCAGAGCAATTACCTCTGCGCTATCATCTACAGCAGGTATTACGAGGCTACAGATAAAATCATTAATCACAAAGCAGGCTGTTTCAAGGCAAGACTTCCCACTCACAGACTCCACTTTTCCAAAGTCTCTGTACACACTGAAAAGCCACTATCGTATTCGAGGACCACTCCAAACAAGAAATATAAATTCTGAAGAGTTTTCCCATGTTTCTCACGCAGAGCTACCATTTTTGATGCTTGCCCACATCCATGAAAGAACCAGGCAGGAGCTATGGGGCTTAGGACTAACAAATAAATGTCAAAGAATAGTTCATCTGGGAAACTTGAAAGTGTGATACCTAAACCTTTCCCTACCTCATGCCCCAAGACGCACAGTACAAGAGGGCAGGTTTTGTCTCTTTGGCAGTGTACCACTGGTGATTTCACATCCATCAGTCTGGAGAACTCAAGCTGCACCCATGCCGGGAGCACCACAGCCGCCATAAGGCTCTGACAATGAATGCTCTTTTCTGCAGTTGTAACTACAGGCCATTACCTTTCACTTAGAATACCTTTAAAAGTAAATAAATGTATAAAGTACCAAATGATTTAGTGGAATGTCCTCCAGAAAAACACTAATATCTTACCCCAAGAATCAGAACTAATTGGAGGAGGAAGAATATTTTAATTGGTATAGCTCTATATTGTAAAATGGCACTTGAATGACAGGCAATTACACATCAAGCAATTTCTATTACATAGTGTATAGTGGAACAGATACAGCAGGAAGGAGGAAAAAACCAAGGCTAAATACGCCAAGAAATAAAATTTGTGTGCACTGCCTGTATGATCAATGCAAACGTAACCACGAACATTTGCATTAGAATAGTGCTGTAAATAACCACCCTACAGCTGAGACATTTACAGGCGCAATAGTAAACACACTTTTCACTTCTCGCAGAGGAGATGGCAATTTATTAAACCACCCAAACAAGACATCTTGCAATCACCAGTCATGCCTTAATTAGGAAGGATTCTTCTGAAAGCAAAGCAGAGGGCTAGGTGACCCAGCAGGTCCCTTCTGTCCTAGCTATCCAAGAACTGTGACTCACCGCACTTCAGACTACTCACTGTATAGAGGTTTAAATCCTTTGATGAGCATGTGGACGTGGACTGAAAGATAAGGCTGCGGGCCAAGACAAGCCCATCTCACCCAGCTCCCCACAGCCCCGCACCTAACAGCAGCGACAGCACACCAGCCAGAATAACTGTGCATTTTGGAGCAGTGCCACCGTTTGTTTGTTACATTTATTTATTTCCAGCTGAGCTATGGGACAGATTTCCCATACAGAAATGCTTGTATTTTTATTCAGAAGAGAAAGAGGAGGATGTCTGTTACTCCACACAAGAGGGGAGTTGGATTGTTGCTGGATCAGGACATGCCACATCTCATCCCACAGCCCAAGCCCCATCATACCAATGAAGATATTTCTCTGCTCAGCTCCTCACCCCAAGAAGTGGAGGATCCAAATACAACCTATATGGAGGAAGGTTGCTCCATGGTACAGATGAGATGCTTTGCTTTTCTGCTGCAAAGACTAGAAGAGTAAAGGGTGGGAAAGATTATTAAGTGAAAGGGAATATAATCTATGCTGCTGGGAGCCTGGAAGGCAAATTGAAAGCTGGCCTGAAGTCAGCCCACTCACATGTTTGTATTCCCAGATAAATATGGCAAGCATGTTTCTTGCAGAAATACCTGCGAGGAGGGTTCAAAAGCTGGAAACTAGCACTGCAGATGTGGGACATGGAAGACCACAAGATAGGTAGTCATCACTCATGAAAGTCTCAAGTCCTTCAAACCCAGACACCCTGGGAAAACAGGTAAGAGCATAAGACCAGGATTAATATTTTAAGGACAAACAGCTGGTTAACGTTTAATGTTTAATACCTGTCCCACTTGTCATCTGACATCCTTCATGACGGGAAATGAGTTCAGATGAGACAGGGACTTTAGTCTTTAATATGAGGTCAGTTGCCATCAGAGCTCCTGCCAGCCACGATTAAAGCTGATGGGCTGACAGCTGGGCACTACAACGAGCAGAGATGGCTGCCATGGGTCTTCTCCACCCTCCTCCACCAGCACAGGGGACACCATGGAGCTTCTGGGGCTGCACTGTTTGCAACAGAGCGTTAGGGTTGCATTAAGTAACCAAAGCCTTTGGGGTTTGTGTTTTGGTACAGACTTTGAACAGAAGCTCTCTCAAAACCCATACCATTTTGAGTCTCTTTTTGATCTTTGATTGTATTGAGAAATATATAAATATTCCAACAGATCTTGGTCATCGCAAGACCAGCACAACCAGTAAAATACACAGCTCAGCATTAAAGCTAGACTTCCCCCACACTGCTGGACAATGGCTTTTGCTCTGGGAGCAGAGAGAGAAGCAGCAGTATGTTAACCCCTTGCTTCAGTCAGATCACGAGTACTGATTTATACAACTGTTATATTTGCACACAGCTGGAGGCATGGAAAAACCCTGCTCCAGCAGGGAACCAGCTGTCTTTTATCCATCTAGGAAGATGAGAGCATTGCTAAACTTACAGACAACTTGCAATGGGATGGTGGCACTGGTAGGATGGTATCTAGTGAAGTCCAAAGGACTTACAGAAGACCAAGCAGTTGGGCTGCTTTTGTGCAGAAGTGTGACACCCAGGAGGCAATGGCAAGATGTTTTCCCTGGAAGGCAACAGCGAATAGAGTGGGTTTGGCATCTGTTTTAATAGGTCCTACCTCTGTCAAGCTTCTGGGCAAAGCCTGTTTGTCTGAGACTTTCGAAGAGTGAAGCTAGCATCAAAGCTCTCCTTCGTTTTGTAGGTCAGGAAGGCTTTGGGGTTGGCGCAGTGTCAGCTCATGTATTCTGCAAAGTGCGCTTTTTCATTAGAACAGCACCTACATACTTTGACTGAAATAAATAATGAACCAATTTGTATCATGCATCTAAGAATCACTCTCTTCTGGTCCCCATCACGGAGAGGATTTTCTTCCCAGTGACAAGTGTTAATGCATTTATGCCCTAGTTTCCCACAGTGGATGTCACTATTGAAGTGTCAGGAAGGAAGGTTAGAGCTGCTTTTTCAGACTGCTCCCGTCAGCCTCAGCAGTCCGTTTTGGATGAAAACATCCCAGCAGAACACAGGCTGAAAGAAGGCTGGATTTTAAACAGCACAGCTAAAGTCTTTGTGTTGTATATGATTAAAACATAACATTGAATAGGTCTTTTTCCCACTCTGAGTCAGGGAGGATGGCTCCACTCTGTAAAATTATAGGGTTTTTTTTGCAGAATGGTGGAAGTTTCACAAGTCTTTAATGCAGTTAGAGACCATTTTTTATGCTTTTCTCATTTTTCAGTGCTGTTCTTTCTGGTAACTCCCCCAGCACAAATCCTGACGGGTACCACTTGATTTTTGAGAGCTGACAGAGGACAGCCGGCCGATCATTGTAACGGGACCCCAAAGCGTTGCCTACCTTCACTTCTCACGAAGCAAAAATGGCCAAAACCAAAACCCAGTGAGATCCAGGTGCTCTGTTTGATTTGAACTATTCTGACTGTGACAATCGTGATAATTTTAATAAGCACAGTTACTTGGGCAAGAAAAAGAAAATCAATTCTTAAAAGCAGCCTTACTGTAATTTCAAAGTTTTTCCAAATTAGTTTAATACAATTCCATTTCAAGAGGAATTTAGATTAAGCGCACACAATAAATAAATGCTGTAACCCACTCAGGTACTAATCCCCTCTGCAAACTGTCTAACACTGCAGAGAAAGTTAATAAAGTGCTGGCCAAATCAAACAGTAATGAAATTAGAGCACAATTGGTGTGGCTTACCACAATGCTCTAGCAGCATCTTTGGGAGGCTGCACCAAAGAGGAGCCATTGCAATTAGGCAGGTATAACAGGAGAAGTATTAGACTGCAGAATTAGAGCTGCTCCCATCTCCCTTGCAAACCTTTACAATGTCAAAGCAAGGCAGCAATATCAATGTGTTAATACTAGATTAGGAGCCCTTTTTAAACAGAAAAGGATAATTATTTTCTCCTGCAGAATAACCATAAATTAATTTTATTCACCCGAACCACCTTTGTCATTGCTGGAAGCTGCTGCTGAAGGACCACAGACTCTGCCCTAGATGACACCACATTGCATGCAAATCCCAGCTCAGTAGAGTGGTAACTGCAAGAGATATAATGCCTTGTGACATGGTGAAGGTCAGATTAGACTACTTGACCTTCAGGCTAAATTTATCAATTTAGTGAAATATATTAATAACACAGTTTTTAATTAAGACAACATAATACAAAGAGCAATACTGCTTGGTCCATTGCAGATCTGTATTCAAATACAATATTCATGTAATGACTTTTGTACATGATCTAGTTAAAATTAGCCAGGAGAGCTGTTACTGTAACACATGGGTAATATAAGCAGAAAGCTGAGACTCACCAAAGAGAAACCACTGCACTTCATTACAACCCCAGCAGCCTCAGCAGGGCCAGACACACCAGTTGGGAATAATGAAAGAGGGAACGCTTAAGGATCATACATAGTACAACTCACAGACCTTAAGGAACAAAATGCAGCCCATTACAGTGGTATTGTTTCAACAGAAACAAAACCCGAATTACTCATTCGCTGCTGTTATTTTTACTCCATCAGCAATTGGGTAGGTCTGAGTCAGTGCTGGACGCGCAGCCCAGCGCGGCGTAAGGCAGTGCCAGGCTCTGCCCGGCTCACATGGACAAGAGGGTCAAATTCAGAAAAATACTCTTTTCTACTCTTTCTCTGTATACATTAATCTATGTACTTATTCCTGTTTACATTATGAGATGTATGCCATAAAAGAGCTTACAGGATGTGTATTGCAGCCAAGTTAATATTGCTGTTGGAGCCTCAGTCTCTGCATTTCCTGACTTAACGTTGCCCAGTTAAAACTTGTCTAATGGAGTTTATTAGTGGTTTGAACCCATTTAAGGTAAGAATGCTACGTAAAGCACCTATTAACACCCACAGGAAACCCAGCCAAAGAACAAGCTCTATACTGAAGACAGTAAAAACATTCAGAAATATTATTTAGTATAGAAATGTGTACAAATATAGCAAAGAAAGGTACTGTTAGTAATAACAATTTAGAAATGTGCCTGCACTATAAGACCTTTTCATGTATTACTTGGGTAGAATCCACAGCTTTTCATTTAGGACAACTCAGCTGACCTTTCAAGAGACAAAGTGTGCTGTGTACAAGAACTATAGTTAAAACAGTAACAAAAAACCCAAGTTACTTTTTCACAGATGTCATCACTTGGATTTTAAGGGCAGGAAGTGGAGAAGAGTTACACTTAAGTTGAACAAAATATTTCACAATGCTTGTGCAGATGAGCTAAGGCAGATGGGCCTTAGACTAAAGCTTCTTCCTACCTCTCAACACACACTGTGCACTCTTGCACCCAGCCGCACTCCTGCCCAGAGCCGTTTCCTTATTCCATAAAGCTACTGAAAAGCTAGCACAACACCCACAGCAATATCATGAAGACATGCAATGCCTTTTAAATTTGGCCCTTACAACACAGAGGTTTGATGTCACCGGCATTGCCAAATGAGCCCTGCAGTAGATACCTGCCATGTGAGATGATAGCTGCAGCTCTCTGCATTCCTAGGAAAGCCTTTACAGCATCACTTGGACTTTGACCTTCTCTCCCTACTTTGTCTCAATTGAGAGAACCAGAGTCCTGATTTCTGCCTTGGGACTCCTGAGCATCCCTGGCTGGCTGGACTCAGCGCTGATGTGCCCCTGGCAGAGCTGCTGGCGGCTCTGCCTTTGCCAGCTCAGGACCTGGTAAACCAGACTAAACACCTACTCACACATCAAGTTTTTTAGACTAGCAATCCCCTGTCCCCATTGTAAAGGGAACACAACAAAGGCCTCATGTCATGAAAATTGAAAGACTTTTAGCTCTTCTTTTAAATAAAAAGAAAAAAAAAAAAATTCACATCCCGCTTCTGTAAAATGTTCGTGAGTTTTATAAAAGTGAAAAAATAGGTTTCCTCCAGGCTAAGCACTGAATAATTTTAAAGAAAAAAGACTTCAAAGACAGGTTTTACATTCTATTTGCATTCAGGCATTTTGTTTTTCAGAAAATTATTACCTCAGTAATATTGCAGGCTATTCTTCCATGCACTGTGAGCTTTGGCTACCCAGAAGATAATTTGTCCAGTGCAAGACCCATGCAAGAGACGGAGAAGCCACTCTACAAATGGCAAAGTTTGTGAGTCATCTTGAGGGATTAGCACAATATTTGCAAGGACGTGCATCCTGGAAATGAAAGTGAGGGTTGCAGAGGGCATACAGACATCGCAGTTTGTCTTAAAATGAAGGCAGAGGAACTTAGACCAAAGCGGTCTAGTGCTCTGACAAGAAGATGTGCTCACAGCCGTTCCTGCTGCCCCTTTGCCAGGAGCAAAACGAAGCCCAAGCCCTGATGGCTCCACTAAAATCGAGAGGCTAATGCAGGGACACTGGGGACAGTGCTTGAGCCCGCTGCCACTGCGTTGGCCAGAGCGCACCAAACCCTCGTGTCAATCCCCCAGGGATGAGGGACTGAAGGCAGCTCGGGGCCACCTCCTCCCGTATGGCCCTGCCATGCTCTCTCCAGCCAGAAGCAGGGAAGATCTGACAGCCCGTTGAGAGAAATTCATGACCATTGCTGTTCATTAAAAGGCTGCCAAGGGAAAGCACTGAGGTTAACAGGATGGGCTATATTAAGTCCATTTATAGCTTTATGGCACCTTCAAAGGGCCATCAGAGCTTTCTGCAGCCAAGTGCAATGGTCAAATAGTTACAGACTGAGACAGGTTTAAGAGAGTTCCCCAGGCCACCCGAAGGAGAGGCAGCACAGTTAACTTCAGAGTTTGAGATCAGCTCTTGATGTTTTCCTCTTACGTATCTCATCCACAGCCGCTCCCGGGCTTACAACACTGCATATATCACAGCCCGCTTTGTGTGGACAAGAGTATTTAATGACACAGAGAACTACCTTCTGATGATTAGGGGAGAAAAAAAATCAGCCCGATGTTTCATGCTGTCTGATTTTATTAAACTGCTATGTACGGGGAAGGGGGGTGGTTGCTCTTTTTCTGTGACTGCCACCCCTCTTCCTCATATCCCCGGGCCCTGCTGTACTGCAAGACAGTAATACGCACCGTCACGACATGACCTAATCCACAGCGCAGGGAGATAGCACAAAGTGTCACAGCAGGCGATGGAGCTGCCCTTTGCCCTCCATGCGGGCACAACGGGGTCAGCAGAGCAAGATCAGGGCAGAGACCCTGCAAGCACCCCCCTAGACCAGGGGATGCACCCCACTGACCCCCCCCCCCCCCCCAAGATACTGAAACCCCACCAACCCCAGGGAATGGACCCTACGGACAACTGCCCCACTGACCTACTGGGCACGGGCATGGAGTCCTGCCGGTCCCTGGGGGCTGCACCCCACCGACCCCCTGGGGAAGAAGCCCCCACGGTCATGGGGTGCGCACCCCACCGACCCCCTGCAGGGAGGACGCTGCCCTCTGGCCTCCC
The DNA here is from genome assembly GCF_900496995.4 of Aquila chrysaetos chrysaetos. NCBI lineage: Eukaryota > Metazoa > Chordata > Aves > Accipitriformes > Accipitridae > Aquila > Aquila chrysaetos. Next base: position 75,708,280 of record NC_044030.1, on the reverse strand, counting down.
GGGGACCGAGCCCCAGGGGTCGTGGGGGAGGTACCCCACTGACACTTGGAGAGGGGGGCTGCTGCACCCCACCGACCCCCCGCGGCAACACGAAGCGCCTCAGCGCCAGGGTGGGGAGACGCACCCTGCCGACCCCCAGGAGAGGGAGCCCCCAGGTTAACGGGGCAGGCACCCACCGACCCCCGGGAGACGCAGTCTCGCTGGCACCGGCGCGGGGGCTGCACCTCACCCACCGCCGGTGAACGTAGCCCCCCGGCTGCCGGTGGCGGGGGCGGGGATGACTCCCACCGACCGCCGGGGGCCGGAGCCCCCCCCTCCCCGACCCGCTACGGCAGCGCGGAGGGGCCGCAGAGCCCAGCACAGCCCAGCCCCGCCGCCCCCGGCCGCCAGCCCCGTCCCCGCGGGAGCGAAGCCGCCAGCGGGGCAGGCACCGGCCGCCCGCCGCGCCTCCCGACCCGGCCCGCAGCCCCACGCCGCCGCCGCGCTCCGCACTCACCTCGGCGGGGACGCGGGGGGACCCCGGCGCCCCGACACCTGCCCGGCGTCCCCGGGGCAGGGCGGCCCCCGGCCCGGAGCCGCTCCCTCGCCGCCGGCCGCGCCGCCGCGCTGCCCGCCCCGGCCCGGTCCGGCCCGGTTCGGCCCGGAGAACGGCGGGGGGCGGCCCCGACGGGGCGGGCGGTGCAGGGGATCCCGCGAGGGGCGGCCCGACGGGGCGGGCGGCGCGGAAGCCCTTCGCGGGGCGGCGCCCGGGCGGGGTTCCCCCACCCTCCGTCACCGGGACCCGGCGGGACCCACCGGGCGGGCGGCACCGGGCAGCGCCCGGTCGCACCTCGGGCGGATGGCGAGCCGGGGGAGGCCGGGGGGGGCGAGGCGGGGTGGGGGGGGGGGGGGGGCAGTGACCGTGCTGCGGGGGTCGGCTGGCGCTCCAAGAGTTGCGTGAGATCTCCGGCCCCCGAGGAGCAGGCGTCGTTCTGTGCAGGTTTTTAATATTTTCGGGCAGGTCGGGAATTTTTTAAGTCCTTTAAATATTTGCCTTGTATCGCTTTTGTCTTCTGTTCTCGCTCAGCAGGCAGTGCTAGTTCTAGCTCCAAAGAGGATTTAAATGAACAGCGAGTTGCCCGGGTTTTTTAACAGAAAGAGCTAAAAGCATCCTTTTTAATTTAAAAAAAGTTCCTTTTTTCTACTAGAAACCCAAGATTATTAGAATGAAAGCACGTTCTAAAATGTTTGGTTGCTTTTTCAGGTTCACTTCTCCCAGGCACTGCGAAAGGAAATGGTCAGCGGCTCTGTTTTCTTTCAAGCCGGAGTCCCTTCCTGACTCATGCTCCCAGTAAAAGGCTCAGGGGGTGCGTTTCTAGTACTGCTGTTCTAAAATTAAATCTAAAAAAAGAAAAAAAATTCAGATCAACCAAAGTGTCTCTAAAGTATTGTCTTTATTAAAGACTCTGTCAGGTAATCACGTTACAATTTGGCCCAGATGCTCTGCCTATCACTCCTTTGAAGATGATTGCACACGATAGCAATGTCTGGGCTGATAACTAAATCAAACCCAGTGTTTAAAGCGGAGGGTTGTCTAGAGGCACTTGTTGCAGTGACAGGCTTGGCACGAGGTACCAGGCAGTGCCTTAGGACTCTTCAACAAGCAAAGGATGCTGTTAGTTGAGCTCAATTGTTCTGCGAATGCAGAATGCTTCCATGCAAACAAAATAGTATCGCAGAGCGCACTCTTCACCACCCTCAGAGCAGAGCAGGGAGGTTTTCAGTGGTGTCAGCCAGGCCATAGCATGCAATGAAAAAAAAAACCAAAACCCCAACCCCTTCCACACTGCTGAACTCTGGGATGAAGCACAAAAAATAGGTGTGTGATTCCTGACGGTGACCTTGTTTCAGTGAGGAAATCCCAGGCACACGGAGCAAGTACTAACTGCTGGGACTGGCGGGAGAGCAGCTCCCGACAAGCAGTGTGACAGGTTTTCCACCAGCGCTGTCAGCAAACACGCTGTCACCACGCCAGGTCGCAGATAACCAAGCAGCGCTCAGGAGGATCACATCCCACCGTGTTTTTCCCTGGCGTCTTGATGCTGAAGTGCAAGCCCATTAGGTGGTTTCCTGTAGGGCCAGGGTTAATCCAGCACACAAGTCAGTGAAATTTGAATGAAAACAGATTTGGGGCTGTATGAAGTTCTGCCACCACTCCAGACACCATGTGGCTAACGGTGCCCTGTGCCCCTGCCAGTGCCAGGTCACAAGGGATCAAGGCGCCTCCAAAAGCACTGTAATATTAGACTAATTCAGTCTCCATCCATGACTTTTCCACCCTGTTTCTAGGGACCTGCCTTTGAACAATGCTCTGTTCATTACTTATCCGCGTGAGAACAGCCGTGCTTGCAAATGATTCCTCTGTGCTGCCAGGGAGCTCACTGGAAACGGTGCTGGCTCACAACAGCAAGATGGATGATGGGGCAAAGCAGGAGAAACTCTGAGAATTATTCCCTTTGACTCCCAAGTTCAAAAATGTGATTATCTCCTGCTAGGACATGAAAAATCCCCAGAGGCCCCACAGCACCTCGGGATAGCAGCCCAGAATGCTGAGCCCTTATTTCAGAGCATGGCTGTCCCCTGTGATCCATTCAGGCAGGAAATAATAGCTGATACCCATGCGAATGTGACGATTAACTTCAGCAGCAGCAGCATGTGGATCAGAATCACCAAAATACACATTCGCTAACTTCCATTTATCCGTTATCCTCATTTTTAAATGTCCACAAGTACAGCCTATTTGTACGGCTCGTCACTAAGAAAAGGGAGCAGACTATGCTTGAACCAATTGTCATTCAAATCAGAGCAATTCTATTCATTTCAGGTGTTACACCAATGTAGAAGTGGCATGAAAATGGACTTTGCTTTATTTTTCATATCTCCCCACATAACAGTATCACTTAAATTTCTCTAAAGTCAGTCATACGCATTTCCCCCATTTTCTGCATCAGGTAAGATAATGTTATAAAGCACTGAAGGTTTGGTGCTCCTGCTGCAGAGCATTTGGCTTCTGGCAGGATTATACCACGGAAGTAAAGCTGATGCTCGTAAACAATGTCTTTTGCTAAGTACTTTCATAGGCAGCTGTTGGCATTCAATTTTGTAATGTAAATCAATTGCTGCTTATATCTTCTGATTTCAGGCCAAAAGGGTGAAAAGATACTGCGCTATATGTGCTGGGTTTATTCTGCAGATCTCTATGGAAAGGTCAACTTTATCGACAACTGGGATCAGTAATTCTGGAGGCTGCCAGCAATATTTTATATTCTCCTCTTACACATCAGAGAAATACTATTTTTCTACTGCTCTTCCTGAAGGTTATGCACCTCTTCTGTAACATGAACTTCAAAATCCTAATTAAATGTGGTTTCATGAGTATGGATCTCCCAACATTGATATATAGGATTTGCAATACTTGTGTTTTGCAACTTGGTCAGATGTCGATAACATCAGTAGCATTCTGTGTTTTTCTAGGACACCAACTGAGTAGAGATTAAGTATATACCTTAGTGTTTTCCACACTTCACCTCCCAGAGAGTGCCCCAAATCTCATTTTATTTTGCTTTAGATAAGGGAAGGGTGCTGAAAGTAAAACAGTTATCTGGACCCCAGAGGAACCTGGAAGAGGAGCTGGAGCCCAAGGAAAAAGGGAGAAACCAGAATGCAGAGAGGAAGATCAGATTAAGCCGATGGAGTAATATTCAGCTTTAGGGATTCAAATGCTTCTCAGATCATATAACCTCATGTGGCTGTATCAGCAGGACTGAACTTCAGTAGCACATTTTCAGAAACCTGGAGTACTTTCAGAGTTGCAACACAGCAGATTTTAGTCACCCTAACAACATTTTATCCCAATGCCAGCTTCAACAATCTGTAATTTTGTCACATTTTCCGAGCGCAAGCAGGATTTTCTGCCCTGACCTGTGCCACCCTGACAGCGTCCGTCTTCTGCTGCACTCTGGGGATGGCTGGACAACATCCAGCAATCCAGGCAAGCTGAGCATCACCTGCCTTCAGCTCTCCCTGAAGTCCCCAGATGTGGGGGTTCACACTATTCTGAAGTTTTTCTGTAGCTGACTTGATGCTGCTTGGGTCTAGTGGCTTGGGGACAGACTGTCTGGCAGTAGGTAGAGAAGAAAGTGCAAACAAAAAAGCACAGTGTCTTCATAACCACATAGGGTGTACGTAATGCTGCCAGCACTGACAGCAAAAAGTGGGGCAGTAAGTATCTGGGGCTGATTAACCTGAATTATCACTTTCCCCTAGCAGCTCCCAAAATTCAGGCTGTGATTTAAAAAATGCAGCGTGACTCCTGACACGTTGTGAGCTCCACTAGCAAGACTTGTGTTTTCCCGTGTTTATGGAACAAAACTGGGACCCTTCATCTTTAATATTGCTCCTCTCTCTTCTTATCTCTGCCCTTTACACAGACACACACACCCTCCCATGTATATAGCTGGTATAAAATAGACCAAGGACAAGCCACCACTGGCTGTGCTATTATAATTTCGATTCACAAGGAGACTAAAATGAACTATTCTGTTGATTTCCTTGTCTACATGGAAAAATTAACCAGCGTGATTACGTTAATAACCTAGAGTTATCGTGGTCCTCAGGTGGGCACACTGTTCCAATTTTATTTGGAAATAATTACTTCAAAAGCAGAGCAATTTTTCCAGGATGGTGTCTTACTCTGAAAGAGGGTATCCATACAGCTTCCACTGCAGCAGCAGTGACAGTGATTTTTTTTACATAAGCAAAGCCCAAGAGAGGGAACACATTACATATGTCTTCTCTGTAACATGCTGCAGTAAATATGAAGCTAAAAGGGCTGAATAAGAGAAATCTTAGAAGTCAGATGGAGCCATGCACAGAAAGTGAACAGTCATGCCAGGCTCAGAGCCACAGTCACAATTTGGGTCTGCACAGCCTTGTGTCATCTGTAATAATGACACTCCACTTTGTTCCAGCTTTAATTTGGATCACCAGCTACAAATGAGAACAACAACAACAAAAATTACTCTGATCCAATATTTTTTTACTGCCTTTTGAAATCCTACTGTGTCTTTACAGCAAGGGAGAAAAAAGAAAGCTAATAGCTGTGAATCCATCAGCAGGGATTTCTCTCCATTTATGTCTTTCCTCCTGAATTTTCACAGACTAACTGCAAGCCTTACTAGGATGTAAAGTTCCCCAGATGCAAAGGGTCCCCCCAGAGCACAAAAGTGAGTAACCCTTAAGAAGTATTTAGTTTAAATTAGCATGAAACATAGAAGCATAACTGCCTCCAACATACCGTGGGGTGAAGGCAGGGAGCAAAAATGCCTCTATGAACAAGATCTGAACTTTGAAGTGAGAAAATATACACTTAGATACATTTACTATAAATTGTTTGTGGATACCACCCATTAAATATTCATTTGCTGCAAAAGTCTAAGATATGTATTCTATGTAAATACTATAACAGACCAAAATAAGTCAACAGTAATGGTCAAAACGTCTCAGATTCAAACACTCAGCTACAAATCTTCATAGAAACATTCATTTTCCAAGCTCCTGAGCATAAAAGCCTAAGATTATTTTTGCTATATCCTTAATACAGTTCTCTAAAGACTCTCTTCCATATAATTCCAAGATCAACACTTGTTTTGATTTCAGTGGTATAAGATATCAGAGGTCAAATTCATCCATTGGATGAACTTGACTGTAGATAGAATATTTGCAGAGACCAAAGAACTAGATACGAAAAGTCTAAGGTTAAAAAATTCAGTCACTAAAGATCAACTTAGAACTTCTCATCAAGATAAGATTTGTTACTAATTTCTTTAGCAAATTAGTCATCCTCCTCTTTATATTGTACAGTGTTTATCAAGCCTGCTCTGATGCTGTGTTTGTTTTTCTTTGAAGTAATAAAGTTTGGATTTCTTTGATTTCTATTATTAGGTGATCAATTCCTCCTTTTGTCTACAGCAGTGCTCCTGTGCAGTTTAGAATTTATTAGATTTCATTGTTAAATATGTGGGCACACACAGAGACATTTACTGTTTCAAAGCACCTTCCTCAATTTGAACATCACCTTTGCACAAAAATCCGTATCTGCACATACCTGTTGGAGAAACCAGAATGTTTTATTTACAGGAGTTGTTGAGTGTGTGCTGTCTCAACAGGATGATAAGAAAAGCACTGATGAAACCCTTTCTTGCACGGAACTGGCACCAAGGAGTTATAAAATAACCGTGCAATAGACACCAAGTCCTGCTTAAACATTGCCAAAGCAATCTGTCGCCAGGGAAATGTCCACGTCTTTAATGTACAAATAGCAGAGTCAGTGCCTAATCAGTATTACATTAATCAAGGGCTGTGCAAAGAGAAGTGTTTTAAGAGATTAGCCAAGTTTTGGAGAAGCACTGCCCCACAGCTTGCCAGCTGCCAGCACTAGCCTGTTCCCAGGCACTGGCAGTGCTCCCGCTTTCCCCAACATGGCCACATTCATGGTCCACCAGAACTAAAGGGTTCAGCCTGATCTCACAATGCAAACCACCAGTCTGATGTCCTCTCCTCGCGGGAGCGGGAAGCACATGCCATGGGCAAAGCCCTTAAACAGCCTACTTGTTGTTCAATAAAATACTTGTCACACATGTTAATCATTATAATCTTTTGCAGTCAGATAGCACCATTCATCTGATGAGCTCAGACTATAAATTTAGCTTGAATCTGGTCTGGCATCTGCCTTGAAGTATGCTTTGATTTGAAAATTACGTTAAAACTCTGCCTAGAGTTGTTTCTGTGTATGCATGCGCATCTGTGTGTGCCTGGACACATGGACAGAAATTCCTAATATTTCAGTACTGTTTGAAGGAGCGCTGAGCACTACCTGCCAGTAACTGTATTTCTAAACTTGGAAAAAAAAGAAAGGAAGAGGTATTTTAATCCTTTTGCTCACAACAGCAGTGATTTCTCTGGAAATTCAAGCAGCTCTGAAAGGGATGTACTATTTCGAAAGGCAGCTCTCACTCAACAGGTTTTTGAATTCTGCGTAACTCAATGACTTCATATACTCCCATGTCAAATAAGGACAAAAAATACATCTTTAGCCAGGGTCCCTGTTGCAGGTCCTTTCCAAGACATTTGGAATCTCAGATGTAAAGTACTAAAGAAAGGCAAAATACTCTTGTTAAATGAGGGCAAAGCAGAAATGAAGTGCACTGCCAGAATGTCTGTGGATCATGAAGGTCTCTGTAATACTGCATACAGAGATTCAGGAGAGACTTCTTAGTTTAATCTGACAGTTTTTACCACTATGGTACATGCAGCATCCTTTTTTTTTGTTCCTAGAATTGCCCAGATTTCTCCCCAAATTATATTTGTTACAGTTGGAAATTTTTCATCAGAACAGTTTTTGGAAAAAAACCCAAACCTACCACTAACTGCCTGGGCTGAAGTTTATTTCTTTATCACACTCCAATTGCACAGCCACAGCAGCCTCTTCACTTAGGCTTTTGCACTGTAATATTTCGTTTTGTATTTCTCCTACTTACTCATTGAGAGAGAGAGAGAGAGAGAGAGGCATCCAAGGCTAACAAAATACAAACTGGCTAATGGAAAAAGCTGCACACTTGAATTTTTGTAGTCCTCAGAGCATGTGATGAAGTCTTGTGAAGCAGCAAAAGTCTCTCATAAGTGCTCCCACATCTTCCTTCAGTGGCCATTTCAAGCAGCCAATATCTGGTTTCCTTTTTTAAGTAAAACATGCTGTTATTTGGCTTGAACTACCTGGGGTCTAGAATTCTGAAAAAGCTAATAAAAAAAGTTTTCTATACAGTTCTATTTTTGTATCAAATCCGAAGCACTGCAAGCCAGAGCTGTTACTTCAAATGAAGATTTTTCTGTGTCATTGAGACACAGGTGCATTGTAACAAGCATAAGAAATCCAAAGGACCAGTGAATCAAATAAATCACCAGAAATCCTGATGGAGACAGAGAGACAAAGAGACAGACCTAGAAAATTAAACTGCTACACTGCTCTTGAAGAACTGCAATTTACAGCAATAAAAAATGTCCTTGCAAATAACATCATCGAAAACTTCCAAGAGCTGAAATGTCAAATACTAATGCAATTCTGCTAAATATCCCCCATATAAATCCCATTTCAGTGACATTAAAGAGTCAGAAGGCAGAGAATTACCATCCAGGGAGCTGAGCAGGGGAGGGGGGGAATGGAGATATGCTGGAAGAGAGGAGGATCCAGCTAAGGGCCAGAATTAGCAGCCCTTTACACTCTCCATCCTGGTGAAATCACACGTGAAAGTGAGTCAGCACAACAGCTGTTTATATGCCTATTTCTTTCCCAGAGTGGTAAATGAACGAGTCTTCTCCTTATCATGAACCTGTCGGGTTTAATGGAAGGCCTAGCCTGATTTTGAGTTAATTTGCTTGGAGCAAAGAAGTCCGAGTGCCGTAAACACCATGAATATCAAAGGGGTCCAAGTGATGCTTGTGTAATACAAGGGGCTGTTATGCAGGCAGGCAAAGGCTTTTGCCTCTTTTTTTTTTTTTTTTTTTTTTTTTTTTTTAAATACTTCATTGCCAATTTGCAATCTGAACAGGTGCCCGGGGTCAAAGGGCTGCAGGGGCACCCAGGTGCAAACCCACTGCTCGCCACCAGCACGGTGCTTCTCAGCAAGCAGCTGCTTTGGCTTCACTCCTTTAGGGAGCTGCAGCACCACGGGTCTGCCTGCAGGAGAGGAAAAGGCAATGCAGTGATTTATGCTCCCAGGCTACATTCCACGTACCTGCTTTGTGAGCTGGTGACCGAGGAGAGGAATGGGAGCCACCTGCCTCTGGCTTGGCTTCTCAGTTGGAGGCCAGCAGAGAAACAGTCCCCATCAGGTCATTATTTCAAAGGGCCAGATCTGCATGGGAGCATCTACTGGCTGGTGAAAGCCATGGCCTTTGGGGTCTTGTGGGACAGCCTGGGCTCTGCAAAGTCTTTCTCTTGCAAACCAGACAGGTTCCTGTCTGCATGGAGGCCACTGGAGCGTGGTCCATGTCTGGGTACAGATACAACATTTGATAACAATATTTAATGCAGTATATTTGAGGTTGTAATTACAGGGTTGGTGGAAGGTCATTGAGCAAATGCTATTTCTGATGGTGCCAGGTTACGTACTAGTAGAGCCACTTCTGACACCTTCCATCAGTCACTTTTTGATATTTCTCCCCTTTATGTTCCTTAACACAGAGAGGTCTGCAAAGCGCCATAGTCCTCCTTTACATCCCTTCTTACACTGGTATCCCATCTGCTGTGGGGCAAGTGTGTGGCCAGGGGTGCTGAGCACCCATCTCTGCCCAGCCTTGTCTCATCCTTTCCCTGTACAGTCACTCCTGCCTGTACCCATCTGAACGGTGATGGAGAAAGCACACATGGTCCCAAGACCATGATTCACCAGCCTAGATCAACACAGATATGGTGATGAGGTCAGCTGGCATTCATTTAAATATTAGACATGTAAATTTTAACTTGCAAAGTTTGTAAGCTGAGTTGCAGACAACATCTGGCTGGCAGAGTAAGAGGGCTCTTCTGCTCCGTATTTTTGCACAGCACCCAGCCCTGGGGGACCCCAGTCCAAGGCAAGTGGTCTGCTGTAGACCACCACCCCAGCTGAAACACCATACTGACTGTGATTTAGTTCTCTCTCTAGTTCAGCTGTGATGAAAAAGCTAGCCTTTTGCAGAGAAAATCTCATTGAGAGCAATACCAAAGCTATTGCTGTGGGCAGATCCCTCTGCTGTGGCATGTATGCAGTTACCCAGAGCAGCTGAAGTGGAGGAGCCCGCATTGCTGCGCCTTTCTTTACAGCTTAGCTGCCTGTAATGCAAAAATCAAGAAAATACCCGGGTGCTTCTCAGACAGAGAACTTCAAGAAGAATTCACTGCTCGACAGCCTAACTCTGCCCGTCCTCCGTCTCTCCCAGCAGCACTCCTGCCCTCATCTCTTTGAGGTGCTGCAGCTCTGTATAGAATAAGTGGTGACTGTGAAACTCTGACAAAGGAGAGGGAACCAATGGGATATTTCTATTTCTGGAATTGCCCATTAGAGAAGCTATTCTGTGGTACACAGCATGCCAGCACACTTTAAAAAATAAATAGGAACAAGAATATTAGCAGAGGAAGCATATGTGGCCCCAAGACCATGACTCATCAGGTTAAATCGACCAGCTGAGGTCAGTGCACCATATTAGCTGCAAATATGGTGATGGAGTCAGTGATTCTATTACTTAAATTTTACATGCTGTGTAAAATACAGCTGTGATTAATGTCTGTAACTAAGGCAGCTAGCTAGCTAGATGTGCTGCTTTTAGAATTTGGAAGCTATTTCAAGGTCAAGAGTTTTAGTTTTCTTCCTAAAGTGGGTTTTCAGCTGGTAAAGTGGGCTTCCTACAGATTTCAGGGTTTGTATTTATAGGCAATAAATGTATTTTGTGCTCTTATCAGCATCCAAAACCAGAGCTGAACCACAGCTTGATGAGAAAAGCCCCACTAATTGCAATTCCACAGTCACCCATCCTTCATGCATTGTGGGACCATGAAAGCATTGACTGTAAGCTAATGCCAAACATGTGGCTATTTTGACAAATACAGAAAACATTTCTATAATGTGTTGTTGGTTTTCTTTTTGATGTCCCAAATTTTGGATAAAAAGCATCCTTCTCTTTAGCCAGTCTGTACCCTGGTCATTTATACCATCAGTGTGTGGGGATTTGGATTAGATAGTGCAGGTGGGGGATCCTCATCCTCTGTTTACTCATGAGCTGCTGCATCAGGGCACATTGAAGCTCCAGCTCAAAGGATGGTGGAAAACCATCTCTCTGGGGAAGGTCCAGTTCTGTTGCCAGGACATTGCATGCAGAACATTACAATAGGTGCAAATAACCTCACACCCTTTTCGTCTTATGTGTGAGTTGTTAGCATTTTCACTGTGAAATTATTCCGTTCTGTTTTTTACTGTCAATTAAAAAAAGAAATGTAAAATAATCAGAGGTAGTGCTGGTAGGAGGATAGTATTCCTTTCCATCAAACACCCAGAAGCCCATAGATGTGCCCAGGTACAATACATTTGCACAGGAGGAGAAATATCCTTTGCTCTTCTCTTTCACAAGGGAACCACAGGACAACAACAGGGCAAGCCCAGAGCAGAAGAGTAACTACATTATCTCCAGTTACCTCCATTTTCCAGCAGACAAGCAGAGGTAAGTTAAAACTGAGCAACTCACCACTCTGATTCACTTCCCACTGCTGTTATCCTTCATCCCACTGCTACACCGGTAAACAGGGGCTCAGCAGGTCTGCTACGAGAAAGCCAAACTCTGTTCAAGCAAGGGAGCTCACTCCAGAGGCTGACACGGCAGACAGAGCCCAGAACAACTGCTGCAGCACAATCCCATCTCTGTTGGCCAAAACTAAGAGCAGTAACATAGGGAAGTCCCAAACCAACAGCTGTACTGCAACATAACAGCTGGAGGCAGCTGGTCCCCCTCGCTCTGGGCGGTGTGGCTGGGGAAAATACCAATGGGGAGACCACAGGCATCTGCAGGGCACACCCATAAGAAGGGCAGCATAAGCAAAGGATGCAAGGCTGGGCCAGGCATGCCAAGGGTTTACTAGCTGTCATCCCCAGCAAGAAGGCTGAAGGGTCTGTTAGCATGTTAGCTAACCCCTCCAGGCATTTAGGATGAGGCTTGCCACCTCCCACCTCTTCCTTCCCAGCCAGCCTCCTCATTTGTGACTTACTCCTGCAAGCAGACGCGCTCCAGAGACAAATCTCCATCCTTCCATGCCGCTCAGCCTTGCACAACCACGGCTGTCTGTCTGCCTGCAGCCTCTTAGCAGTCATTCCCAGTCACCAGAATATGTAAAACTTCCTATAGGAACCCTGTAGGCCCACAGTAATGACAGACAAACTGCGGTGCTGGTTGGGGCTGTGCTGTAATTACCAGCAGCAAAGATTAAAACCTCTGAGCAGGTTCTCAAGTTATTTAGATTACAACTCACTCAGCTTAGCAGTGCTCTCTGCAGCAGCATCTGTGTCTTTCAGCAGTGTCAGCTGGCCACTGTGCAGGGTTTCACGCAGTTTACCTGCTCCCCAGTTCTTCAAGTTTTTTGTTTGTTTAAGGGTTTGCTTGGGCTTTTTGTTTTGGTTTTTTTTTTTTAAAGGCCAACTTCTGTATGAGCTATTTTGGTAAGATTTTCTCCCTAAAGCCCTCACTAGACACCACTTCCAAGGTTCATACTCATGAATTTCATTATTTCCAATGGAAATTGTATGCATTCCAGGTCCCTGGAGCATCGAGGGGAGGTGATTTAACTACTAATGTCAGTCTGATAATTTTGTGCCTAGGTTTGGAGGCATCCTCTGCAGCTGTTTCTCCATTAAGTGCTTGGTGTCTTGAATTTTTCATGGCTAAGACATCTATGACTAAGGCATCCAGAAAGATTATTCTTTTTAAATACAGGTTAGCTACTCTTTTATTTGATTTGTGTGGGTGTTATTTCACTCAGCGCTTCGGTGTCTTGTGACCCACTTACAGGCTGAAACAGGCTGCAGTGAACTTTCATGCCTTTATATTCAGGTTGCTCTTAACTTACCAAAAAAAAAAAACCTCTGAGGCAACTCTATCCTTGAGTTTTAAATTGGAAACAGCTATTCTGTATGAGTAATTGTAAAAATGTTATATCAGTTCAATTCATGAGTTGCACGGGCTATGAGGGCCAAGTGGGGTCTCAGCAGGGCTGGGGCTGCTGGGCTTGCAGATAAGAAGGAAGGATAAGAAGCGCTGGAGACTGTTGTGAGCTTCTTTTAGTCTGTGAAACCTCGTGTCCCACATCCAAGAGGGTTATGGATCCGGGGCATCTCCTGATTTACATGTGGCAGTTGGGGTGAAGCTGCTGCAAAGGCTCAGGTGCTCCTCACCCACTTCCAAATCCTGGGCAGGAGAGGGCACTGGGACACCTTCCAAGATCCCTTTGGGAGGAGTTAAAAAGGAAAGGAAAAGAAAACCTACTTCTACCCCAAAAAAACAGTGTCCTTGTGAGGAGCTTTGTTGGTGCCTAGCACTTTATTTTACTGGTGTAATTGTGCCAGGAGAACCTGTGTGCTCTTCTGTACTGATACACTCTTAAGGAGTTTAAGCAGTTCAGTTCACCTTTGAAGATGTTGTGAGGTGACTTAATTACATTGTAAATGCATCCTCAGAGGGAAAATATCACAATATAATAGCTGGAAGTTACAGTCAGGATATCAGCCTTAGAAATGTAGCACACTTGCACAGTATCAGCACCAGGTTAACCTTATTCAAATAAAGCTAGTGAAGCATGAAAAAGAAGCATAAGGCTCCCAGTCTCTTGTTATCCTCACATCAAGGCAGGATGTCTTACCAGAAAATCTGATTTAGCCAAAACCTGTGATGCACAGTGGGAAACAGATAGAGCTTTTGGTCAGGAGACTGGACTAGATTTACTAGCAGCCTTTCCTCACCTTCAAAGTCACCTTCATTAACAGCCACTTCACAAAGCTCTTGTAGCTTCAAGGAGAAACTTAGGCATTTCAGAGCAAGGCAAGTGAAGATGTAGCTATGTAGAAATATCCCAATGACTCTCCACAACTTGGAATATTTGACTTGCATGGTATACTACACATTTTAGCATATTTTTTCTTTTTAAGAACTGTACAATGTAACAGGTCATGAAGGAGAGCTAACAAGAAAGCAAAGTCATTTATTTGGAGAAAACACAAGCAGGAGACCAAGAATTGTCCCTTCAGTCCTAGAAGCGAGAGGCACCAAAGTAAGGTGTATTTTAAGTAAAAACTTAAGTTGTTCAGCTCATGCATTAGAGAACTCAGCAACTTAAATCTTAGCTGCTTACTGAAACACACACAGAGTCTGTTGTGTGATAAAAGCTAGTAGATTGTAAGAGACCTCACATTCACATAAATCAAGGTAGTAAAAGAACAAACTGAATTCCAAAGGCAACAAGTGCTTGCACAGCCACTGAGTTCGCTGGGCACTGGGGTCAGTCTGTGCTTTCACTGGGTTCAGCTCACAGCTCCATCCCTTCCTTTCTCTGCAATCCCATCTCTGGTGCATCCCACCACGTGCCCAGAGACCCAGTTTCTAGTAGTAGCTGTAAATCATTCTTCATGTTAACGTGGCACACCTGTTTTAACACTTCCCCTTTCTTTTTCCAAGGAGTTTAATGCTCTTCAGAAAGGTTGCTTCACATCCCCTGTGACTCAAAGCAGACAGATAGCAGGACTGAAAGTGGTGGGTAGTTTCTAAAGAAATCTAGAATGCCTGCATGCTCTTTAATTACATAGCTATGTGCACACCTAATTAAATTAAAAAACAATTACCACAATTTATTATATGAATCCAACTCTTTAGTAAACTGGGATTGCAGCTGAGTTTGTTTTTGTTGATTTTCTGTAAATGGTACTGACTGATGTTTCTCCTTATGGTGGAATAACAAAAAGCAGTTTTCAGTGTGTGCTCTGGATGTTCATTCCGGAGTGACATTAGTCTTTTTCTCTTCCTGAGGGATGTTGGATGGAAGTGGCAATTTGTTTGTTGGACTTAAATGAGGTTGAATTGAAAAATAAGAGATGACAAGAACCTGTGCTGAACACCATGGTGCAAATGAGAGAGTCTCTTACTGTGCAGACTGGTGCAGCAGGAGAAATCCCTGCAGGGATACAAGTTCATGCTGCACCACTAAGTTCCTTGATATTCATTCATAAATATGGATGGGTATTAATTAGGAAAGGCAAGTATTTCACCGGTGCAGATATGTAAACCTGTCTTTGAAGAAAATGACAGGTGTATGTATTTGCTGAAAATATCCCAGAAATTCGCACTTTTGCAAAATAGTTTCTCACCTCCTTTTGTTTAACAGAAGTATCCACAATAAGGACCTTTTCATTAATGTTTGAAGTAGTGAAACAACTTTATAAATAACACCTATGGACTTGCATGACTTTGCAAAAGCTCAAAAAACTTCTCGGCCCATGCTATTCTGACAGCAGTGGATGGAGGTGTAGAGCTTCTCCCCCTCCCCACATCCTCCATGCCATGCTCCAGGCAGGTCTGGTGCCTTGCTTGGGGTTTGCTGCCTGGATGAGACCGCCTTGGTGCATTATCTGCCTGATGTCAACATCATCTTGCAAAAGATCTGTTGATTCTGGCAGTTTGGCTGGCAATTAGTCTATTAGTCAAATTAAACATTAAAAATCTGCATCTAAATCCAGTCCCATGAAAGAACTGAATAATGTTTCTAGCATGTGTAAAATTTTGGGGCACTGAGGACAAAGCTGAATAATATTGTAAGGACTGCTTTTCTTCTGCTCAAATAAAACAAGAGCAGACCATCCTCTCTTTCCCAGTCTCCCCCTCTGCTACTTGACCAGCCTGTCGAGCGGGAAGCTCATTGGAGTATCCAATTTAGCAACCACAGTCAAAGCAATGAAGCTGATCGCAGGATTCCAGAAATATTAGCTGAGAAGGACCTTTGGAGGTCTTCCAGCTCAACCTCCCACTTGGAGCGGGGTTTTTGCCAACATTGGATCTGGTCAGCTGTGGCTTTGTCTAGACAAGTGTATAAGACCTCCAAGGATGGAGATAACCACGCCTCTGGCTAGTCTGTCCCAGGGCTGCACCACCCTCCTAGTGAAGTAATTTTCCTAAAGTCCAGTCTGAAACTCCAAAGGTGCAGTTTGATGCTATCATCCACTGGTATATTACCTGCTGCTACCGAGATCAGTTGGTCTCTGTTATTTTTGTAACTTGCCCCATGAGTAGTTGTGGACCCCTAGGCCTTCTCCTCCCTGGACTAAACAATCCTAGCTCCCTCTACCTCTTCTTGTAGGACATGTCCCCCAGGCCCATGACCATCCTGATAGCCCTTTGCTGGACCCTACTTCCTCAACATCCTTTTTGAACCAGGAGACCTGACGCTGGACATGGTATTGCTGATGTGGATGAGATCTCCAGTGTGGAGAAGAGGGGGCTAACAGCTTCCCTCAGACTGCTGGCCACCTTCTTCATATTGTGATGAGAGTGTCCTGGTAGCTCATATTCAACATGGTCCATGTCCTTTCCAGCAGTGCCACTTCCAATTGGCTCCCAGCCTGCACCAGTATATTGGGTTTTTTTCCTATCCCAGGCACAGGACTCTGCACTTCTCCTTGCTAAACTTTCTCAGGTGTCTCTTGTCCCCGTGTCAAACTTCTCTGTGTCCCTCTGAATTGAAGCTACTTCCATTTGGCATGTCAAACATGGTCCCCTAACTTATTATCATCCACAATGAGGATGCACCTTGTCTTTTCATGCAGGTGGCTGATGATGCTACTGAACAATATTAGCCCCAGTCTACTACTGGAGCCCAGTGGTCCGGCCAATTTTCACCTCACCTAACAGTCCAGTCTTGCAGCCTCCAATTCCACAGCTTCTTTCCAAGAGTGCTGTAGAGACGGTGTTGAAAGCCTTCCTGAAGCTAAGTAGTCTTTTATCGACTGCTCCCCCACCATCCCCATAGCCAGGTATTTCATCATAGAAGGCAGTTTTGTTGGTCAGGTCCAATTTGCACTTCATAAATCTTTGACCATTCCCTAGTACCTTCCTGCCCTCTTACATGTTTGGAAGTGGACTCAAAAGGTTGTGCTTCCTGCACTTGCCCGGGACTTGAGACAGGGCTGACTGTACCACATTGTCCATCACAAAAAATAGGCGTAACACTGGCCCAGTTCCCAAGGACTTCCTCAAGGCACCACGATTTTTCCTAGCTGAAGCTCGCTATCACTCTCAGCCCCTTGGGGTGAATCCCACCAGCCCTATGGATCTGTGTACATCCAGCCTCTCTGAGCAGTCCCTGCCGCTGGCCGTCCCCCTCCATTCCAAGCTGTTGGGGCACACACTGAGCTCTGGTGCAGGCAAAGAAGAATACATCAGCGTTTTCCCATATTTCATGCCACTTGGTTGTTTCCCTCACTCAGTTGATGGACCCACGGTGTTCACTATGGGCTGCCTCATCTGGAAACAGCATACGTGCGGCTCTCCTGCGAACCCTCTGGATCTCCAGTGCAGACTATGGGAAGCCTATGGGCATGGGGCTCCTAGCCTTTGGAGAGGAGACAAGCCTGGGAGGAGAGGAGCTTCCAGGGCAGCCTTGAGAGTTGGCTGCACATCTGAAACCGGCAAGTGGCAAATCTGCAAAGCCCTGAGCAGCTCAGAGACACCAACGTGGGAGAGCTGGGACTCATTTGACTGTACAACCAAACAGCTGAGGACTAAGCAGACTTGAACCCCTTCATTACTGTAACCCTACAGGGTGAACTCTCAGCTTTCTGAACTCCTTTCTGTGCCACTGATGAACATAACCTGCAAGACGTACTAACAGCAGGATAGTCACCAACCTGCTCGTACCTCTAGTTATCTTTTAAGCAATTACCTTCTGAAGATACACTTCAATTAAGGGTGCAGTAATAGTCGCTTCTCTCCATTCCTGTGCAGAGTAAATGAAAATGTGCCAGACATTTCTGCTGTTCATGGCTCACAAATCCTTAACCCTTGTGCTCACTGTCAGCCATATGTGATCTTGGCAGCAGGTCCTGTCCATTCTTGACGGAAG
Organism: Aquila chrysaetos chrysaetos; assembly: GCF_900496995.4. NCBI lineage: Eukaryota > Metazoa > Chordata > Aves > Accipitriformes > Accipitridae > Aquila > Aquila chrysaetos. The sequence goes on along the minus strand of NC_044030.1, from coordinate 75,690,561 downwards.
ATAAAAAAAAAAAGGATAGTTTAGTAAGATCAAAACACAACTCTGCTTCCTCTTAAAGGAAAATGTAAGTTAGCTTAAATGTCTATAAATGCTGTGTACAAATTTCCCTGCATGTCAGTGCTGCTCATACAGAAGGGATTCTGTATGTCTTTGGCTGAGCGCCTCAGATTTAGGTATATTAAAATGCATGTAAATCTTCAGCTGGATCTCAGAAGGAAGCTCTCAATAGCTAGGGCCTAACATCAGGCAACATATTTGCAGCAAGGCGTTTATTAATGCAGTGAGTTTAGCTCCATTTCCTGTTTGCAATGTATCCAAAAAACAGACCTCAGTTGTTATTCCAAATGTGTTTATAATTGCGTTTTATTTCAGGCCTGTTTTATTTGTACATATTCCAGTTTAAGGAAGGTCACACGCACTCCCTTGTTTCAAGTACAACAGCTCACCCGCATGACATGGTGTTTTCCTGGATGACTGAAACCTTTGTGAACCGCCGGCTGTTCCTCTCCCACGCAGGCACAGGCGCAGCCCCAGACACATCTGTAGCATATTGACTGGTGGGCACAAGCCAGACCCCTCCATGCACAGCTCTTCAGTCTCCCCTGCCATGCTCAGGAAAACTCTTCGACCCCAAAGATCTCCTCGTCACACCTGGGGTGGGACCACTGGGAGAGCAACCTCCAAGGGAAGGTGCTCAGGTCTATCATGGCTGTGATGGTTCATGGCCTGCCTGGATGGAGAGCAGCTCCCACATCACCTGAGAGGCAGCAAATCTTCCTAGCCTCTGGCCCATGGCCAACTCCAATTTCACCAGGGGGGAAAATACTAATGAAGCATGTATCCACACAAGATCTTTTCAAAATGTCATTAAGAACATTGCATAAGATTAATGGCCTCAGGAATCTCAGACCTTTCCAGGAAAGGAAGTTCCCTTGGACCAATTTTTGTTCAGGCACTAGCACGATTTCTCCGTCAAGGGCTCTGCTTACTGTCACAGCTGAGGTGGGTTACTGCAAGATTGCTGTTTGGAAAAACGATCTGGTTTTGCTGAATTCCTCCTGCAAGTCCTCTGTATACAAGGTCCAAGATTTTTAATGGTGTGTAGGCGTTGTTCTGTTTAGCATTGCAAAACTTATACAGGACTTAGCTAAATCTTATTTTCAGAAGTGACTGAGGTCCTCAGGAGCTTAAGGAGTCAGAGCAGGATTTTAAAAGCTGGTTGAGACATGATTTGGTTTCATATGAACTGACAGAAAACAAAGGACCTATAAAGATGCCCTGGCAGTGGCAAAGAAAGCTTATGAACTGCCTGTCATTTTGCTTTACAACCACCAGAGTCTTCTCCTAACACCTACCTTCAAGATCAATCCCAGGGCAAAGGAAGAAAAAATCCAAGATTTGAATGAATGTACAAAAGGAAGGGGCAACAGATGATAAATCCTGAAGGACTAGTGCATTAGATGATGGCAAATCCTTTCTGAGCAGACATCAGATGCACTACATGGGAAGGAACTGAATGATGTATTGGGAGTCAGGAAAGCAAAAATGAAGAACTAAAATTTTAGTCTATTTTGCCAGGAAAACAGCTTATGTGATCACATTGTAAGTGTACCTGCTCCTCTTTCTTCTCCCACTTATCCTTTTAAATCAAATTAAATAGAAGAAACCTTCCAAATAATTTACGTGTCTACAAGTTCCATAAAAATAAATGGCCACATTGAGAAGATGCGTTTTTGAGCTGCAACACAAACTCAACTCTTTTTTAACAAGCAGAGAGCCCAAAGAGGAAAATTACTCTTTTATATAATGCTCTCACTGTAGGAAAAACTTGAGTAAGAGATAGCAAGCCCTTAAAGCACTGGCTCAGGAACAAGATCTACTTACATTAGAAAACTGGTAAAATCACAATCCTCAACTGTAAGTCCTCTCTGCTGCGTGGACAACAGCTTGCTTTTGAAGCAGGCAAAGAGCAGTTTCAAGGTACATTAGCATCAGGTATTGTTCACTTTAACAAACCACATGTTATAAGCTGTAGCAGACAGCCAGCTGCTTCCGTTCAGCCACCAAGGCAGCTAGTATTGACAAACCTATTTGTTGAAGAATGGGAGGTTCCTTGAGGCATCGGCAGGGAATCAAAGCAGAGGGGAAAGTGACTCTGAGACAGGGTAATGGAGAGTTAAGCTTGAGTTGACAGTAAAACTGAGAGCAAAAAAAGGTTAGTAATAAAAAGGCAAGAGTGGAAACATCTAAGGTTGGAAATCAGTGCAACTCATTCATGAGCATTAAAGGGGAAGTCAAGAAGCAACAGGGAAAAGAGAAGAAACAGAGAAGACCGGGGGCCAAAGTCAAGAGAGAAAAAAGCCAAAACAGCAAATTGTTTGGAAGTACAGAAAGAGGGGGTGGGGGGCGGAGCCAAAGGCTACTAATGATCAGCATCTCTTTCCCTATTCTTTTCTGCTCTTAGGAACCAGCTTTTCTTCTCACTCTTTCTACAGAAGCTCTTTCTCCTCCTGAGTCAGAAGGCATTTCTTACCAACAGCTTTTCACAGGTTTCGTGATGCTGCTTTGTAGGCATGAGAAAACAAGACCCAATCAGAAGAAACCCCAGATCTTATTCAGAGATTAACATGGGGAGCAGCTCCGGCCATGCTTCTTCCCCATCCAAAGACCCTCCCCTCCTACACACACTCAAATCATAGTTTATATTTGACACTTACAAAGCACTTGACAGCATCTCACTTCCTGAGTAATAGTTCTATACATTAAGCATTAACCCAGAATAAATGAGTTACTTTTTCAAGAAATTTGTATTTCTCTGAAGCTGGGATGCCTCTATATAGAAAGACAGATGGACAATAGGGGAAACTACGGTATAACAGGCTTTGACTACCTGAAGCGCCTGAAGCCCAGCTGAGGCAGAACTGAGGCTCTGATGGAAATCTTAAAGTTCTGTTTCCCAAACTGGTGAAGACCAGAGCCTCAGGAAAAACTGGAAATTACTTAGCAAATGGGAAAAAAAAATTCCTTTAGGTATTGCATGCATATGATACGCAGTAACCATTTGCAGCTCATAGCTTGAAAGGGTGCTTTATTTTGGTTCAGTACAGATTCAGTCCAGTTCACAGAGAACACATTAGTTAATACATATCTTCACTTTGTAGGAGAAATGGGCATGAACACATGAGCACTCAGTTACCAGCCTTTTATAGCCAAATTATGCAACTTTTGCCTTACAAGCATCATGTATGGCAACAGGTTTCACTAGCATCCCATATAGGAGCACTGTAACATCATCTCTAGAAACACGGGAGAAGAGCATGTAAATCTCAAGGACTGTAAAACTACGTATATATACTGCCTGGGGATTTAACTTTCAAAATCCTGGTTTTGACATTACTTGAAAGTTTGTTTTAAAAGAATGTGTCCCTGAATAATGTATGTTCTTACTTCAGGCACACGTTCGAGTTCAGGCTATGGACAGCAGTCTTCACTTTAAGCAGCCATTGAGAACTGAGGACTCTGAGCAGACAAGACTGTCTTAAAACCAGGTCTCCGTGAGCTGCAGGAGCAACTAATAGGAAGAAGGGTACCCGAATCTCAGCAGAACAAAGCAGTCTCCTATACTAACCATTTTATTAGAACCTGAAATAGCAACAAAGGCAAGGATGTTAGCTACATCAGTTCCTGTTAACCTACCAAACTTACCTTCCTTGTTAGACATAAGGTCTGGTAGCACTCACGAGGCTTTGGGTTTATAAATGCACAACATAGGACTCAAGACTCCAAACACTCATCTATTTCCCCTGTACATGCAGGCTTATACCAGGTGGTCTAGCAAAAGACACTGTCGCTCTTCACAAAACCTTCATTACTTACATCAAAGTTCTTTGATACACCCAGTACAAACTCTCCCCATCGCAGACAGAGGTTATATCTTTAAACAAAATAAAGTTGATAAACAGTGTAGGCAGCTATCTTTTATGTGAAAAAATAAAAAAAAAAAACCAAATCCTCTTTCTGGGGGGGATTAAAGGGTGACTTCTTTTAAACTATCTTGGCTGTAAGGGTGACAAAACCCAAATATCCTCCACAGCCTGATATGAAACCAGCAGGAAAATGGAAAATACTCAGAGTGAAGATGAGAGAACAGAAAAGGGACTATGAAAGATACTTTCAGTCTGCAGCATGTTTTGAGTAGCTTTACATTTTCAAAGCCATTTTAAAAGTTTTGTGCACTTAACTCGCTCCTGAATACTCCACTATTTTTCTGAGCTTTCCACCTAATTACTTTTCTCTCCTCTCAAACAGCAACAGAAAATGAGAAAAGAGATCACAGGAAAGAGAGACAATGAAAGCAGTGAGTTAGCATATACTACCAAGTACATAAAGCATTCTATAAGCTGTCAAATGTAAAAGCAACACAGCAACTTTCATTTTTCCTCCACTTAAAGCAATCATGTTTTGAAACGTTTAAAAGAAAATGTCCAAAGTTCATGCCCCAAGCTCCTCAAAGTTTTGAACACAGCATCTTAGAACCGAGAGAACAGTTTGTCTTTTTAGTTGTAAACCAGAGTTTGAAATATCTTACAATATACTTTTAATCTCATTTTTCTAAAGAAACAGCATTTAAGAACTGAAAGAACAGTGTGCCTTTAAATGTTAAGGACCATATTTTAAAACCTTTATTAAAAAAAGGTTATATAGGTATGATGAATTTAAGTTGTTTAAGTAGTTGACTTTAATATACATCTAAACAATTGAAAATGAAGTGCAAAATTGGAAGTCCAGTCACAGATGAGGCTGTAATTGTGCTCAAGATAGAAGAGGTCTACCCAGGGCAGGCACAGCTGTGCACTCACAAGCTAACTCAGTCTGTCTCAGCCATGAATCCTGCAGATCTGACTGACACCGCTGATTAGGTCAGTTTGATCTACTTAATATAAACTCTCCCTTTCTAATAAGAAGGATATTAACTAAAGCTTTCTGTTAAGCAATAAAACCTTTCTAATTAGCAACAAAAAATAAAAATGACATACTTGCTCTGTTTCAGGCACTTTCAAGATCATAGTTTATTTACTGTAGGTAAAAAGCTAGTATACAGATTAAGGGATCCCTTAAATTTCAACTCTACAGTTATACACCATCTAGTATTCTTGCTCTGAATATTAACCAAAAAAGTTTCTAAACACCTGTAAGCCCCACTATAAATCTGCATTGTTATAAGGAAAAAAAATATATAAATCAATGCTTAATTTTTTCAATGCATAATATTTACACTGTGAAACCAATGGGAGATAACAAGCAGTGGCAAAGAGGCAATAAATTTTAGAAAAGCCAAAGTTTTATATATTTTTTTTTTTACAATAGTGTGCTAATCAGCATAATTGTATATAAAAAATTAAAATATAGCAGAGCGTCCCATTACAGAAATCTGAACTACAGTCATTACTTGCTAACTGTTTACATGCAACACCTGCTAGGACTGACTTGTTTTTAAAGTGTAAAATAGGATTATGAGTTTTAAGAAACAAACATTAATTTGTGTACAAAATTAAATACTGCACTCAAGAATTGTACTGGTCATGAGCCTCTTCCATAAGCAGGGGGTGGGGTGGGGAGTACAATGATAGAAAATGGTCTCTTTCCGTACACTAATTATCAAAGGCAATGCATAGACTGAGAATACCCGGATGGCAAACTTTGTAGACACTGGAAACAAACAGCTTTCACATACATGCTCTTTACAGGAGGCCTTTCCTCCCATCGAATGGCAATGGCTGACAGCAAATAAGGGGCACCAGGTGTACAACTAAGTAGATCTTGCAAAATACTAAGATGGGGCAGTTGTTAATATACAATTTGAACTATATATACAATATAATGGAATGTATCCCATCCCAAAACTGGTTTATGAAACAATTGGACCTTTCTATACTAGCCTTATGACTCAGCTATCGTTCTAATGAAAATGTAAGTACACAAAAGACTTGCATGAGAAGTAAAATTTGTGGGACATTTTATAGGAACTATAGGCAAAGCTGCTTAATGGCATTTCTGCTTTTAAAGTAATTTTGTTAGATATAATTGAAACATCTGTGTATAAAATGTCCTGACAGACACTTCAACATGGAGCTTTGGTGATTTTAAAAGGCCCTTTTTAATCTGTTATGAATTGTAATGCAGAAGTATTGATGCATGCACACATCTGTGTCAGCTGAGACTAGTGATCCAACTGCATGCACATTTCCTCCTTGAGGTGCTTCCCATGTTAAACCATTTCCATAACAACAAAATGAAAAATAGATTAAAAAAAATATTTCAGATAACTCAAACTGAATAGGAAATGGAATGCCAATATGGCAGTAAAACCTTTTTCTGTTGCTTTTAAACAGGAAGGTCTCTTGTACCAGCAGAATCCTGTATACAGATACACAGAGAAGGAGGGAATACACCACTTATAATTCCCATTAAACAAGAGCCGATTCATCATGTGAGAAGGTACAAATTACAGAAAACATGAATAGTCAATAGAAGAGAAACAACTGGTTCACATGAAAGAAGAGAGAACACTTCAGTCTGAATGCAGTTATTTTGTGAAAGCTGCTACAACAGCCCACAGAACCTCATTCGTGTTGGCTTTCATACATTCAACCTCAGGGTCTAAATCCAGAAGCTGCCGCACTCTCTTTGTGGCTAAATCATACTGCTCATCCAAAAGGGGGGCAAAAGCGTTCTCCAGAACATCTGAAGCATGGGCTAAATAAACGAGTGCCAGCAAGCGCTTGTCCATGCGGTGAGGGTCATTCACCCACTTGTCAAGAACTGCTTCCTGAACCTTCTTGATGAGGCGCTGTTTGATATTGTTGTTGGTGAGAGGGTGTGTAGTCATGTCAAAAAGAAGGAAGTTCTGTTTCTCTGTTGTCAGTACACCTTTTTCCACTAGATTTTTAGCTAACCGTTCACGGACATTTCGCAGTTGGTAGTGCAACTTCAGTGGGTTCCATGTTTCACCTAAAAAAAGCAAGCAAAAAACCCAACGTCAGGCAAAGTTTAAGTTGTACTATTACAGTGATTTCCCTGCTCCCTGTGGTGCGGAATGAGCTGTCAAATTCATATAGCTGACTATTACACTAAGATACTGTGCTAATGTCAGCATTTCTCTGATCTCTGACCTACCCAGATACAGGCATAGAGACAGAGACCCTGAAAGCCTCCTTGGAGGAACTTCAGTGTATGTTTAAAGTTTGGATGAAATGCTAGCTAAGCCATGTCTTGATTAAGGATATGACAAAAAAGCAGTCTTCTACTCAAGAAAAAACAACCAAACAAAACCCAAACCAGTCATGAAGAAAGAGTTTACTTTTAATAATTAAAATAAGCATCTCCTCCAATCTTGTGCATTTGTCTGTCTCCAGCCTTTTACCATTTCAGAGACTGGAAGAAGTGTCATTGCCTGTCTTTCTGCCACAGGGACAAGCTAATGCACACCTACCCTGTGCATTTCTCTTTCTTCAGGTTTTCATTCTTCTCTCCCTTCCTGCCCCCACCAGGCGAAACAATGACCATGCACTGTGTGAGCACAGGGGTGTGTGTACACATGAGAACTTGTTGGGCAGAGGCTTTAATGTTTCTGTAAAGATTATTTCTTTATGCTCTCTGTGATGCTTTTTGTTAAGGTAAGAGAACTGGGCCCTTCAGAGTGCGTAACTGTGTGTGCATAGAGGAGGGAATTTAAAAAGCAGAAAATCAGCATCAACAGCTACTGATAAAGCTAAAATTGTTAAGCACTGAGAAACCCACCTTTGCTTAAGAGTTTACTTGACAAGCTAAAAATTTCAGGTGCAGCCTAGCTAAGTATTTATCGCAAGTATTAAAATCCCCTCCTGATATAAAAGAGTCTATGCATTTTAAGAGGCAAGAGAACAGCATTAAGTATTTCTTATATAGATGGGGGTTTTCTATAAATGATATGATTATTTCTGTATCTATTTGTTTCTGTATCAGAAAGCTTCTTAAAAATTCATTGGTTAACATACAATAATAATAATAAAAACCTCAGATGACTTTAAGGTTTCTCGTACTGTGATGGAGAGTGACATACACTGTATCCAAGTAACAGCCAAGTTAAGTAAACAAATGAGGTGACACCAACTGCATAGTGAAAGGCAGAGAACCCACCTAGGCCTGAACTACCCAAGTCCCTGTAGGTCCCACACCTCATTGAATGTGATTCCCCAGCTTGACCATGAATGAAACTATCACACACACAGACACAAAAGGTAGTTTTCTTACAGGGTTTCACATGGCAAAGGTTATTTCCTAGATTTTTCTACATTTGTTAGGTGGATGTGGCTATACTGTAACAAAAATCAGTACTGTGGTGACACCTTGTGACCAATCTCCTCAATTACACAGACACTTGTCCAAACACAGACAGACGTTACATCTACAGGAAGACCTGACATTTTGATCCAAACTTCTGTATTTCCTACACTTGCTTCCCTTAGAGGCTATCTTATAAACAACATCACCCTGGTAAACATCACCTTACACATCCATATAAATATTTCCATGATGGCTTTGAACTCATATGTACTGTAACTTCATGCAGCATTCTTTGCATCACTGATAATTATGGATAGAGTAGCACTTTTCCAGGATCAGGTCCTAAAGCAAAATTCTAAAAGAGTTTATAAAAAAAACCCCAACCCAAACAAAACACCAAAATATTTTTCTTCGAAGGGCAGTCCTCTAAACCATGGGAAATGCAAAGAACCCTAATGCCATCCAAGAACTAGTAATTAACAACCATATGTAGGTAAAAATGATTGATCCAAGTCTTAGCCACAGCACTGACGATAACTATTTTCCCAGAGCCAAAGCTCAGCAAGGTCGGGAAAACCTTAGCTTAGCTCAAAGAAAACCTACAACATTGTTCATTCATTAGTTGACCTTTTTTGAATCAGTACTAACTTGATGTGCCCCGCACTGGGAGAGAAGGTGAAAGGTCAGCATAAATTATGTATTTGGGACAAGAAAAAGGAATTGTTTTTGCAGGCTGTAGAAGTGAAGGAGAGCTGAGCAAGAACTGTACTGCAAGACCACGCAGCAGCCATGCCCCCTGCTGACAAGGACTGCTTTGTTCTCCTGTCTCCCCCCTCTGCCTGACAGTCAAGGAGCAAAAGGGGAGAGATGGCAAGGACAGGAGTATGAACTGATGTGCAAGGAAGGCAGTTTAAGGTGGTACAGGACGAATGGGAAGAACATAATGAAAACAAGAAGGCAGAGAAAGGTGGAGAGATTTCACTCATTTTTGAAACTCTTACTTATCGATTGTTAAAAGTAACAGATTTAGACAGACAATGTCAAGTGTCATTACCCCCTACCTTCCAGCATCATGTTGTTGACAAAACGGTGGGTTTTTTTCAGCACTGTTTGTGCAGCTAAGTACAGCTCTGATCTACTCCAAGGAAGATGCATTTTATGTGTTTTGTAAAAACAGACAAACCCTGGTGATGACTTCTGGCTACTAAAAAGAACCCAACAACCGCCCCCCCCCCCCCCCCCAACCCCACACAAAACAGCAAAAGAATAAACACACTACATGTTAAAAGACAGTCATTGTTAATTTCAGTTTAATTTATGCAACCTGAGAACAGAACTGGTGGCCAGGTATACGAAAACCAGTAACTGCAACTGTAAAGATGAAATCTAATTGACTTTTTTTTTTTTTTTTTTTGCAACATCTTACTAGCTTTACAGGAAGAGCTGCGTGCAAAGTAGTCATCTTGAAGACTTTGTTTTGAACAATAAGAAGTATCTAACATTTGAAAATATTACATTTCTCCAGTTAATGGAAAGAACTCCTGACTCTTTATTATTTCTTTATAATTAATGGCCAAATTATCCTCAATTTTTACAACTGAGCAGTGAGCTCCTTATCTCCTTTCTTTATCAAAAGATCCGAATACTGAATCCATACACCTATACTCCAAACTTCCACTAATCCTCATTTCCAATTACAGAGAAAGGCAGTTATATCTCCAGGGTGCAGTCCTGATTTACTTCAGAGTCAGTGTAAGGCACCTCTTCCACAGAGTTGAGATGTCCTCTGACACTTCCATAGAGATCCTTTCTGTACCAAGTTAAGTCAAAAGCAACAGTTACTTGTATTTGATTAAAGGCTACAATCAACAAGAGACTACCCTAGAGGAAAGACTAATTAACATTTTTACATACTTTCTCCCCAAAACCCTTACGGTATAATCTCTAGTGATGCCAGATAATTAGCTTTATTGAGGGGGAAAAAGAGCAAATGCATTATGTCCAAGGCTTACCACTAAGCAGTTCAATCCAATTTTGTACTGTTTCGGGAGGCTGGGTCTCTTTTATGTGTTTCAGAGCTTCATCAAGCAGAACATCCCCTGTAGGAGCATCTGACTTGCAAATCACCTAGGACAGAATAAAACGCAGTCAGTATTTTGACTTAATTCATGTACCATAAACATCCACAAATAAAAACTGGAAAAACCTACCTGTTATCAAAACCAAGAATATGCAACTTCACAAAAATACCCAGTGGTTAAAAAAGAAAACAAAAATAACTATCTAGGATTTTAATTACAGAGCTCTGTTAAGTCTTAGGTTATCTAGAACTTAAATTAACCCTAACTGACTAAAACGATAGTATTAATAACATGCTTAATATCTAATTTTTTAAGGAAGATAATCCTCTAAGCTGGTCAGGTCCTTTGCTTCCTCCCCAAAATAAAGTATACTACAGTGTTAAATTACTCTCTGATGGCTATTTACTGCTTCAAGTCAATTTATTCAAAATACTGCAGTTAAACAATTAGGCCACGTGAAATTGAGAAATCAATTACAAACTGAAAAAGCAAGAAAATTGTTTTCTTCTTACATATATTCATGGATAAAAATAGGTTCAAGACAACTCTAAGTTTTATAGCTCTGAGGAACACATTGACCAGCAACACTATGTTCCATTCACTAACAGTTAAAATACATGTAATAGGCAAAATATGTATGTACTAATAAATCCCTTAATATGCAGTAATAAATGGAGTATCATTTAAGTTTGTTATTAAATAACTTCTAAAATGACTTGAGCTCTTCCCTCAAGAGAGCACAAGAGCAACAAAAAAATCATTCACAGTAATGTAATATAATTTAAGAATTTGAGTAACTGCTTGTTTACCAGTATAAGTAGTTATATAAACCACGTACAAATACAATTTTTTTCTGGTTAGAAAAACAGAAGCAAGAGAAAACCAAAAACATACAGATTAAACTAGCCCAAGTCAATATGTTTGAATAAAAACAAAATAACAACAATAAAATCTATCTTTCTTTAGGAAAAGAATGATTACTACAGTTTCAAAGCTATTTATGAAAACAACTACATCTGGCAATTTAAATAGTTTTACAATTTAGCACTTTCTAAGCATCAGATAAAAAGATAACAAGCAAGTGACAGAAAAACTAACACATCAACACAATTCCACATATGCAAGAAGCAGCAAGTAAAAGCTCTTGTTTTTTGTAAGGCTTCACAGTAGTGAGAATGGTGTCCTGGAAAAGCTTTAAGCGTCCTGTTGAAATACAAGTTTAGTTCTGCTCTGTAGTTCTAATAACCCTTTCTACAAACAATAGAGGAGTACAATACATTTTCATATGTCATCTATAGATGACAATGAAATGAGTTGCAATGGTAAGACAGCTTCAACACTGGCAAGATGATCCCAAACTGGAGATGTGTACAAAGTCAATGAGATTAAACGAAAGGGAAAATTGCTGGAGAGATCTTTGTGAATACCTAACAGGTCATAGCAGGAATACTATTTCCAATGTAGATGGTATATAGAAAGCACAGAAACTAAGATTTTTAATAAAAATCAGCAAGAATGAACCAGTCCACAATGCCAGGCCAGAAAGAACAAAGTTTTGTTAGATCTAAAAAGAAAGACAGACAGACATTTTTACAAAGAAGGTATCAAAGAGTAGTTTAGGGTGCCTACTTTGGGAAAAACAAAAGCTACCAGCTTATTCTGGAAGACACAGGATGTACTGTCGAAAACTTCACCAGGCAAACTCAACAGCTGGGGAGCTGCTGAATTGCATTCAGTGGAGAATTTGAAGACTAAACATGTGCCAGGGTGGGACCAGAGAAACCTCATTATCTATTACTACATCAAGATTAAATGGTCTCTTGAGATACCGTCCAGGTCTCCATTTTGGGGAGCTGGAGATCACTCCAACCATAAACCTTGGACATTTGGTTTAAAAACACAACTACATTTTAATCCAGACAATCCGTATTTGAATCTAAACACACAACAAAGCATATTTATCTTTCTGATTTACAAGCTTACACTACAGTGTCACTCAAAACCTCTATTAACCACATATAATGATACTACATATCTTCCAGTTTTATATCAAGATTCTGAAATTTTGGAAGTTTCTGGTTTTTAATTATACAGGAGCATACTTCAAGTCGGGTTTTTAAGCTGCTAGATTGCTGCTATTAATAGCCACCTTTCAGATATTCCTCTAATAATTAGCCTAAAACCACTCAACTTATTTATCTTTACTTTTTTTAAAATTGACATTCCAGCAGTATTTTAGTTTCTTTGAAGTGTACCATATGACTAGTTTCAGAGTAATCTTAGTTACACTGGATCACTCCAGCCTACTGCAGTTGGTAACCTACTACTCACCATCTCACTTTGACCAGCAAGATGTGAAGTAATCTTTCTGACCAATTTTATTATTAAAAAACCAAACCAAAACAAACCTTACTGAAGAGATGAAAAATGCTTTTAAGTCTAGGATACACGTAAGGGTTTTTTTTAAAGTTCAGAAAACAGCTCTCCTTGCTTATTTGGGGTTAAATACTTTTTCCACTGCAAAGAAGTTTAAGAAGCTAGCCTGAATATAATGCACCATGACAGTATGAGCCTAAACATACAAGCATTTAGAGGAAAGAGCTGTAAGGAGCATAGACTCCCCCATTCAACTCAGTCAGGACTCCATAAACTCGTGTGAAGCCACAATGCACAGCAATTTTGTTTTCAAATTTACTGTTCTTTGCAGCCAGGCATACAGCACTGTTTCTTCTTGCTTCTCTGCTACACTGAATATTCACTGCATTGATTCTTCTGATTATCCTTCCCCTCAAACAAAAGCATTTTGGTTCTCACTTCCATGGTATTTCTCTTCCCCTCCCCTTCCCAGCACATGGAAACAGGCAACAGTAGAAGCCCAGCCACCTCTCTCCTATCTTCATGGATCTGTTCTTTCTTGGATTTATTGATGAATGCTTCTTGGCTAATCTTCAGAGTCGTAACAGCACAAGAGTGGGAAATGGAGTGGGCTGGGGATCTGATGAGTTGAATTGCCACAGAAGATTAAGCATCCACAAGACCGAAATTGTTTTCTCTCTTTAACAGAGGAGCTAAGGTAGAGAAAGCAGCTAAGGTTATGTATCTTCAGAGATGATGGTCCTTAGCCTTATTGCAAAAAAAAAAAAAAAAAATTCTTTCTTTATTCCAATTTTTCAGTGATTTATCAGGTATTAGATTTGCCTTGTATCCAACTGCTGAGGAAATTTAAATTATACAGAATATTTAATTTGTATTTTCCACAATGCAGCTTTGCAATTAAGTAATGCTAAAGATTAAGCACTTCTTGTGTTGATTTTTTAAGTAAAATTCATTATTAGTTTTAATACAAAAATTCACTCATGCAAGAATCACTCAGAATTGTCAGCTATAAAATACTGAAGTAAATCTGCCAAGAATTTGTTGGGGTTTCTTTTGTTTTAAGAACTCTAATGATTTGGTTTGCTTTCCGAGACTGTAAGGCAGCATAGAGTATCATTTTCTACCTTCAATAATCACTAGTCTTTATATGTAACCCTCAACATTCACCTATTTGTTTCTCAAATTGATACCAGTAGGTAGAACTCCAAAATGACGCAATGATTACATACTCTTAAGCCAAATTTATGATGATGTTGCAACATGAAATATGTCATATTGATTTTCAAAGTTTCATTAATGTCCATCAAGTCCTTGTCTGCCAGTTACTTGGTCTCATTTGTCTCTCTATGGCATTCAAGCATGGATTTAATGCATCTTGATCCGTTCTGAAGTTCTGTCTCAGAAACTGCAAAAAATTATCAGCAAAGATCTACCTGGTTTAAGGCTTGAAGTAGCCTTGCAATGTAGCTAGCAATGTTTTAAGTCAGCTGTATGACCACAGCCACAGTTAGCTGGTTATAAATCTGTACTACTGCCCAAAGAACTAGTTCTACCCTCTTCTTGTCCTCGCCTTATTGCTTGTGCCAGCAGTTTCACTTGTGCCCCACCTGATGACAAGATTAAGAACGTGATTCAAGTAAGAACTAAACTGATCAAAGCAGCGAATTAGTTTTCAGCCAGAGGGGTTACCTGACAAGGCTGCACAGATGCTAGTAGCAACCCAAGATAAGCCTCTTCATAAAGACAGGACTAGCCTTCTCAGCTGCAACACAGGCTAAAGTGACTGAAGCCTAAGCTCCTCCCTTCAAACTATGGCTTGAAGATACAGGGCTTTGATTCACAAATCAAAGCTTTGAGTTCTAAGGAGATTTTACCTTCCCACAAAATCCGAGGATGGACCTGGGGCAAGGAGGAAGAAGGGTTAGCCTGAGAGGCAGAAGCTATAGAAAATGGCATTGCCGCTGAATCACAACCTTGGATGCAACTCGACAGCTCATTCCACTCACTAAGCGCAGTATTTAATTCACAGGGAAAGCTGAGGTCAAGGGGAGCAAAGCCTGCAAAAGGGGGACAAGGAGAACACTTGGTAGAGTTGAGACACTTAAATCTGGCCAACGCAGAAACAAGACTGAAATTTGGTGTTAATGCAAAACTTCAAATAAGGTACAAAACAACACAAGTCATTCATGAGAATGATTTCTAAATTGAGAGAGGTGGTGCAGGGGGAGAAGAAACCTCATGTATATCAGCAATTAGGGATTTTATTTGCAAGAAAATACTTAAGTAGAAACCAATCTTCAGCCGAATTTTAAATTAAAAACCTTTTTCATAGAACCCTCCTGCCCACAAAAAGAAATCTCAATTGCCTTACAACAGCAGAAAGAACAAAACCTTTAATAATGGGTAGCTTTTAGATCTCCTTAAACAAAAGGGGGTGGGAGTGGGGGAGGAGGAACAACCACACCTACCCACCCTCAAAACCAGACAATAAAATTAAAATGCAAACAAACAAACACCCCACAAAACAAACCACCACAAAAGACGACAATAATTTTGCTTGTATTCTTTACTGAAGATATGCACAAGTTATTTTTCCATTTTCCTAAAAAAAGAAACATAGTTAAAATTTCAGGTAGAGAGAACTGACAACTTTTGCATAGAATGAAAATAACTGCTAAAGAACATTCCTGAATGCCTAGGGAGCCAAAAGCTTTGGAGGAAAAAAAAAAAAAAATTGTGCAAACTAATCAATGCTGAATATGCTTAAATGAAGCTAAAAGAAGCAGGAGCTGTTTGTCTGAACAGAGGTTTGATTCTTCAGAAGAGGAAGAAGCTGGGAGAAGGTTGGGGAATTTGTAAGCTTTCCTTTAAAAAATTTAGCAAAGGATAATATCGACAGGGAAACGTGCCATAAAAGAGAATGTTTTCTATCCACCACAGATAAATTTGACTGTTTTCAATAAGCTTATTTTACGAGTATCCTCTAATGCTGATGAAGTAAAAATTCTTCAAACAGTGCGACTTTGCACATGTTGTACAAAGGAAAAATCCAGTGGCAAAAGTAATAAATTAAGGCCTCAAATCTTCAGTCTAATTCAATAAAGGACCTTAAAAACTTGCCCCTCTTAAAGGTCAGTTAAGTACAACTAATTTAACACACCTTAAACTCAGCACAGTTTTGGGTTCTCAGGGGCCCACAGTACAAGGATCATTTCCTCTCCATTCACTGCAGGCACAAACTGCAACATGTGTACACCAGAATTAAACCAGTGGCTTGCAGGATACATCTGGCAGGCTGTCAGTTAGCCATTCCTTTCAGTCTGAACCCACATCTCACCAACACTGCAAAAGCCAGTTCCTTCAGCGGATTACAACTGGTGCTGCTGACTCTCCGCAGTAACTGCTGCCACCGCACCCGGGCCAGAGCCACTGCCAACTGTTTGTGCAAGGTTCCCAACAGCAGCCGGAACATATCAAGAGAACAAACAGGCGCAGAGAACAAGTACAGAAGATTCTTCCAAGGCACTTAAGCTCACCATTTAAACACTTTTAACTCTGTGCATCTAACTTGGGCTACTACTCAGAATCTCTATCCCCATGTAAAGAAAGAAGTAGTCTTTTTTCTTACAACCAGTTGTAAATTATAGCTACTGTATTGCCTGGAGCATGACACAAAAGTAAACGTGATCATTTTCCTCCACTTACCTTTCTTGTTAATAGGCTTTTGCGCCTCATTCCACAAGCTTCTAGCTGAAGACGCCCCCGCAATGCCAATTCAATTAACATACAGCCACGCAATCCTGAGGAGATGCAATCATTCCAGAATGATGTGTAACCCTGTGAAGAATGAAAGACAATCAGATATCTCCACCTGAAAGCCAACAGAAAGAGAGGCTTACTCTTTCTCTAAGCAGTCCTCCTGCCTTCATACACTTTTGAAGTAGCACCACTTAGTCAACTACCATTCCTGTAATGGAAACATGAAACAGACTCATCCCCTATTAGTTCTGACACTTAGCCTCTACTCTTCGAAGAACAGGGAAACCTCAGGACAGTGATGAAAAACAAAACTGTGAGATATCAAGAACTGAGATATAAAGTGTAGTTTATATATAGAGATATAAAGTGTAATTTATACGTAGATAAAATAAACTTACTACATTTTTAAGACATCAAGTGTTTGGCATTACGGACATCACACAGGCTTCTCTGAGCTTCCTGAGAAATATTAACATGATTTTACATCTATAAACAATATGGCTCTGATAAAGTACTAGTACTTGTAAATCAATATTAAGTAAAACATGGAGTGTACTGGAAACATAGATGTGGCAATCAGCACAAGCCACAGAACAGGTTTTTTTAGCTTGAATATAGTAAACCAAAAGACAAAAGTTTTCAAGCAAATATTTGGAACAGCTACTATTTTGTCATTTAAATCCTTTGAAAACATGTATTTTTAAAACTTGATGCAAATTGTTCTTATATAGACTGCAAAACTGCAAACCACACTTACTCTATGAACCACACCACATCTACCACGCTTCTTCAGCTGTATTTCTCCATTGACAGCTGTTTTCTTAAATAGCAGAACAGAGCATTTGACCCAATACATTTACTCAATATCTAGAAATACATATTCTGACTTTTGTACTCCACTGCTCAACAATTATGACCAAAAAAGTCTTACAAAAAGGATTCTATTTTACCTATATAGTAGCCAACACAGTTTTTGCGTGGTTTTTAATATTTAAGTATCTAACACAAAACAAACCATTCTGAGAAATACTTTGTCTTTTGAGAAATGACTGCAGAAGCACTTGGTATGATCCAGAAAGAGCTTCCAAGACTCCTCTACTGATTCATCTCTGAAAATACCTACTTCGGAATACTTTTCTCTAAAGTGCTGCAAACAAGAGAAAGAGGAAAAAAAGAATAAAAAAAAAGGACTCCCTTTCCTAAAATTTATCTTAACCAATAACAAAGACTAGCTTAAATCAAGACCAATTCAATTTTGTTCTATTTGCAGCTAAAAGTTGCCAATGTATAGAGATACAAGATGCACATATCTAAGTCCACTAAACTTACAGAACAGTCCCCAACTAATGCATGCCATTAAATATAGATTTCCAGGAACATGATATTTATTTCCATTTAGCACTCAGCTATTTTCAAGAGCTGTATTATATAGATGACCCATACTTCTGAAAAGTGTACAAAAGCTCTGAATCCCTAGAAAATAACTACTGAAATATGTCACAGGTATTTATGTGAGAGTCTATAAATATAAGGCTGGAAAAGCATTTGAGAAGTTAACTTAGCCTTCTACTCAGAGCTGATACTTTGTGAGTATCAGCTACTCTCAAAAGTCAGCCATTCTGTAAACTAAGATTTTGGTTGGCAACCAGACCAGACATTTCTTTGCCAAAACATGCAAGACAAGGTGCAGTATTTGCCTGATTTTAAAAAAAAAAAAAAAAAAAGGAAAAAAGGAGATGAGTCCTACCTTCTACTATTTCCAATCAAATAGTCTCTTTACACAATGATTTTTTAAATCAGGCAACACATATGCAAACTAAAAACCTATTGCACGAACTTACCATAGTGGCACAACAAATACACTCCTCTTTCTATTCACAAAAAGTCCTACATTATTATGCAAAAAATTAAAGTGCTAAATTTTTTCCCTTTGTTTAGTAATGAAAACTGAATTTAAAGTGGGTATTTTTCAATGAAGTGATGTTAACTACACCACTCCAGGCAGCAATTACCAGATGTAAACTCCTCTGCTCCAGCAGTCAGTCAACACACATGGCCACAGGCTGCAAAGAAACAGAGGATCATAGGATAATTCAGGTTGGTAGAGACCACAGATCTCTAGTCCAACCTCCTGCTGAAAGCAGGTTCAGCTATGAAGTCAGGTCAAGTTGCTCATGGTTCTATTCAGGCAACTCTTGAAAACCCCCAAGGATGAAGACTGCACAACCATCCAACAGTTTTTAATCAAGTGATCCTGAAAGGCAGCTCAAAAAGATTACATTCTTAATAAATGGAACTGCTTGCTCTAGTGGGTTAGATGACATTAAAGTCATGAGAATGTATACTGCGTTGCCACCTTTTTTTTCTTCCTTTTCTCTTTTTTTTTTCCACGATCAGAGTTTGCAGGTGGTCCACTAGAGAAGGAACATCATATTTCAATACGCAGAGATTATACTGCTATTAATGCAGTGAGGATTGACGTATTTTATAACAGTTGGTGTAATTCCGAACATTTCTCAATCCATTAAACTGATCTTTCTAGATAGTTCAGGCAGATGGACTGATTGATCTTTTTTGGCACTTACTGCAGAGACCTCAGACAACTGAAGGAATCTTCACAGAAGGTCAGTATAGCACACAACAGTCTAACTAAATCATCCTTTAAATTAACTCAAGCTTCCTGGTATAACTGAAAATGAGTAGAAGCAGACATTTATCTTCAACACTGCAAACAGCTTCTTGACACCTACTTTAAATGGCATACAGCATAACTAGAAAAAGGTGCACAAAAAATAAACAATAATGCTCAGCATTATAGAACTACTACCTATTAAAGAGGCTACAGATGGACAGTGAAGAAAAGAGGAGTGAAAGGGGTAGAGAAAATAGTAACAATATATGGGGAGGGAGAACAGCAATATAAAATAAGGTACTACTTGCACAAGAAACAATTACTTTTTCTTTTTCCACAGACAAGGACTAAAAGGTGGTAAATTAAGCTAGCTCACAGGTTAGAAAAGTCAAAGGCCAACTTCTTTTCTATGTTTCTATTGAACTGTTTTTACAGGAAGGCAAAAGTAAAAAAAAAAATCCTTTAAAGAATTAGTTAAATTCATAGGAGATTGATAGTGAAGTCTGACAGACTAGGCAATAGATCTGTAAACCACGCATGGCCTGGGAAGCTCCCACCCAGTTGAAGTCAGTGCACATTGGAGGACTCTTTACACTGGGCACACCCATTCCCTGAACACAGCCTGGCCATTGCTCCTTACAGGTTATGGAATGAGATAGGGATTTGGTTTGACCATTTAACACTATTCTTACTGTTATTCCAAATACCTAACAGTCTCAAAACACTTCGATTGAAGATCAAAGACCACTATTTGTAGATGCAAGTCATTCCACTATTTAATGCTCTTAAACAGCACTAGTTTTCTCAGGAATACACCACCAAATATTTTTACTTTATCCATCTTCCTACAAGTCTTTTATCATTTTATAAACATCCTAACTCAGTGAAGTACTTATTTCAGTAAAGTTGCTAAGCAGCGGGGGGGGGGGGGGGGGGGGTCTTACAAGGCAGGAAATTATTTTTATCTGACAGCAATCACACTAGAATAGCACATTAAGCTATGAATAGCTTGCAAGACAAAATTTTATACCTACATTGATTCAAAGATCAAAAGAATGTTTACAACTGTCATGTTTATTTACACAAACACAGCACAAAAGCTTTTTTCATCAGAGCTGACCTAGAAATTTTCAGGTAAAAACTAGTTTTGCTAAACAAGCATAAAGGGAAATGAGAATAAAGTATGTAACAGAAACTTGTTACTATATTAACTTTGAAAGCTCAGACTTTCCACACAGGTTTGGCAAAGCACAGCGCTAAGTCTAGTATCATCTTTCTGTTTAAAGAGTAGGTTATCCAAAATCCATGGTCATTAGGCCATTTCTCTCCCACCACCTCCTGCAGCACTTGCTGTCTCCTCTTCCCATGCCCCTTGCCCAATTTCCAGCTCACACAGGTCTTTCTGTTCAGTTAGCCATTAATCACTTGAAACTCTCACTTATTAAATAGTCCACCTCCTACCAATGGCCCTGTGCCTCAGTGTTACCCAACTTACCTTATCTTCCACTCCCTGCTCTCACCTCACCTCTTTAGCTCCACCTCCCCATTATCTGAGACACCCTCTCTCCTACAGCAGCCCCCTTCCCCACCTCATCTTACTGTGACATGCAATACATTAACTTACCACCTGCAGGTTTACAAAGATCTAATTTTCTGTGACCCTCAAATTTCCTTAGATCTGTTCACACAGATGGTGCAGACAAGATAGGAAAGCATTTATACTCTATTTGGTGAGCAGCCATCTTATTCTTGTCTCTGCTCCAAGAGATGGACAAAGCCACGTGATACGTTAGCAGACATACAAAAAGTAATCCTTACTGATACTCTGGGTCTAGCTCTGCTAAGCAAAGCACAAGCTCTCACAGCTTCTTCCTACTTACTGTGGGAATACCCCAGCTCAGATCTGCATACAACACAGTGTAAACATACATATACTAGGACCCAGTTTCCTACAGCTGCTGGCAAGCAGAGTGCAACAGAAGGCAGGGTTCATGCACATAGGAAGGAAGGGAGAGGGAAGAGACAGAGACCCTGAGTGGAATCATCCTACTCATGTCCCTTAAAACTTTAACTTACATTATTCCCTAACAACGTGCTTTCCCAGTTTACCTCCAAAAGCCCTCACTCTCAAACTTCACAAAGCTATACTTAAAATGCAATAGGGTCCTAGGACTTGCAAAAAGTCTTTATCAGGATTCCTGGAAATTATGAGAACTCCTGCATAGACAAAGAAACAATGTCATTCCACAGGTCAAAAATTATTACCCCAGCTATGAAAAACCTAATGGGATCATCTGTTTATGCTATAATAAAGCCATAGCTAGATAGAGAGAAAAAACACGTACACATTAGCGCAGACAATACCATAGCATTCTGAATTTGGTGGCTATTTAAATATTTTGGTGAAGCACTCAGTACTTAAGTATAAGAGCTGTTGCAGAACTATTAAACGACACTTCTACAGAACACAGATTTCCAATTTTTCAAAACACTCAAAATTTAAATTTCTGGATATTTAAAATCTGTATGTTACTCGAGAAATTTTATAGTTCAAAGATTTGTAGAAATGTTTTTTGAAAGAAGACAGATAAGACAACACTTTCTCTACCTCAGGTCCACAAAGACACTGCAGCAATGACCACTATAATTTACTAAGTATGTAAAAAATTATTACAAGAAGACTCTAACATGACCAGATGCACCTGAAGGTATTTGGCAAAGATCAGTGCCAAGTATGTTAGCGATTTCTACACAATTGATGCTGCTTTAAGAACTTGCACAAAACTTCAAAAACATTTCACTTAAGCACAAAACAGCCAACCTTCATGGAACAGTCATTCAATTACCTCTTACATTGCTCTACTCAGCTTCCAGGCAATTGTCACACTAGCTCTATTTAAAACAAAACAAAAAAAACACCAAACAAAAAGACACCAACCAACCAAACCTCAATATTTTCTGTTTCCCAAGTGCAAATTAAAGTCACCCAGCAGTAAGAGTCCAAAAAATGCAATTAAATTGCAGATGCCATTTCGCATTTATAGACATTACCTCAAAATATTGACAGAGAAGTAATCTTTAATGGATTACAGAGTGAAGTTTAAAAAAAAAAAAAACAAACCAAAAAAAACCGCCCTCCTTCATAGAATTGAGTACAAAAGACTCACATGAGACCAGGTAATCTTCTGCTTAGAATACTTTTACACGCAAGAGTTACTAAAAATCTATTCCCTCTACAGAAATATACATTCTCTCTCCAATTCTTCAGTTAATTGAGAATAGAAGAGCAGCAGTTCCACTACACCTTGCACAGACCAGAAAAAGAGTGGGGAAGAGTGAAAAATCTGTTAAAATCTCTCAGATTCAAAAGAAAAGACAATAAGTGCTTGCAGAGTTCCAATCCTGAGGCTTCAAGATACACACGTCGTAATTTAAAAAAAAAAAAAAAAGTGTTTAACTTACTTGGTTAAGGCCACCTGTTTACAGACCATTGTACAGTGCAACATAGACCATAGCTGCCAATGCATTCCCTGATCTAACCTAGCAAGTCTGAAGCTATTAGAGATTACTTTGCAGACCACAGAGACATGGCAAATGGAAATTAGCTTTAAGTCTTTTAAAAAAGCATCATAAAGCCATATAATAGTCTGTGAAGATAACTGACGATTACAACAGCCTGCTCACCAGAAAATAAAGTATTTCTTTATTTTAGCAACAACAGGCCCCCTCAGGGCCATCCTCAGGTCCACACAGACTCATATTCAGTGTTAGGTCAAAGTTTTGGTCCTGACTCAGACTCAGTTTACATTTATGAAGAATCACAACAGCAAAGCTTCCCTGGGATAATGCATGTAACACTGCCTAGTCTATACTTCTCTTACTAAAAACCTTTTCATTTTATATCCAGACTTAATAGTATTCCTTAAACCCTCACCTGGCACCCTCTAGTTAAAAGCAAAACAAGAGATCTATGGTAACCAAACCAAAATAAACCAAACAAATAAAGGGGAACCTTCTGAAGGAGAAACATCACTAGAGCTACCCAAACCCCTGAATTCCTGTTCTCAGGAAATTCCAGATTGTTCTTTTATGAAACACACACAAAAAAAAGACTTCAAAATTTAGTTAAGAATACAATTTCTGAAACTTCACTTAGAGACAGCAGAAATAAAATGTTGCTTTAACCCTTTCCAGCCACGGTAGCCCCATGAGAAGGGGAGCTGGCCAACTTGGAAAGTAACAAAAAGCCAAGATAAACAACAATTACAGCTCCTGAGGATTTTGGAAGTCCTAGCTCCGAAGCAATACATCTGAGAGTCTATCAAGAAGACATGAAACCCCTCCTGTCAGGGTTTCTCAGCTAGGAGGTACAATCTAGGTTAAAGAAAGCTTTCACTCTAGCAAACAGTAGATTCTGAATTTACAGGTAGCCTGTTTTCCATTAGAAGAATATTTCAGAGGAAAAATTTCAACCAGCTCTACTTGGAAGCTGAAAGATACAAAAATAAGACTTCCTAAACTCTGCTGGAGTTTGCTATTACTTCTGCATGGATGGCATTCAAATACTGTGTTGGTGGTAGCAATATAAAAGCTCTGAGACATAAAACTATTGTTTTGTTTATACACAAACAAGTGTCTAGCTTTCCCAAACAAGGGTTTCTTCCTTGCCATCTCTTCTTGCCAATATGCGGCAGACTATTTTTATGGTATGTTCTCAGAAATCACAGATGACAAACATACTGGAAAATATTATGTGCTTGCTGGCATCATGGGAAGTTACTGAGGGCAATTACCTCCAGGTCCAATTAGTCACACTCACCAAATTTACATGCCAGCATAATAGAAATACAGTTTGGAGACCTGTAAAACATACAAGGTTCAGTTCTACTATTAAAATGAGAACAAGAAGAAACAGTTGTCAACAGATTTGTAGCCTGAGATGGACTAACTAAATCAAATGTGGAACTTGGGGGAAAAAAAAAAAACCACTTTGAAAGTCAGTTTAGGTCATTTGTAGGATTGGGCAAAGCAAATTGAGTAACCTGCTGGTATAAATTATATGTGTGGGACTGATTTTCCTGTTGCATAGTGCAATTAGCAAAGAGTCTACTTACTTCTAACATGTACACAGCATGTGTCATGAAGGCAGAATATACCTGCATGCTCACTTTGAGTAGTTATACCAATACTGAGAAAGAGGCTCATGTTTCATATATACGTAAATTCAGGTATCTTTTCTTAGAGGTACTTAAAGTGGCAGAGAGAAACACCAGGGGAAAAAAGCAGGAAAAGAAACTGAGGAAAAATGACATCCCAGTGTTTAATTACTTTCTCAGCACAAGCATCTCTTTCGAACCACTACTTTCTGCACACCACTTAAATTATTTTTCCTTTGAGAGATTCATTTCAGTTTTACTGACCTTCCGAATCAATGTCACAGCATCTCATTTTAACCTCACACAAAACCATGTAACTGGAGAAGGTATGTCCTCCCCATGCTTCATTTTTAGCCATTTGAGGACTAAACCCAAGAATGCAGTCCAACAAAGCCTGAACTGCTGCTAAAGTATCTATTTCTTCACCCTATCGAAGCCCATCACTGTTCTCTCTCTTGAGCCCACAGTAGCATTTGTGTAGTCAGCTAGATGAGAAAGTGGTCTGTCTGAAAGCTAACGGTCAGTCTGCTCATCTGATTCACTGAGCAAGTGAACAAATTTCAGAGACAGCATGGCAAAGGGAAGGAACATGGTTGGGACAGACAGCAAAAGACAAGAGCATCCCCTTCACTGACAACCCACACTTCAATGGACAAACTGCTCTCAAAACCTGAGTAGTTTTCACAACCTGAATAGTTACAGCTAGAACTATTCATTTATCTTTGGGATAAAGAGCTAGGGAAAAAAAAAAAACAAAACCCACCCCATACGTTTTTGGGCTACTTGTACTGAAGCCATTCAGGAGCACAATCTGCTCAGAAAACAGAAAATGCTTAAAGCTTAAGGTATCATGCACTATATTCATCACTACCTTCAGCTCCCCGTTTTGGACCTCAGCAATGATTACCCTTATCATCATAAATTTGAAGTTACATTGTTTAAATCTGACAGGACAGCAATAGAATCCCTTTCTGATTCTCTGAAGCAATAGCAAGTTCTTTCAGAGGTGCCTACTACCCTATTATTAGCCATCACAAAGCACAGACAGAACATAATAATCCAAAATCATGCATCTGTCATCCATTTGAAACCTACTGCAAAAGACAGGCAGAGACAATTTATCCTGAAATACGGTCTGTGGCAAGTTGTATTTCATAATGGACATAATCACAATTGCGACAGAACTCTCACCTTTTTAGTCAAGGAGTTCCTCTCTGAAGTAGTAATTTTGGTAGCTACAAAAAGACAGCTGAGGAGGGCAGAAGGGAAAGGAATAACAGCATATACAATCCAGGTGCACTGCAGCAGGTTAAAAGTTAATAGGAATTTTCATCTGCCACAGTTTTCATGTCAAAGATGGCTGTTTTCCTTCCTCTGGCATCCTAACTCCAACATCAGAATCTGTTGCAAGCACCTGTACAAATTTAATCTGCTTCACAGCTATGATTGTTGATGACAAACACTGTTGTTAAGTATTTTGATTTTAATGAAGACTACTAGCAGACTGAGAAGCATAGGGCTATCATATTCCCCAAAAAGACAAGAACCATCTTATGCTGTTTCCTTTATGTAGTCTCTCTACAATTACTAATACTGCTTTAAATATTTGAAAGCAGTTGGAATCACCTGAAGAACTTCTACAACACATCTCCTTAAAGCTGCTTCCAAATCGAAAGAAGTAAAATACAAAAGATAAGCAGTATGTATATAGAAAGGACAATAAAAGTACCTGGTTTATTATAAATTATGTTTTAGCATAGAATTCCAATCCTTTCTGTTGGCCCAAAAGCTTCATTTTATGAATTCCAAATGCATCTATCATCAGTATTCTTCTACAACAGAAACACTCCCTCCTCTTGGATATTCACATAACATCATACAATTAAATGCAGATACCAGCAGACAGTGGTAGGAGAGGACCAAGAACAATAAGTGAACATCAGCTTCTGACACCTGTACATGATTCTGTGGTTCCTATCCTTTCAGCTGAAAGTAAAATTGCTGATTAGAAAGAGAACAATTGTCTGCTATTGTTGCAGGTAAGTAAATCTCTTTGTATCTACAAGCAGAAGTCTCAGGCAGATCAATGTCAGTAACTGAGATACTGTAATAAGTTCATGGATTCTTTAGATATGAAAAAACTCTTAGTAGTTAGTATTCTATTTAGGAACATCATCATTCTATAAGGAATGCCTAATACAATTTCTGAATCTCTTGAACAGGGTGGAAGTCCGCAAGATTGATGCTATATATGCTTAATTCGAGCATATTTTGTAAAGTATTTGTCCAACAAATCTGATATCTGACTTCTTCAGAGTTCAACCACATCCTTTTTCAGAGCAGGAAATTCTTACACTAGAAATAAGGTACACTTTTTAAAAAACCTTTATCTATGGGTTTTTTTTCCAGCATACTGTTGCAAGAAGCTTCTCAACATAAAAATAAGCAAACAGGTGTTGTAAAAATGAACACAAAATGAAAAAAAAAAAAATCCACAAACTTTCCTGATTCTCAATGACAAATAGAAAAGCTGGTCAATACTAGGAGAACTAACTGTATATTTATTGTGATAATTTGGAGTCCTTGGATCCTCTTGTACA
Source organism: Aquila chrysaetos chrysaetos (assembly GCF_900496995.4). Lineage (NCBI taxonomy): Eukaryota > Metazoa > Chordata > Aves > Accipitriformes > Accipitridae > Aquila > Aquila chrysaetos. The sequence goes on along the minus strand of NC_044030.1, from coordinate 75,663,632 downwards.
GCCAGCCAGCATTTGTTCCTCCTCAGCTAGGTCCTTATACAGATTTCTATAAAGCTTTGATTCAGCTTCAGTAACCTTAGACAGACCGTAAACATGTAAAGCACCTTAAACTCCAGTGAGAACCAATTAAATGTCTTTTTACCAGCATAACTAAACATAGTTATAAGAAGCTAGAGGAAAATGCAAACAATAGAGAACAATGATGGAAGAGGAGAAAAAGGAAGAGCTTCATTGCAATATTCATCAAAGACAGGCTGGAATGTCCAAAATTATTTGAACTTTCAAGGTAAAATTAGGCTGCTCTCACCACAAGTATCTTATTATATGAATTGATCCATTTTCACTTTCAGGGGATCAAAAAGATCTGTTCTTTTCTTTCCAATGCATGTTACTGTAATTTAATCTACCTGAAGATGAGTGTAACCACAGCACAAAAGCTGCAGCTGACAGTAAGTCTCAAACAAGAAAAGCTGACATGGTCAAATTATCCATATGCTTTACTGACTTGGAGATTCTCTGCTATTTTCTAATATACATTCAATACACGTATCAATTTATTAAGTCTGATAGTCTGATTAAGTCTAATAATATTGATTTATCACCTCTAAAAAAATCTTATGCTCCACGACACTACAGTACTGCACAACGCCAGACAGACTAAAACACAAAACCAAATTCAGCTTCTGTGGCAGCATTCTCTGGCAAGACCCAAATCAATTTCCTTTGGCAAGGAACTGTGTGGTCTTACCCCAACCTATTTACACTCAGCTGAAAATATAATGTTCAGGGTTAGGGTCTTGCTTAAATAACTCTTCAATAATAGTTTCAATCTCTTCCCTCCTCTGTTGAACTAAAAGACAAGAAAGAAGAAAAAAGCCTCCACAATTCTGGAATGCAAGAACAATGGTAAACTGAGAACACACTGAAAATTTTTTTCTCATGTTTAGGTTCTAAGACAACAAGCAATCCTGAAATGCAAAATTGATTTTTGGTTTTGACAGCAAGAACATTCAATAAAATTTAAGATTATCTAGAAAATTATAAAGACAAACCCTCTCTTTTTCTTATAGAATTGTCTTCATACCTACTGTCTGCCAGATTTTGATTTCCACTGCTTTTATTGACCAATCTGTTTTAAGACATATTTGATTAAAGACATGATCCAGTCTCACCTGACTGGAATGCATTCAGAGAAGGCTACCTAGTATATATTATATAGACGTATAATATATGTAATAACCAAAACTGAAAGATTCATTTTCAGGTAGCTCTTAAATGGGTACAAAGGAATTTCAGATCCAGTATAAGAAATACAGTTCTATCTGTCTACATAATTGGAAAAAATAAAAATGCATTTCTGAATAATTTCTAACATAATTTAGGAGACATTGATCCCTTTTACCAGTCATTGCTCAAAAGAAAAAACAACATGCCCAGAACTTTTGAATGTGCAAAATATTCAAGTAAAGCACCTGCTAGAGGAATATGCTGGATTTTCTCATGTGTCAAAGGGAAAATACTCAAAGTCATTTGAATAAACTAGATTCCTCTTCATAGTCTTCACTAGAGATTAAGGGTCTACACCAACCTATACCTACCTAGCGCTTTGCTGCAAATCTTGCCTTTCAAGTAAGCCATCACCTTCTCAATCCAGAAGGCTGCAGAAACGCCTAATGATACATCCTCACCTACGGAACTTTTGAAAATTACTATATGTTTAAGAAAGAAAAGCAAGCCAGCGTGCAGAAGTATTTATTATTGGAATACTAGTGAGGACTTTGATGTCTGACTGCGGTCCCTCTTGATTTCCTCTTTTGATGCAATTGAAATCATTAGCCATTTTACTGGAACATAAATTGTAGTCTAGTTATAAACATAAGATAAGTTAGTGAGGAAAATCTCTGAAGTGTTCAGACAGCCAAACACTAGAAATACGTTAGGAAAGCAAGCATACACATTCTACAAAGCACAGTATGGTTGACAAGAAACTTGTCAGGTACCTGATCAATCTGCCACTGCATTTAAGAATAAATAAACAGCAACAGCTGTCAACTACTGAAAGCACTAAAGCCAAATGCTATTGCCCAGCTTTTCAAGCATGTACACAGGCATACATTACATAGACACATCTCTTCACTAAAATTAAGATAACAGAAAAACGTAACTTTGCTGAAGAGGAGGCAACTAACACATGCAGACTGCTGAATTCTTATAAGACCCCTGAACAAATCAACACTTAAAGAGGCTGACTGTTGATTTAGAAGTGAAAAGACAAACTTAGAAGCCTAACTTTCAGCATCATTAAGTGTATACACATGCAGATAATGACTTCAAATATTTGCATGGCTCTTACAAAGCCACCTGCCATCAGGGTCCAATCTCTATTCTCCATACTTGGTGCAAAATGAAGATGCAATTAGTTTGTTCCATAACCTGCAAATTGATTTCTATACCACCTGCTACTGTCACTCAGCATAAAATCTGACATTTATTTGAAAGAAATGTTTAATTAGAACTGGTGCTTAAACTCTCCACATCAGATATTTCACTCAAAAAAACCAAGTCTCGCCACAGCAGTAAGCAAATATAGCAGGATCAGAAAAATAGCTCGCATCCTGCCTAGATCTAACAACCAGAAGCTTACAACACAAACCTTGCACACATTCAGTGTCTCCTAGTGGTGGACTAAACCTGGCTGGCAGCTAAGACCCTCATAACCGCTCCCCCAGTCCCGCCCCTCAGCAAACAAAACAGAACTAGGTGATGCAAAACCCTCACTCACCACCTCCCAAAAGCAGACAGATGCCCAGCCAGTACCCAAGCAATGACCACCTACCCACTCCTTCCCTTCCCTCCCTTTTTATTGCTAACCATGACACTATACAGCATGGGATAACCCTCTGCTCAGTTGGGGTCAGCTGTCCTGGCTGTCATCCCCCCCCCAGACTCCTGTGTACCCCAACCTACCCACTGGGGGGGGGTGGGCAGAGTGAGAAACCCAGGCGGCCTTGATGCTGTGCAAACACTGTTTAGCAACAGATAAAACATGGGTGTGTCATCAACACTGTTTTGTGTCATCAACACTGTTTTGTGTCATCAACACTGTTTTGTGTCATCAACACTGTTTTGTGTCATCAACACTGTTTTGTGTCATCAACACTGTTTTGTGTCATCAACACTGTTTTGTGTCATCAACACTGTTTTGTGTCATCAACACTGTTTTGTGTCATCAACACTGTTTTGTGTCATCAACACTGTTTTGTGTCATCAACACTGTTTTGTGTCATCAACACTGTTTTGTGTCATCAACACTGTTTTGTGTCAAAAATTGAAAACATAGCACCATACTGGCTGCTATGAAGAAAATTAACTCTATCCCAGCCAGGTCTAGTATACTTCTCTTAAAAACAGTAACAAAAACCTAAATCTGGTACATCCTTCTACTATAGACAAAGCAGGTCTAATATTGGCTGACTAATAAGTGCAAGTTTCACTAACTTTGACCACTAACTAGACCACATTAAAACTACAATTCCCTCCTCCAGGCTTATAAATACACTGTATCTGTCCCCAAATACAGCACCTATCCTTCTCTTCTACCTTTTCCTCTACAATAGTCACAATTTAAAACACTATGTAAAGCACTGTGTTATTTCAAATTGGGGAGCTATACAATGTTTCATTTTGAGGGATTTGCATCTGGTCATTAATGTGAACAGATTTCCAGAGTCATGTTTTGGGTGTTTAAAAAAAAAAAAAAAGTGTATTGTCTAAAATTCCCCTAGTTTCCTTTCAGTTTGTTTTTTTCAGAACAGGTCTCTCACTTGTTTCACTTATGCAGGTGCAAACAATTTTCAAGAAACAGTCTATCTCATGATAATGCCATGTCAACATTTTCATTACGAGATAAAAAAAATTCCGCTCATTGCACTGTCCTTGCATTAAAAGGAGCAAGTTCTTCCATTTAGTACTTAACACGTACTAACTCTAAACGGAAAGTCTCAGACACAGATTGCAGATGCCACTAAAGCAGAAGTCCCATTTATATATCCAGCACAGTAGTTGCAAGTAGTTGCAATTAGCACTTCCTAAGCGATTAGTATAGATCGAACATCCATCTGGCATTTACCTCAACCTAGCTGATAAACATTATACCTGCCTTCTCCACCGTGCAATGCAGAAGATGTACTGAAATGGCAACATAATACATATGGAATGCTTCTCGTGATATGACTGTTGAACATCTAAGTGCCAAAGTAAAATCAGGTGTCTACTGAAGTAAAAAATGGAAATGCAATGTGCTGTGCTGTACAAGAACAATTGGCTAAATATAAATAGAAACTTCATGGTACAGCCCATGTACAAAAGACACCTAGCCTGGCAGTTAAGTACTCTGTAAATAATACAACCACATGATGCTATCTAGAAAGACTATAAAGGCAGATGACTAGAAAGTGTATAGCAATAAGCAGCTTAAAAGAGTATCAGCAACAGAAAGATATGCAAAAAGGCCAACAGACTAATTTCCCAGTGTGATGAATAAATCCTGTAACATCCACAAATAATACAAGAGCTATAACACCTGTCCAATTACAAAGATCTAGCTTACAAGGCATACTATTTTATTATCTTAATGGTCCATCACAAATGGGGGGTGGGGTTGAAATGCAGTAGTTTAGTATAGGATATACTGGGGGAGGTGGGAAAAACTTGGCATGCATAATACTGGTTTGCACTCAAGACAGTACCACACACCTTTTGTGTTCCTACTCATCCAGGCTTACATAGAGTGCACTTAAGAGGAAAAGAACGGTTATGCACTATTTTATGTGTAACCTTGTAATTTTTATGTCTGAAAAGCGTATGTGAAATCATTCTGCAGAAATGTTTTATGAATATTTCTGAAAGAAAATAAATTACTGAAGTAATTTAAGTAAAAAGACCTGTTTGTAAGCTGGGAAAAACCCAGTTTTTCATGTGCCAGGAAAGTGGCACATGATAGTCTATGCAGAGGAAACCAAGCCACGCATTTACTCCAGACTAGCTTCCCCTTCCCCTAGTAATGCAACACAGAAGTGAGTATGTGCCGTAGTAATTATTTGCTCTGTGAGTAAGAAAAGTCATTCTTAGCCTGGTCACTTAACCTGCAACACTTAGCCTGGTCAACTTAGCCTTGCAAAGAAGGCCCGCTACATGTAGCTTAACTAATTGAGATAAATGCTGCAATATGAACTACTTTAGGATCAGAGAACACCTGAAATAATACCACTTCTTCTTTAATATAAAGTATTAGTTTTCAGTTCCATGATTACTTCCCTTCTAGCAATTAAGAGCAATACTTTCTTATATATACTTCATGCAATTTTTTAAATAAAACCAGCTTCCTATAGGGAGAGGAAGAAGAGTTACAGCTTTTTTCTTTTTTTAAGAGCACTTCAAAAAAACTGAGAAGCATCACTAGACAGGGTTTGACAGTTTTTGTCTTTGCCCTATACTAGACAGCTTGACATGAAGGAAAGGACTACACTACACTCAAAGTTATCCATGAATAAATAATATAGATTACAGATTAGCCATGCTATAAGGGCAGGGATAACCACACTAGCTGCATGCAGAACCACAAAATATAAACACCATTTCAACACATAAAGTCAACTTGTATCCAAAATGCTGCTTCCAAATCAGCATATGCTCCAAAGAGCACAAAAGCAGGATTTACTCAGCCGCACAGTAAAGAGGCACTTCGCTGCATCTTGCAACACAGAGAATCAGGTACTCCTCCTCCCACACCTCCTATCATCTCCTAGCCTGTAATTTATGTATGGACATGAAATATAAAAAAAATACCAAAAAGCTGTGTGCAACTATGAAAGAACGAATTTTTCACCACAGACATTACACACTTTGTTGTTATTAGGCCCTGAACATTTGAGAAAAAGCACGTCTTTGTCAAGGTTTCAACACATTCATACATCATTCTTCAACTGAAATGCGAATTCCCAGTTGACGCCTCTTCAAGTTTCACTCATTTGTCTCAGAAATTTTCCAGCAAAACTTGGGAGCTTTTGAGCTGACATTCAGGCTGTTGCTGAAATGTTTTTAAAGGGGGGGGGGGGGGGTGCAGACTAAAAATGTACGAAGACTTTTCAAAACTTCATCATTTGTTGCACAGGCAAAAACTCCAGTTTTCTGCATCAAAATATGAATTTCACAAAGCCAAATCTTTCTTAATATCAGGGAAAATGCCACCCACATTTTGAATGATTTCAAATTCCTATTTCACCTTCCAGAAAAATCCCTTTAGGATTAAAACTCAGTAACAAATCCAGACACTCCCATTTCTAAGAAGAATAAAGAAAACTACATTTTAGCACTAATCTGATAAATACAAAACAGCACATCTGAAACAGGCAAACTAGCTCCCCAATAACTTATTTCAATATGACGAAAAATGTCATAAGCTGGAAACCTTCACATGAACTATTTGGACAAAAAGCTATGCTACGACACTAAATCTTCAGCAATAAATTAAGTTTCTGAAGGCCAAACATGAGTAGCAAAGACCCAAGATAATTTCTGTACCTAACAAAGTGATTTAACATTACTTCATTCTCACAAATGACATTGTAGTCTTCACCAAAGAAAGGGCAAATAAAACAAAAAATATTTACTGTTGCAGTAGACCGCAGTACCTGACAATTATTTCAGCATATTTCACATGAGTTTTCTTTCAGCAAATAAGGAATTCATTACAGAGCAAAATAAATATTTACCTTAGTAGGTGCCACATCTCTATAGCTGCTTCAATTTGTTTAGTTGTGGCACATTGTATAGAGGATATGAGCAGCTGTGTGCATTGCTGTATTTGAACAGTTTCCCAATGTGTACCGAGAGAACACTCCAAAAAGGAGAAAAAAAACCCCAAACACACAACCAGAAGAAACCCTGCATGCACAAAAAAACTTAAATGAACTTAAATGGAGCAACACTTATAAAGCACAGCCACCTAGCAACCTCCCAGTTTTCTATGGGACTGAGTTACAAGATGTCTGGAAGAGCTGTAATGAACAAACTGGCCTGTACTCATCTCTTAGCTGTCATTTTTAAATAAGCTAACTTTTAATGTTCATCACTCCCTTCTTTTGGGAGTGATGACCTCAGATGCTTCAGTAGTTCTACAGAATAACATCCCTTTTGCTGTGGCTTTGACCCATCCTACCACGATGCTATTTTTAACCTAATACAGCAAAGTATTTTATTTCAGTGAGTATTTTTTATTCCTATAGCAACAGGCTATCGCTCTACTCTAAATGGATGAACACAACTCCCTTTCCCAGCTATGTTTCTGAAGGGTTTCCAAATAAGTGTAGGTGTTCTTGTGATGGTCCCTGAAGAATTCTAGTAATGTATTGCATTCCAGTATACTACCTGCTCCTCCAAGGACACCGCATCTGTCACGTTATGCAAGCATGCACATATTTCAGCACATATCTGTTATAACCTATCTTGACTTTGGAACACAGAAATAGTTATGTATACACAGAAGATACAAACAGAAGAGGAACCATTGGTGGAAAAGAGCAACCAGTACACATACATCAAGTACAATTTAATTAGGGCATACAGGGACGGGAAGCCATGTCCAGGAAGCATGTGCAAATGCAGTTAATTGTGTTCAAGCATTAAGCACGGGATTGAGGTGTGCTGTGTTTGTTTTAGGGCAGCCAGACATTCCCATCACTGAACCCATACTGCAGAGACACCCAGGCAACAACTCAAAAGTTTTGCTGTGGTTGTTAACAATTGTCACACTATCCTGAAAGCAGGATTCACATAAATATCTAACAATCTCCTAGAAACACTCAACTCAAATCCATCACTGCCTGGATCTTCCTGAAAAACTCTCTCCTAAGACTAAAGACTCTGCCACCTACATTTACAAATTATAAATGGTAGCTCCATTCATGTGACGCATTTTGTATACGATTTACATGGTGTTAAGCCATATTCACCAGTGTTTAACTTTAGAAAAAAAATTACCCCCAAAACTGAAACCTTATGTTATCAATGGTTTTCTGAGAAAAATGACTTCTGAGAAAGAAGCTGGTTTTTTGGCCAATTCAGACTCCCTTTTTTTTTTTTTTTAAATTTTTTATTTATTTTAAACTCAACATTAAATTATTTTATCCTGTGGGAATAAACAGGAAGGATGTTACCAGTTTTAAATTTACTGGCTTTCAATTGAGCTTATAGCTCACACACCTGCCTTTGCCTTTCCTTTAGACATTGTGTAGTTTCACAGTTATGCTTTACAGACCCTGTACTGCTTTTCTCTGCTTGCTGTCATGAGAAAGTCCCACACAAATGTCATGGGAAATCAATTCTACTGGAAGTAAAAACTTTGTAAAATGCGTATCCAGATGTGGAAAGTAAGTAAGTTTTGCTTACTTATCATTAGAACAATAGAGAACAAAAAAATATATTCATCTTTGAAAATGAGTCTATAGTTTTATTTCCAGTTTTAAAAGCAAAAAGTGACAAAGCGGTTTACATAGTGTAGCTTGTACATCAGGGTACAAGCAGACCCAAAACCAAAATACAAACCCTAGTGATTCATGTCTAACAAAGTGCACAAACGGTGTATGCTACCATTTCTGCACATAAGCTCCCAACCCCAGAGATAATACTATCACTCTTTTTGTCTGATGTCTCAGCTGCAAAATCCCAAGGGAGTTATGGATATCCATGCCACTATAATCACTCAGTTCCTATTTCCTATACAAAGGAATATTAGATTACCTGCAGTGTGTGCCACTGCTGCACTTAGCAAAGTGAGATGATTTATAATTTTGATGCACACCAGTGCAAAGCTGGATTTTTAGGCCCAACGTTAACTATTAACTTTTCATATACCAGGAACACTTGCACTATATATTCTTTCTAGACAGACAGAATGCTCCTGACCTTGAAATCTTTATAGCCTAAGGCCCACAAATTCAGCAGATTTAGCACACAGTCCTGGGAAAAAAAAAAAAAAAAAAAAAGAGCTGAAAGATCACCCAGTTTATCCCACCTTCCTCATGGCAAGGCCTCCTAGGCAATCCTGCCAGGTATGTGTCTTGTCACACCTAACTTACTTTCCCACAACTATTCAGGCATGTAGAAAGAGAAATGCATATAAGCACAAGTCTTCAATTCAACAGGTGGAAGGACACATCACTGTGAATACCTGAGTTTATCAGAATGCCATGGCAAGGTCCATCTAAAAAAATGGATTACAAGAATATGGCCTAAAATACACAGTCTGAGAGAAAAATAAGTTATGTTATTGTAGCAGGTATATATACAGATATACCCACACACATGAAAAAACAAATGTTAACCAGGAAAACTACTCTTTAATCTATTCATTATCAATCAGCAAATTTATTTTAGATGCAACATGCTGTCCAAGAACATATAAGTTACCAACTTCCCTCCCCATTATTCTGTCCTCATGAACACACACAGTTTTAAGAGACTTCCACCCAAATCAATGAACTGGCTTACAAGTAAAAAAAAAAAAAAAAAAAAAAAAAAAAAGCAGGTTGCTTAATGAAATTCATATTATAGCTCATATCTAAAATAAAGGCATATTACACTTCACCATATGCCACATCAAATTAAACTGTTTCCTCGATAGGACTGAATTTCTGCTGTGTGCATGCTTTTTACATTGATTACCTCTTTCAAATGAAACAAAAATCTGACACACTGGTAGAAGTACACCTTCCTCAATGACTGTTATAACAATTAAGCTATAAATTCAGTAAAAACACAGAATTATATAATAATGCCATTTCCTCATTTTGACACATTTCTCAATACTCAAGGCCCATTTTTGTCATATGTACCTCCCCCCCAATTTTAAGACGTTTTTCACAAGCATCAGTCTGGAAAGCCTTAGTAGAGAGGGCTGCTAAGCATCGTAAAGCACCCGAGAACCCCATAAGTACCGCAGAGTCGTGTCTGACTAAATACATAGGAGTAGACAAGTCCCCCACATTAGAGCCACGGGTAAGTTGTAGGAGAAAAAGTATACATATCACGGATCTACCCAGGCCTCCAAGTCAACCACCAACGCCGACTAGAGGCCCCGGCCCTCACCTTCAGGTCCCCCTCTTGCCCCAACCCCTACGCTGCCTCCCTTGAGGCGCTACAAATACGAGAGCCCCTCTGCGAACTCCACGTCCAAAGGGCGATCCCAACGCTCTGCCAGGCTCCCCCTCCCCAAAACCCCAGCACCTTACCCACCTCCTCCAAAACACCGAAGCTGTTCCAGCATGGGCCCCTACCCCCTCTGCCCCAAACCCGCAGCAACACTCACCCAGCAGCGCCCTTGCCCCCATCCCACCCTCACCCTCGCCCCACTTAGGCTCCCCATTCCCATCCACGGCCCCCATAAGCCGCCCCCCCAATAACCGGTGTCCCCTCAGGCGCCCCGTTCCCGGGCACCACCGCGCCTCCTCAGCCACCCCCCGCCCAGCGCCCCTCGCCTCGGCCCGCCACGGCCCCGCCGCCACGGCCCCGGCCGCACCTCACGGTCCTTGAGGCCCAGGAGCAGCACCTCCTCCATGAGGGTGAGCCGCGTTTCCTTGGAGTCGCCCTTCTCGTCCTCGCCGGACTCGTCCCGGCGGCCTTCATCCTCCGGGCCGCCCCCCGCTCCCCGCTCCTTGTCGGCGGCGGCGGCGCTGCGGGAAGCCTCGGTCCGGCGCTGCACCAGGCCGGAGCTGCGCTGGGTCAGGGAAGTCATGGCTGGAGGCGGCGGGAGGAGGGCAGAGGCCCGCCGCGGGCGGAGGGTCTCGGCGACAGCTCGGGAGGCGGGGGGAGGAGAAGGGACGGGAGCCGCTCCCGCCTCCGCCCTATCCGCACCGGGGCAGCGGCCGGCCGGCGGGAGTCATGGGGAGCGGGGCTCGGCCGCGTTGAGGGCGGCGGGGGCCGGCGTCTCCCCCTGCCGTGGCCGAGCTGGCGGAGGCGGCTTCTCCTCCAATATGGCGGCGCGGGCTGATGTCAGCGGAGGATGTGGCAGCGCCGGGAGAGCGGGGGGGCACCGGAAAGGGCCGCGGGCGGGAGGGCCCTCCCCGCGGGGCAGGGGGCGGGGACGGGGCGGCCGTTGGCGGCCGTTACCGCCCGCTACCGGGGGGCTGTGGAGAGCGGTTAATCCGACGCTCCGACTGAGGAGCCGGCCGGTGCCCGGCGCGCCCTATCCCAGGGGCGGAGTGCAGCACCCTCTGAAACGAACGCCTTTTATCTTTAAAATAAGTGCCTTATTTACAGCCTGAGGTCTGCTTGATTTCGTTTTTTGCCACGAGGCCGTGTCCGATTGCTAGTGCAGCCCCCCCAGGAACAGATCTCCGTATGTATACACATACCTCTGTGCGCATATGTGCTCGTCAACGAAGCTCAGGTGAGCTCTCGACAGTCTTGACTTCAAACTGAGGAGATGGAGTCCCTCGGCTCTGCGGTCGATGAGCGTCTTTTCAGACCTTTAGCCCTTTCAAACGTGGCACACCAAAAACTCAAAAAACTGCTTATTAAGGCTAGATCCCATGTATGTTTCCAGGTAGTGTACTTTACTGCAGAACAAAGGTGCTTATGATGCAAGGAGGGCCTATACTTTATAGTCCACAGTTAGGATGTTGCATTTGGCGATACCGAGATACATAGATATACATAAAATATGGATCCAAGATAGAAATAAAATAATGTGTATAAATATAGAATTATTTTTAGGGTTTTTTTTTCTTTTTTAGGTGCACCCTGTTTACCCAGAGTTCCAAGTCACTTTGTAAGCGACTTCAGCCTCCATTGTTTCCCACACCCACAGTTCTTGCATCCTTTGCTGTTCTGACTTGGTGATAATTCGGTATAGCTTCTTCAAGATCACTGGTAATAACCAATAGCCAACGGACAAAACTGATCCCCAGAGGATCTGAATCACTCACAGATGTGTTTGCTGCTTGTTCCTCTGTTGTGTTTTGAGGCCGGCTAATTATTCACAGTCCACTTACTGTGTGGCATTCTGATTTTTTTTATCTTTCTAGTTTTTTTAATTAAAATGTTTCGCTGTTCCAGGTCAAGTGCCAAACCAAAGCTTAAGGATATAACATCACTGTTACTTCTATCAAAGAAGCATTTGCATAAAGAAGAGATACCACAACAGCATTACAAGATCTGTTTTCCGGAAATGTCTTTTCTGAGTAGTAATTATAGTCAAATATTTATTAATTTAGTCCTATATGAGCCACTTGGATATTTTGCTGAGGATTGCAATCAAGATGACAAGCATGTAATTAACCTGGGTCATCGCTTTTACCTTCTTTTAACATAGTCACTCTGTTAGCTTTCTTCCTGTTCTTTGGAACTCCCAGGATTTATTGAGAATCATAATTGGAGATCAAAAAGAGGTTCCAAAAAACTCTTTTAAAAACCTGCATGCAAGTTATCCTGGCTGACTGATACAAATTACCTAGCTTTACTACTGCTGTTTAAATTTTTCTTAAAAGTACACTGTTAGTGGAAAGTATTTCATCTTTGTCCTGCATGATAATATTTACCTATTTCCCCAGAATATGAAGCTATTTATTGAACACATTTTTTAAAGCACTGTTAACAGTTCTTACATTTCTCTTTACTAATATCATTGTTAGAATTTGCCTTGCACCTACACTCAATTGCCTCTCTCTTTTTGTTGGCAAAAATCTCTCAACAACACTTACATTTCTTTAACTCCTACATTTAATTAACAAAGCAATATTATCTTCTCCTTTCTTATCAACAGAATGCAGTGGTTGGGCTGTTACAATTATTTTCACTTTCCCACTACACTAGTATGGCATTTGAACTATGTTTGGGTTTTGTCCTGATTGCCTTCTAAGGGTTAACTGATTGAATGTTCATTAGCAACTCCTAATTTATATTTTTTGGTTTGGGTCCTTTCCTCAAAGGCCTCAAAGGACTCATAGTTATTTTCAGTTTTGTGAAAATCACTTTTTAAAAGTAGTAGCTAATTATATTACTGATTTGCCCACTTTCCTGTTTTTTATTACAGAAGTGATCAAATTAGGATCACTTGTAGGTTAATAAGAAATTTTAATTTTGATGATTGATTTCTTTTTTATTAGGAAGAGGCGTACTATGAAGTTCCTTATATTTGACAGTCACTTTTCTGATGTAGAAACTCAGGTGTTTGCACAAATTGAATGGTGTCATTTCAAACAAATATATTTTTTCATTACTAATTTCAGTTCTGATTCTTTATCTAATGAGCCTAAACTAATAAGCTTGGTGTGAATCAAATTAAGAATGCATATGATTGAATTTTGAGCCAGTTAACTTTTTCCTTTTACACCAGTGCAACACTGATAGACAAAACCAAAATTTGAATGGAAACGATAGCAAACAAGACACATTTCAGCACATGAATTCTTTGGTGTTGGTACCTTCTACACAACTGAGAGCTGGTGTGTTGGCGGGGACCGCTTGACTTGTTGGATCTCTGCCTAGGAGATCCTAATGTATCGTGTCACAACCGTATTACCTGCAATTTATTTTACAGTATCAAGCTGTATTTGAAAAATATTTCTGAGTCATATATGGCTTTATCAGGAGTTCAGAAGGCTGTAACCCCTGACACTCTGTTTGGCACTGGCTGCTGCAACGTGGGGTTCACGTCATTTGGGTTGTCAGTGGGCATGTGACTGAGTACAGACTCCCCTTCCTCCCCCCATCCCAATGCCAGTGGCATCCAACCCGAGAGCTGGGGCCCTACATCTTTGAAACATTCTGTTAAGAACTAATAATGCAAAAGCACAGGTTGTAGTCTATAAATAATTTAATTTGGCTTGCAGTAAATTGCCCTTGTAGCGCATCCTTGTTTATTCTTAAGCTCATATCTGGGAGAATTTCTATTAACAGTTGCTGATGAGTCTAAGTTATCTTTACTAAATGCAGTACACTTCAAAAGTAGCTAGGTTTTTTGAACTGCTGCTAGCCCACTGGAAATTTGAAATAAAAGGGAAAATAGCAAAGATATGGATCAGACTCTTATTTTGTGTTGTGCTCCTTGCAGTTGCCATGATTTACTTCACTGTGGGAGCTGTGCTTACCTCAGTGATGTCAGCAGAAATGTGATTGACAAACCGAGTGCAAATGTCTGTTGGGACAGCAGGTCAAGCAAAGAGTAACTTTATTTAACAGCTGAAGCAGGAGGTCACATGCTATTAACTATCAACAGATGTAACTTGAACATCACAAGCATGACATACAGCTGGTTAAAGCAAGAAGTTGCAGAAGTCTCAACCTAATGGATGTGCCAGGCTCTGAAACTTAAGACATAGTGGACAAATCCTAATGAGACAGTCACAGCATCATAACAAGATACTGCTGGGCAGATTCTTCTCTTGAAGGACGATTAGATTAATAGCATGTGCATGTTTTGAAGTTGACAGCAAGAATACAGGACCTGTTTTCTAGAAGAAGGCTGCTGACTCTGGTGTGGCTTCACCATCCAGCGGTTTCACTCGTCAAGCTTGTTTACATTCCTGCCTGTATGTTCCATTCCCTCCCAGTGAAAGTTTGCCACTCCCAATGCTGCCGCTAAAAAACAGCGTCAGGTGGAGCTGTGGCCTGAGCCCCTGTAAGGATCTGACTTAAAAACAGCAGTCAAAAAAAAGTCATGTTTACCTGTATCATGTCAGGGATCTATTGACAGGGCAGCTTCACAAATAGGCACCATGTCATTACTGGAGGAGCACCGAGCTGGAGTACAAAATACAGAAACCCAATGGCCAGGAGCAAAGGGAGACAGAAATTTCTTAAGGCCAAACCATCTTTGAAACCATGCTGATTACAAACATGCTGCTTGAGTGCTAGAGTAGACATTAATGCCAGAATGCAACTGGAAGGAACAAACTATCTTCAGATTTGTTCTATCCAGTATTATCAGCGTGTTCTCCAAGAACAGGATTTTCGCTTCCAGTAAGAATCCAGATGCTGAAAGGTACAGAGTGATGAGAGAAGGAGCTCAGAGATATGGGACAAGAGAACTGAGCAGACTGATGTGTGATACTGTAAGTGGGAAGGAACTAGAGACAATGATCAACTGACTGTAGAAATCATGTCTAGTACACAGTGGTCACATAATATTCTGTCTTTTGCTTTCAGCTGTTTTACTCATACTGTTCTTCTCATTACTAAGTAAATCCTTCACTAGCCAGTGCAGACCAGCTGGGATTTTCTTGTTGGTTTTAGGAATGAATGTTCCAACACTAGCAGCAAATTTTTCTAAGTAAGAAGCACTTACTGGTATGGCTCTTTCTGTCCGTACAACAAACCCTTGCTTTGACAGGTTTTAATGCTCAGTAGTTAGACATTGTTTAAATTAATCTGTTTACAAAATCAAAATTTGCCAATATATCTTTTCCAATAAGCCTCTTTTTAAGCTTCTCACTTGGGATTATTTAAGGATGACGTTTGAGGCTTCTCAAAACCACAAAGAATTACCACTTTTAGTGGCATAGTGCCAGCTGTTAACACCTAGCTCATATAAAATCAGGTGCAGTCACTAAGTTAGTAATAAGATTTAACTTCAAGGGGCTTTGACTTAATACTTTAGTGCTGCTTTTAATTTTTGTATATACAAAACCAATAAATTGTGGTTTTTTAGAGAAAGAGTGACAGGCATTTTAGGAAGACCAGAGGCAGACATGCAAAGGTGTTATTCACATTTGCTCATTTCAAAAAGGTTTTCTTTATTTCAAGTATTTCCAGATCCTGTCCTTTTCTCATCTCCTGTGGAGTTCAAATGATTGCTAGTTCCCAAAATCTTTGTATTGTAATAGCATCTTCCTCCTCGTATCTGAGTGATACTGTTCAGTAGCAAGAATCTGTATTGGTTATTTTAATGTTAGAATTGTAGTACTGAAATCATAAGGACAAAAGTATCAGTTGAGGTGCTGTTGTAATGAAGATATGCTTTCATTTCTAGACAGGAGTCCAGTTCAACCAGCATCACTAGGAAAAATGTGCAGCTTTCTTAACAGATGTTCATTGAGTAAAATGAGTCCCATGGAGCCTTCACCAAAACTGTGGTATTTTAGCAAAATTTAAAATGTTTAGTGCAGTGAATTTTATATAAATTCAGTTTTGAAAAGTCTTTATTTCACTTCCTAATGTAACAAATGCTTTACTGTCTGTTCCTTGTAAAATATATAAATACTCATCAACTCATTAAAAAAATATATAAAGCCAGATGGTGCAAAGAAAATGTTTCCATGGAGTTGTAATTTACAATTTAAATAGTGATTAGAACAGTATTCTTGTTGTCTAATTAGAGAGTACTTGTGTTCATTCAGAAGTGTGTGTAGAATAATGTTGATTACTCTTGGTAGGTTTACACCCTCTCTTTATGACCGAAGACCCACACAAAGAGAATCAAATAATGAGTGGTGATTTTAGAACAGTAAATGTGAGGCAAAAAGCGCCAGAGATTAGTCAGGGAGAAGAATATGAGGATTCCAGGAACCAGTGGTCGTATCAACTCAACAAAGGTGTGTGAGCAGGTGGGACAGGGGAAAAGAAATTCTAGAAATGTTTGGCAGCAGCCATCTCTGAGCCTCTATAAAGACTGTTGTAAAGGAAATAAGGCTGCGTTTTCAAGTTACCTTGTTCCTGAGAAATCAGCCAAGTGCATTGCAATGGCTGTTCTGCTCCAGGTGGCAGTTGCATACCCTGCTTGTGCTGGATGGTTTGTACTTCTGATGGCAGCCAGGAGGTTGTGATCACAGTGAACACCAGAAGGTTTTTAAGTTTGGCACAGATGATAATACCTTCTATCCAGGGAGCAAAAAAACATTGATAAACTTTTGTAGGTTAAATATGCAGGTATCTCTGGGTTACGCTTCTTGCTGATTCATTCAAGAGTCAAACCAGGATGGATGCATGTCTAACTAGTTGGTTACATTTAAAGTTGGCTTTGTTAGCATAGAAGAATAAAATCTTGTGCAAGTCAAATCTTGGAGAGCGCTATGTCTCACTATCTTCCTGTGAAATTCTTTGCGCAGTTGTTGCCATCACGACCTACTAGACACCTAACATGGATCTGATTATGACAGAGGGTGCTTGCATCACTTGTTCAGTTATACGAACTGCTGTCTAGCTGATGGCCACTTATTTTGCATTACCATCTTTCTTTTTTTTTAAAGGTACAAAGTTGTTGCAAAAGGTAGCTATAAACAGGGCAGAAGAAGCTTTCCTATTCTCTTGAATCCGTTTACCATTAAATTATAACTTCAAGCCAGGACATCAATACCTGTCTGCCTCAAAGCCTCACACTTAAAGTAACAGCAATATGTGGCAAGTGACCATCAGATTGTTTTCCCGTGCTGATGCAGGCAGTTGCAGGACTAGCTACAAAACATAGCCTACCTTTTGGGCCTCCCAAAAATCTGCCTGGCACAGCTACCAGAGGCAGACTGATGCTCACAGCAATGAGCTATGTCACTGAAGCCAGGATTAGACCTTAAGGACTCCGACGACCTCCCCAGGGAGGAGAGAGAAAAAAGGATTAGCAGCTAAATTACCACCAGTCACAAATTAAGACAGAAGTTAAAAACAAAAACTTAGTGGAGAAACCCAGCTGATGACTGGTAATAGAAATGTATCCAGCAGCCTAAGAAGGTGTCCCTGGCGTGGTCTAGGAACCCCCAAACAACACAGATGCATCTGCAAGGGAGGCCCTTGGCTACAGCGGGAATGAGAGAAGCTGCACAGCATATCAGTATTTTCACCGGCATAGAGAGCAAGTCAAGATCTCTGTCTGGTTTATAAGTCATCTTTGGAAAAAAATTAAATCTCATTCTGGTCTTGCTGAGATACAGCAAATGACATACGAGCTTCCCATATTTAACATGGAATATGTCATGCTGGTGAGCCAGCCATCTGTATCAAGGTGTCTTGCTTTGGTATGTATGGTCTTTCCTCACTAAATTTTTTCCCTAACATTACTTAGCCCCCAGCTTAATTCTTTTTGCCAAAGGATAAAACCATTTTACTTAACAGCTATTTACTACACAGTTAAGTCCTTCAGAGAGAAAAAGAAAAAAAAAAAATCCTTAAAAAATTCCCCCAAACTAAAACTAGTCTCATTGCTCATAGCCTAAGTTACGCAGCAGCAAATGCAACTCTTGTGCTTCTACAGAACAAACACAAGAGCAGAAGACACTTAAGCTTTTACTGGCCTTAAGCATCAAAACACACCTGTGGCTGAAATCCATTGAGGTGATCTCTCTCACTGCTTACAGTAGGAGAGCAGGACCAGGCACTACGCCAAAGCAAAGAAAGCACTCCCTATCCTGGAAGCACGGTCCCACTCTGAAACACAGCTCTGTAAAAAAACAAATTTAGGACTTTCCCTCTTCTTTCAATCAAATGGGCTCTGTTTTCCTAGCTGCAAACTCAGCCTGGAACTGGAGAACCAACTTGGCGCTTCACCATCAGTCATAAACATCCTGCAGCCAAACCCAAAGCATTACTTATATCTGCATGGCCCCAGGATTCTAAGTGGGCCTCAGATATGAATGTCATGCTTGAATATATGTTTGCTAGTCATTGTTAATATAAGGTTAATACAAGGCGCTAAGTGTTTCTAACATCCTGTTTTACAAAAGGAACTATTTCTGATACTTCACAGGGCCATGTTGCTTTTAGGTATATTACTGCAATGGAACTAAGAGCTTCAGCAAATAATTTTTATGAAGGTCTACTCCAAGCTGACAATAGCAGGCACTTTATTTTGCCATTAACATCAGGAAATATGGCATGGAATATATAGGAGGACCAAAACTGTTTAAGGAAGAAGATGCCATTTTTACTACTTTCCACTGGCAAGACCATATTGGAAAGATACTGTTGCACAGAAGGAACTTTGAAATTTGAAAATACATAGATAGATAAAAATACTTCAAAGTAGACTTTTTACTGTGTCTTTTCAGCACAGCTGACAAAAATAAAAAAAGATCAAGATTCCTAATTCTGCTTCATCTTCCAGTTTCCTTTCCACAGGAAGAGATCTTTCTTGATCTGGGCAGTTGGCCAGCTCAGAGTCTGATAGGCTACTCCAGTTAGGAATAAAGCATCTTTGATGCCGTTTGATTTATTTAGAAAAATATACAACCCTGCTTCTTTGAGCACGGTACAAATCAAACAGCTGGAGACAGTTTCTTTAAACACAGCTCTTTCAGCCAGCACCTGACCCAAGAGCCCTTTCGCAAGGCTTCTCCTACCCGATCTCCACAGAGCAATACATTTCATGCTCCTCACTGCCATCGGCTACACCTCAAAAATCTGATCTGATTGACACACCAAAGTTACCAATGAGCAGTTACGCAGCTATTGCCTGCCCCAATGTGGGACAGACTGCTTAAACTTCCATAGCTCAGCAGTGAGGAGGTGGTGACAGCCACACCGAGATTACTCACTTAACTAATGCAACGCATACTTTCTCACAGCAGGCCCAGGGAGACGTTCAAGAGACCTGGGAAATACAAATCAGTGGGTGATTTTTACTAAGCAAGATCTTCCTGCAAGTGTAGCTGTCTGGGTGGTACCTACTAGCAAACCAATAGTTAAATGAATTGAACAAAAGCTAAGATAGATGCATGAAATACATTTTCTATACCTTTAAAACTCAGCCATACATAAAGGGACTGAAAATCCCACCATGAAGTCTTTCTAAGAACTCAGACAGCCAAACAGATGCTGTTAAAGGGTGTAACTAATTGTTTGTGGTGGGTTGACCATGGCTGCATGCCAGGTGCCCACCAAAGCTGCTTTACCACTCCCCTTCCGCAGCAGGGCAGGGGGAGAAAATATGATGAAGGGCTTGTGCGTCACGATAAGGACAGGGAGAGATCGCTCAACCAATTACCGTCACAGGCAAAACAGACTTGACTTGGGGAAAATTATTTATTGCCAATAAAACCAGAGTAGGGTAATGAGAAATAAAACCAAATCTTAAAACACCTTCCCCCCACCCCTCCCTTCTTCCTGGGCACAGCTTCACTCCCAGATTCTCTACCTACCCCCCATGTCACACGTTGTCTCTGCTGCTCCTTCCTCCTCAGGGGCAGGACTCCTCACACTCTTCCCCTTCTCCACTGTGGGGTCCCTCGCACGGGAGACAGTCCTCCACGAACTTCTCCAATGTGGGTCCTTCCCACAGGCTGCAGTTCTTCATGAGCTGCCCCAGTGTGGGTCCTTTCCATGGGCTGCAGTCCTTCAGGCACAGACTGCTCCAGCATGGGCTCCTTTCCATGGGGCCACAGGTGCTGCCAGGTGCTCCACAGACACATCCTCCTGCTCTGACATGGCATCCTGCGCAGGCTGCTGGTGGATATGTGCTCCATTGTGGACCTCCACAGGCTGCAGGGGGACAGCCTGCCAGACCCCATACAGTGTTTCTTTTCTCCCACACGTCCACGGAAAGAAAAGCTAATCCTCATTTCCTCACTTAAAAGAATTCCTTTTCAGTCCTGTGATTAAATCTACCTTTTCAACTTCAGTTTGGTACCCTCAGATATTATTTAACTGACTGAATGTAACTTTTCAAAAGAAATTTCTTGGTGGGGGAACAGCCATATACAATGCTTCTCTGACAAATGCAAAGATGTAAGTCAGCTTCTCCCTCTGAGTGTGCATTGCAGCCGGGGACGCATTTGCCTTGTGAGGGTGGAGCTGGTAGGCAGCAGGTTGTATATTAACTGAGAGGGAAAACGTTCAAGAAGGGGAAGGATGTCTACCAGCCTAGACAGAATATTAATGTCAGCAGCCAGCACCTGTAGGACTATTATTACTTCAATAAGATCCAAAGATTATGAAGAAACATTTATGTTCAGTCATTTCCTGCTGCCTAAATGAGTCTGGGTCCCCTGGTAATTGTATTTCAGCTGTTTCCAGCATCCATTATTACCTGCAGAACTCCAGAGGCCTTGCATATTCATGCAGCCTCTACTTAATACCAAGACATTAAGTAATGGTTTTACTATTACAGTATTTTATTTCAGTAACTAGCCCTTTTTATCATCATCTCTGCCAGATAGCTATTCAGCTGCAATTTGAATCATAAAAAGGGTCACTGCCTCAGAAATGACACTAGGTGGATAAATTTCCCTAGAAAATTAGGGTCTCTCAATCAGAATGGAGAGAGCTCCATCCTATACTTGAGACAGATAGTGGTCTGCGTATGGACAAAGCAGATCAACAGAACTAAATCTAAATAAAAATGAGAAGTAAATAAGTAAGATATGCTAAAATGGAGGGGGGGGAGTAAGCAATCAGCTTAGCTGTGTGTTGCTGAAGCTGTGAAGAAAAAAGCAGGAATGCATCAGGAATCCAAAAATCACTTTCTGAGCAATGGTTGTTTTCAGATTACAAGTCAGAACATGCTTTTTGCTTTTCAACAACCACACTCAATCACTGCTTAATCACAGCCCCAGCAGCATGGCTGTATTTAAAAACTCTGCCAGTCCAAAGCAAAGCAGAGCATAAGGAACTACAGGCCTGAAGAGCATTGAAGTGTGTTTGATGGCCATAGATGGAATTAACAGGTTTTGTTTACCCTACCTTCCTACTGTAGCAAACAGGTCACATTCAATGCAACTGTACTTTAAATCACCCTGTAAGGCTTCTTCAGGCAACCTCAAACCAAAGCTGTTTTGGGTTGTGGTTTTTTCTTGTCTTTTTTTTTTTTTCCTCAGAAGTGTTAAATAGCTGGAGTTAGCAGTGCATGTTACTTACAACATTTCAGCTAGCCGCACATTAGATGTGGTTCCCAGGATTTATCTCTTTTTCAACAAAACAGCAGCTCAAGAGCTAGATTTACTGCACTTGTGGTTCCACCTTTCCCCTCGTCTGCTCTAACTGGGGATCGCCTCTTGAAAAGGGCATCCTCAAACAATCTCCTCGCATTATTTCCCCTTGCACCCCCATGGGGTGATTTAGATCAACAAGCCGATCTCATAGAAAACTAATCCACAAAAGCAAAACATGTATTTCCATAAAATCAGCTGGCAGCTACATGAGACTAACAGCAAAGGTGGTGGGAGTGCAGCGCTGGGCAGTGCACAGCAGGATGCCCTTTGGCAGCCATCCGCAGTTGCCCCCCATCGGGTGTAACCTAAACCCAAACCCTGCTGGGAGAACAGATCATCATTCTTTGGTCACTTATGACTCTCCACTGCAGACATCAGTACAGCAAAGTACCAAAAGCTACAGGAGATACGCTGCATTAGAAAACACAGCTTGAGACTGTCACTCTGCTTTTTCTTTGATGCAGTTTTTGTTTGTGAAAAATGCTGCACAGGAGGATTTTAATTCTAAATATTTTTTTTAATTATTATTTTTACAGGAGAAAATCCAGAGCTTCCATGCTCCATAGTGGCAGGGAAGCGAGGGACCTTGTACTTTGAAAAGACTGGTTAAGTCATCTGCAGTATTCTTGTCTGGCTTTCAAGTATTCCCTCCACCTCAGGAAAATGCAACAGAAAACACTAAGTAGGGATGGTAAGTATAAAACCAATCTTTTCCAAACTTAAATGAACAGCCATCAGAAAAGCATGTCAAGAAAGATTTTTTTTAAGAGTGAACCCACAGTGGAAAGTCCGGGATGGGAAACTGGAAAATGCAGGAAATGGCTTGTAGGAAACAAACTGGATTCATCTGCGCGTGGAACTTAAGGAGCTTGGTAAGAAGCATCCTGTTTTGATTTCTGAATTGGGGTCATAGTGAAAGTTGAAATATCTTCTTGCATCATCACCAAAACATGAAGCAATGAGCACTTACACCCTCTGCATAAAATTTGCTTCTCTGTCATCACATTCATACATCAACAGACTTTAAGTCAATGCCTGTAGGAACACAAAAGTAAGTGAATCCCATTGACTGCAAAGTGAGCTAGCTAGCAAGCCCCAAAAGCTCTGACATTTAAAAGCTTACTAGTATTTATAAAATACTTGAAGATTTACACTTTTAATTAGCAAAACTGTACATTAATTCTAGCTGTGTTAGCTGTTCTTAGTTGGAAATTTTCTTCATACGGGAATAAAAATAACAATAAGGATTATAAGTGACCTTTCAGGAGTCACACAAATGTCAGTTGATTTCCAGGAAACTCAGTGGTTCCCTAGCCTGAATTTTGGCTCCTACCTACAGTATAATGAAAAGTTTATTTCAGAACACAAAACCAGACATTACCCAAAATAAAGAAAAAAAAAAGTTGCAATAAGAGAAAACTGGGATACCTGATCTGATGGCAAATAAGAAGATTTTCCTATTTGGGATTAGCATAGTTTTTAGCCTGAAAACTGCAGATTTGAATCACGCCTGAGCTGCAGGCACAGGGGTTTTAGTTTCATTCTCCCACTCTGATTTCCTTAGTAACCACACAGGGCAGCTAATCAGTTTCCTCCCCACCCACCTGCACCAAAGCTTTGGAAACCAGTAGATAATTTTGATCATATTTGACAGAAACAGATTTCAAAAGTTACTAGATTCCAACAGGCAGTCTGGAGACTATATGGCCTGGCCATGCCAAGTCATGTCCATTTTGTTGGTCCCTCAGGAACAGAGATACTGAATTTGGCTTGCCCAAGAAGTTCGTAGCAATGACAAACCTATTAACTGCTGATACAGCACGCAACTTAAGAAGAGAGAGGAGATGGATGGAGGGAAGACTGAAGATGCTGTGGTATGAGCAAGGGTAGGAAATGTCAGAAGAAAGGATGAAGCTCAGGGAACTGTGGTATGGCCAGATAAGTCAATGCCATGGGAAATCAGTCTTCATAGGTCTGCTGTTCACAAAATAAATTAACAAATGCACTTCCTAAGTATGTGTTATCTGCCTGCTTTAAACATCCAGCCAGAACACTAAGGGAAGTACTTACTTCATTTTACTGGATTGCTGAAATAAACTGAGAAACCAAATGCTTGCTGGAAGTGGAGCACCATGCTGCCACCGAGCAACAGTGCTTACAGTTCCATAGGATTTCCACATGAGGACATGGCTTCACGTTAGTCCAAGCACGGCAGCATGAAGGATCCCTTGCCCAAACAAACACTAGCCAAGATGTTAGCAGTCCTCTATTAAACTCTTCTCAGCCTCCCTAACAAGCTTAAAGCTGATACTCTTTAAAGTCAAACTTACCTCCCAAGCAAGCCTCTTTGTGAGAACAGAACTATTTGCAGCCTCTACCATGTTCTTCCAACACAGCCTGAACAACCCCATTTCTAATCCCTTTGTATTCAACGTGGAGATACCCTCCCCACAAAATTGTTTCTCCAGCTCAAACATCAGCTATTCTCACCTTCTCTGTCCGCTCCTTTCCAAGATAACTCTACTATCCCACCAGGTAAGACTTCTGCCATCCTGCAAATGCTGACAAAAAGTATTTGTCACAAGTTAACTTTACCATAAAGCAAAACAGAGGACCCATGACCATGAGAAGGGTTTTGCACACACTCCCCCCATGCAATTCATGCTGGAAAAGCATATATAGTTCTGTATATGGAATGCTCTTTCTAGACTCAAGAGAGTTCACTAATACATCTCCTCCCTGGCCCAGAAAATGAAGTCCATCCCACAAAATTTATAAAAAGAGTTTTATGCAAAACTTAGCTCTTTTCGGGAAAGTACCAGGCAGTAAATACTGCATATGAAATTTCCAGCTAAAGATCAGAATGAAGGTAACCTCTGGTGTGATAAAACTAATCTATCATAAGACGTCCACAGCAGAAAGTATTCTACTAGCTCCTGAAGAAGTTATGATTACATGCTTTCAGCATGAATGGAAAAAGCTTTAACTGGAGTAAGAGATCAGGAGGCCAAATTGGCTTTATAAAGCACATGTTTGCATTCCAATATTGTGTACATCAATAGCTGAAAATTTTCACTAGTGAACACAGTCTTAAATCAAAGCCAAGCGGTCAAAGTACACTCACTGATCTTTAGAAGATGTGGGTGAGGCAGAGGCACACCTTGCATTACGTGACCCAGCACTTCACAGCCACTGCATAAGCTATTGCTGTATGACACTTCAAGAACAAGTCTGTCAGTCTTGTAACATTCTCTTTAGGAAATACCCAAAGTGGCATGATTTTTGAATGTGTGATTTGCACTAGTGCTGTTTTTATACAGAAGCTAGTGATTTATAATCTCTGGAAAAAAATAGAGGCTTTTAGTTCATACTCTTCGGCTTACTGCAATCATCTCCCAATCCACACTCAATACACATTTGGTTTGAGAAATACCCCACTGTAGCAATTTCAAGAAGTTTTAGTTTAACACTAAGAACAATGTTCCCCCTCGAAATGGGGCGAAAACATGTACATTGCTAAGACTGAAATAAACAGTGTTTAATAAACCCTCAAATACTGACTGACATTCAGCAGACACTTTCTAGACCACCTTAGTAACTTCCCATAGTTCACCCTACTACCCTGCACTGAACCTTCCTCTTTCCTGAGCTCTCCAGTAAGTTTAACCAGGTCAAAACTGCACAGCTTCCTCCCCGTAACAGTCTGTAAAAACCTAGCGTGTAACTAGAAAAACCTTGTCACTGCAGATTGTCAAGTTTGCTATGATTTAAAGCATCATTTGGAAAATATGACCTTAAACATACATTCTTATTTCAGGACAAATACATCAAAGTATATTTTATTGACATTCTCCAAACAGCCCGCTAGAGAGAAATGGCAATATTTAAAAACAAAACAAAACACAAAACTGTAAAGCTTCTCGCTTGCATTCAGTGTAAAAACCTGGAGGTAAAAACAGAAGCCTGGAGTAAAAATATTAAGTACATTTCCAATCCCACAGTGCAGAAAACCAATAACAATGCCATTTACTCTACATTAGAAGTGTTCCCATGTTCAACTCCACATATATGTTTCTCTTCTATATAAAACTTCTGATAACTTATGTACAAATAAGATGTCCAATATCTGTTCTTTAATATAAATATGTAATCTTCATGACTGAAACATTACAACAGTTTGATCATAAGTATAGAAAAAATCCATTTAATATTTTTTCTAATGGCAGTGTTTAAAAAAACCAAAAAACCTTGAACCCAAATGACCTTAGAATGATAAGCATTTCTTCACCATAAAAATGAATTGCTCATTCAACATGCAAAATATTGCATACATGAGTCGCTTGAACTAAAATAATAAAGTCTGTCGGACATGTGCGAGACAGCCCATTCTAGCAAGTGCTAGCTGTAAGATCATATGCATCACATAAAGCATAAGTACTAGTGTATTTTGAAATAAAATGCTACAAACTCAAGTATTGTCCTCACACTACCAAGACTTAAGGCAATCAAGAGTTGGGAATCTTCAGTTTGGCATAGTTGCATTAAGGTCTCCCCCTATCCCCATTAATACATTTATTTTTAACGTGCTAGAATTTATTTTTAGAGGGCTGCTGATAGATTTTTGCTATACATATTAATACAACTCAGTGTGAAATAATTAACCAGCAAGCCAGTTTAATATCCCCAATCACACTGAGCTGATCCAATTTAAGCAAGTTTCTCCATCAGCTAAGTTTTCCAGCATGGATTTCTAAATTGGTATGAGAATAGAGAAAATATTCAACGTCTACCCTCCCACTGTAACTGATTTTATGACTTACATCCATTCTTGGGGTATTCTAGAATTTAAGTGTTCAAAATAGATTTGACAGTCAAATAATATTCAGCTTTACAAAGGACAATTATTTGCAGTAAAAATACTTTATATATAAACATACACACAGTAGATCAAAGTCAACAGGCATTTCTTTATGGCTTTTTTCACTGAGGTACTGTTGTAACATCCAGCAACAGGATGCAAGTGTTCATATGCTACGAACGCCACATTCGTAAGCTGTGCCACCAACTCATGACAAACGGCAACAGATTGCAAATCCAGCTTCACTGCAGGATTACAGAAAAAGTCTCCCCTTCTGTTGGGAGGGTCTCAGTGCAAGCTACAGAAAGCCTCAAAGGCAACTGGCATAAATGGGGAAAGTTAAAATCAAAGTCTCACTCTATTTAAAGGAGAAAAAATACTCATGGCAAATTAGAACCTCATAGTCAAGCCATTTCTTACAATTTACAGCAAACATTTGGGACTTAATATTCCAAGGCAGCAAGGCCGTATAGCACAGCAGCCACACATTAAGACTTGAAATGTGTAGTTAAGCTCTTGCATCTGATTCTTAAGCTAAGTGCATGCACTGGCTTAGACCAGCCAAGCTGCTATTATAATACCACGCAAGGTGAAGTGCTGCAAGCCAAAGACAAACACTGTCAGAAAAGATGAGGTTGACAAGCACATGACTTCAGCCGATGCCACAGTAGAAAGAAAACCCCTGGTGACTACAAGTTTACTCCTCAGCTGTAAAAAGCTTATCTGTGAATGCACATTTAGTTGCACCTTTCCCTGTTTATTTTACATGAAGGGGAAATGCAGATGTATTAAGTTCCTAGTTACAGTACTTCCAATCCTAGTACTCCTAGCATAAGGAGAAGAGGTTTTATATTAAGGTAGTGATTGTTGCTGTATGTTTTTAGTATTCTACCTTTACATCAGAAAATAATGGGGTGTTGTTGTTTGTTTCTTTTTTAAATGAAGTGGCCATATGGCTACTCCAGCCTAGACTTCTGTTTTATTACACCTATGCTAAAAATGTGTTTCTGCAATAAATACTGTTAGAGTGAAATGGAACTTCAAAATATGCTCAGTTAATCATGGCAACTAGTTACTTCCAACCAAGGCTTTTAATCCCACAAACCCATTGAACAGACTGCAGATGCTTGAGTTCCTTATATGAGGATACAGCACATATAAAACTCAGAGCTTAGCCACATACAATTCATACTTCAATTTATATACACTTTATAATATATCACCACTCAGATCAACAAATTCGTCATCCCTGTTGACCAAGTCATCTTCATCTTCCAAGTCTTTCCAGGTGCTAGTGGGTAAAGCTGGTTTGATGGACTGTCTCTGAAGTAAAGCAAATGGGAACAAAGACGACAAACGGGCAGAATTTCTCAGCACTGGAACAGAACGTAAATCTCCAGAAATAGCTTGACTATGTTCTTCATCCATTTTCACCTGCAAGCTTTGCACTTCCTCCATCAAGTCCAAAATGTTGGCAGCTGTAGCTATTGTACCACCACCATGAAGCTGGGCTTCAGGAATCCATCGTAAATACCGCTGTGCCCAGACTTTGATTTCAGGGCCATCAATGCAAGGTAACAGAAGACCATGATAGTCAACAGGTTTACTATGCCAGCTATCATAAAATTCCCTGAAGCTATTAGGGGGTTCGTCTGAAGAATTTATGAACTTGCCAATTCTTTTACCCAGAATGTTTTTAATTAAATGATCTGTTTCCTCCCTGAAAAATCCTCTCTTCGTGGAAGATTTTGTTTGCGTCAATGGCAAAGAAAGTTGCCGCTGATGCTTTAAGAGGAAAGAAAAGAAAAATACACTGAGATAAATACTGATGGGACTTTAGAAAACACCTTAAGAGGAAGAAAAACATAACTTGTATTCAGAAAATACTTATAAGCAACAAAGTCACTTAAACACAGCCACTGCTTTGCTATGTAGTCTAAAACTGTTACTCTTCAATGGCTAATACACAAAATACTTGCACACAGCATACTTAGTATTCCCAGATACCTTCCCTGCACTGTAACTGTAGCAACGAAGTAACACTGAACTTTTCTTTGCAAATTCATATTTGTAACTTCATTAACACTGAAGCATTTTTCTTTGAAAAAGGAGAATTCTTTGCATACACTGAAGTATTACAGACTCCCGTGTTTGATTTGTGTGGCTAGCTTAAATTAAAGAGCACTTAATTTAGAAGTTTTTATCCAGTGGTTCTTCATTGCATCCCACCATGTAAGAGTTCTCTGATTAATGCTGTAGATCATACTGGCAGTGTCTCACTTGAGAATGCTTTGTACAGAACAGGATTTAACTAACAGGTATATTACAATTGAAAGACAGTACTCCAAACAAACTTTTCTTACTGAATTTGTGCTACTTTCCAGTAATGAGATGGTCCACCCATAATCCTTCATCCCCTGAACAGTTTCTGTTACTGGTGGTCCCCCTCCCCCTCCAAGTGCAGGCCCACAGTCCAATTACACTCAGTCAAAATTAGGGAGGCAACTATAAACCTGCTACGTATTTCAGTTAGGTACTCAATGGAACAACAAAATAAACTCACTTCAAACATAACATCCAGGTGAGTTGGACTGACAAGTCCCATAAGTTATCACTACACTTGCACAAAAGTATGAAGAAAACACCCCTAAGTTCACAGCTATGCAGAGTAACTGTAAAACAGTGATTTATAACTGAGGTGGGTGCAATTGTATTCTTAAGATCCAGGTGAGTCTGAGGTGTACATTTATTTTGCCAATTGAAAAAAACTTTGCACCAATACTTCCACTGCAAGTACACTTGAAATATGAGTTGTGCAAAATACTTTTATAATTTAAAAAAATAGTTAAGCAGCACACATCTTACTTTGAATCGTGCAGTTTTCCGGTGACTTTTATCTGGTTTTGGCTTGTCTGCATAAAGAGGGTTGTTCAGGAAAGCCTGGGCCTTGGGGTCAAACTGCACAGACCAGTCCCACACAGTAAGAAATCTGAAAGGACTGCTTTGTGTATTGAGGCTTTCACCAGTCTGCCAAAACAAACAGGTCACAATTAATACTGCTAGAAAGGAATTCTGACCAAGTCAAGGTGAAATTAACCAGCTGGCTTTTCACAGAAGAGGCCAGGGTTGCAACACCACTCATGATTTCTATGTATTCAATAGCTGAACATTATTAGATGCAAGTGAGTACAGACACAAAGGCTATCTATATATTATCCTCTGTAACTTCAGGTAGTATTTCATTTCAACAGTGCAATTAGCACCAAGAATGCTTTTTACAGTTGGAAATAACATTAAATAATCTAAGGAAAAAATAAAGTTTTGAAAATTGGGCAGGAGATACACCTGAATTCTTCAAATACAGGGGGCACATTACGATTGTGGAATAAACCTCTCCAAACTTCAAAATTTAACTGCACTTATGCAGTGCTACCAGTTTAAGTTTTATGATCAATGATTTATTTATATGCAAGACAGTGATCTTCGCTTTGGTTTTTTTTAGTCTCTGTGCAGCCTTGCAGAGGATACTCCCATTGCTTCCAGGTTCTTAGGCCAGAGAAAAGCAGGAACCAAATGTAAGTCAACATTCAGGAAATGTTGATTTTGGAATACAACAGAATATACTACACAAGAATTTTGTAGGTAACTTATTCTGCAGGACAGCAGGATATTCCTCATCTGTTAAGGAGCTCCATTCTTAATGAAGAGCAATGAACATGAACCTAGAGCCATGCATTAAAAATAATATATTCCCAAGTTATTTTCCTTTTGTCATCATAAACTCCTAAGTCCTGAATTTGACTCCTTTCACCCCAAACTGCATTTCTTCACCCTTCAGGGCACCACCCTTCAAATAAGTATGAAAAACATGCTGCTAGGGAATTTTTTTTTTTTTTTGAGTGTTCCTTGCTTGTGGATGCAGTGTGTTGGACAACAGGTTTGACCAACAAAATAACAAACCCTTACCATATTAGTGTCTTTTTGATGTTGTGAATTGAAGAAGAAAGTGCTAAAAATTGGCACATAGAGGCTGTCTGACAGGACAGTTAAGTAAGTTTCTGTGAACTCAAATGCTGGAGGATACTGTTGTACCAACTGCCAAACACAATTAAGCAGGAGCAGAAAAACAGGAGCCTAAGAAAAGGAAATACTGCATCAGTTTCAGAAAAAAAAAAGTTTCACCACGCAGACTATTCATTTTATAGTAGTTAGTGTCTCCAAATAAAAATAGTACGAAAAGCAATCTGGTTAACTACAGAACTGGTGCATATAACATTCACTAAACTCTGAAGAAGTATCATCTGAGCTACCCTTGGCCAATTGTTGACAGAAAGAATGAACACTTTCTAACCTGAATTTGCACACATTAGCTTGCTATGAAATTCACTGCTATGCAGCTTTTAACATTGGCAAAGCAAAACCAGTTCATAGCAATTCTTGATCAGAACTGGACAGTTTACACTTATGATTTCTATTTTTTATAGCAATCTGATCTATTCGTATAAACAAAAAAGGAGAGGTGAGACTGCAACACCTAACAAGACAGTATAAAATTAAGCTCTAGATGTGACAAGAATAGGCAATTCACCTGAGTTATTTCTATGGACACTACTACCATTTAACACAGCTTAAAAGGACATGAGATACATGTCTTTCAAAAGACTCAAGATTGAATGGGAAATTTTACATTTGTTCTCTTTACTTAAAAAGACATTGCTGAACTCTAAACAGAAAAAACAGTGACACTGTACAAAACATCAACCCATAAAACAAAACAAAGTTAAAGATCCTCAGAGTAACTGGAACTTCTGGACTGACATCTAAAGTCCTCCTTATGCTGAGTAAACTTTTAAATAGTAAGTAAGGAAAGTAATAAAAATATCATACCTCCTCTTTGTCACTTCTGTGTAAGTGGTTACAACGATCCAAAAAGCCATGTCCTCCAATCACCCATTCCTTCTGAATAAGGCTCTGAAACCCTGACTTTGTTCTGCTGTATGAATCCATCATCACTTGAACCAGACTAGAGATTACACAGCACAGATCAGTAGCACTCTCTTCTATGGAAGAGAAGAGAAACCACATTGCCTACTAAGCCATACCTAAAACTTCGGGTAAGAAGGCAAAGTATTGTTAGCTTCACATAAACAAAATTGTATTTCAAGATCAGAGAAGCACACAATTTCTTGCAAGTGTTACACCATCAGAGAGAAGTTAATCCATGTTTCCAATACTTCCCTTTGTAAAAATGTAAGGTTTCTTGTACACTTATACTAGGATAATACTTTGACAATAAAACCTGCAAAAACCAAGCTTTTACTACTGTAACTTTGATGCCTACGCCCCTCAGTCTCACACAATGCACATACTGTCCCTCCTGCCCTATGCTACCAGGTCAGCTATCTACCCTTACTCTTCCTACCCTGCATGCAGCTTTTCAGAAGGTGTCAAATTGCCTCCTCATGCAACATGCATTCTTCACCCTTCAGGTGCCTTCTAGAAACATCTCTTCCCCATGATAGGTTTCTCAAATGGCAGTGTGTGGAAAAAAAACCCCAACTAAATCCAAAAATAGCTTAATTGTTAACACTGAGCTGGTTTTCCATGTGATTATTCAATCTAGGAAAACAAACTGCTCAAGATGTGTACAATAAGCATATTCTTTTATGTATTTTTAATAAAGAGACTACATAGTATTCAGTGTGTATCTAGAACATAAAAATGTCCTTTTAGAAAGTTTTCATGCTCTATGTTCTTTGTGTAGGCATGTCCCCCCATCCCCTTAAAGTACAAGGAAACAGGAGTGCATAAACAAGAGGTAGCATGACTCTCCTGCCAACTTATCTGCAGCTTTCTCATCCACAACATATTTCTCTTAGAAAAATATGGAAAGCATAGTTCCAGGCTAACTACAGGAAGCATTTCCAAGGGTGTGAGATTTAGGTGTCTGGTACACTGAGTACTTTATGAATTTTACCAACCTCTACGATAATTATAAACTTAATGCTTATGACACATCCAAAGAAATTAAAACAAAATTTAAAAAAATACATAGGATAATCTCATTAAATTCTTACCTATAAGGAGAACATTCGTATGCTGTCTTTCCAGACACTCAACAACTTCTATTGCTTTCTTCAAGACCCGCCTGTTGTGGTACAGGAAAAGATTAGTGAACATTTTCATAGCATTTTTACAATTCAGTTTCTTACATTAGTTTCCCCTAAAACAGGTTAGAATGTTATACTACTGAAACTTGACTAGTCCTTTAAAACAACAAAAACCATGCTCAACTTGATTAAGTGAAGGACTGTTTAGCCTCAAGAGCAAACTTTCAAGAGGTATCTTTACTTGGCCATTGGTCATGCATTTCCAGTTATCTTTGTACATCTGTAATACAATACTTTATTCTGGATCAATAGCATCCATCACACACACACACTAAAGTATTACAACTGCTAAGAGCCAAATCTTTATCCTGGAAAGAGTCAACATCACCACACTTATGTTTTCATCTACTACATACTACATTTCTCCCAAAATGTGGTTTTAAGAGGCAGAGGGAAGGATCAGCAATCAGATCTTGTAAACATGCAGACAAAATTTATTCAGAGATTGTCATTACAGAAGGAAGACTGAGTGGAATTAAAGATCACAAAACCAGATGTAATGCTGTTGGTTTCTAGACTTAACTCTTCATAAAGTTGGTTATTTTCAGCAAAAGTTTGCACACAATTAGGATTCTCATAACTGTTTAGGTCACTAATAGAAGCTGACAGTTTATTTCGTAAGTGTGGAGTTGTCAGATTGTTCTAGCATCTAGAACAGCTGAGAAGGCATTCCTGCTAACACCAAGAGCCAAGACCAGGCTGATCCAGGAAGCAACTGGATCCAAGTGTGGAAATGACCAGTCTCAAAACAACGTAAGTATAAAAACTTGGGCTGGCATTTACTTTAAACTACTTGTGATCTTGGTTATGTCAATGCATTTCTCAACATATGATCTCCACTAGAACCTCTCATTCAACATACATTTAAATTCTGGATTAAGGAATGAGTAACTATCAATATTTATTGATTGTTATTAAGACTAGAAAGAACTAAAGCTGACTGCAGAACACTGCAGAAGCACTTCATGGTAACAAGCTGATCACAGAATAAACTGGCAGACAATAGAGCTAGCACAAAGTAACACTGAAAACAAATAAAACCCCTCAACATTCCACTATCACAAGCCTTAAGTTAGCCAACACCATTCCAACACTTACTCACTGTGGACTGCTGAGAGAAGAAAAAAGAACTTGAGGAACAATCAGGAGAGGAAGGGGACAAAACTGAGAACAACTGTCATTTTATAAATCTTTGGTGGGCTAACATCTTGAATACTGCAGTTCATCCCGTCCTAAAGGATATTACAGAAGTAGAGAGTACAGAGAAGAACGGCAAGGCTAGTCAGAGACAAGGAATAGGTTTCATGCAAGAAACAAATAGGATTCTTCAGTTTGGAAAGAAGGTGACTAAGTGCAGGAGGGAAATTACTGGATCAATAGTTTTAATAGGTTTGCTGGAAGAGTTGTAATTGGAATGATCTGCTGCTTCTCACATCCTTTAATGTGGGAGGTTTAACACAAGCCCGCGCTGTAAAAATACCATCTCAAGTTGTAAAAATAAGATATATAAATGGGACCATAAGTCTGTCTTAATTTTCTTTCCTACCGGAGATGAAGAATGTCGTCATATTTCAAGAAACTAGATAGAAAACCCACTACAAATGCATCTAAACAATTTGAAACCCAGAGAGTTACAGATATAGCAAACCTGATTATCTCTAGCCAGTTTGTGCTCTCCAGTAATGAAAACCATTTCACATCAGTTGCCCAGAAGTCTGTACTGTTATCTGCAAAAAAACCAAAACCAAAAATTAGTTTGTTCACATATATGTAGTGCTAATTAACAGCCATCCATTGTATCACTCTTCAGTTACGAACTGTTATAAAACAACCAATACTAAGGAGTCAGTAAATCCTACTCACTGTTAAAGTCAATACCATATAGCTAAATGAGGAAGTAAAGTAGTCCTACAAACACCAGTAAAGTTTTACAGCACCACAGGCTTTTAGAAAAAGCATGCTGTAGGTTCATAGCAACCAGGTAAATAAATCTGTTAACAAAATGGGAAAGGAAAAGAAAATAAGTTTAATCAGAGGTGATGTTTCTTCCAAGTTCCAGTTGCCTTCACTCTAAAGCATGATTTATATAAAGCTTAACATAAGGAGGCTAGATTTTGAAAGTCATTACCGTTACAGCCAGAAACACAAATGGGTTTTAGAAGGAGATTACACAAATTTATGTAACATAAGACTACCTGAAAAAGGTTTTAAACAGTTTTCACTGCAATTGAAGAGGCATTAAAATACATCAAAAAGGGAATAGCTAAGATAAACCAGGAGGCCACGTACAATACCACAAAGTCATTAAAGTCTTATGAATGTCACTAGGACTTTTGTAGCTTTTTAAATGCAACCTAAATCTCTATTGCTTTTATTCCTATCAAAGCCAGTGTTCAGAAACTGGAAAGCTCTCACACGCTGATACAGTCAGTTAAAACCAGAATAGATTACTTTTCCTGCATAAAACAAACCTTGAAGCCCAAGGTCTACGACAGTTCTACTACTGCAAAACAATTGAGGTATACCAAACTTCCCTCCTTACCTACCCTTCCCCCCACAGCTTCAGTTCTGCATGTTCTGTATAACTGCTGTTCACCTCTGTCCTGGGTTCAGCTGGGATAGAGTTAATTTTTACAGGAACCTGGGAGGTGGGGGGGCATAGCCGGGGCAGCTGACCTGAACTAGCCAAGGAGCTATTCCATACCATGTGACATCATGCTCAGTATATATATGGGGAGTGGGCCAGGGGGAGGGCTCTCCTTCTCTCGACTTTCGGTGGGGGAAGTGGCGGAGCGTCGGGTCCCGGGTGGTGAGCAGTTGCACTGTGCATCACTCTTTTCTGTATACCCTTTCATTAGTACCGTCGTTGTTGTTGTAACTTTTTTGCGTTGTCCCAGTAAACTGCCCTTATCCCAACCCTCGAGGTTCCAGTTTTTTTTTCTTTTCTCTCCTCCGTCTCCCCCCTATCCCACCGGAGGGGGCGGGAGGAGTGAGCGAGCGGCTGCGTGGCCCTTTGTTACCGGCTGGGCTGAAACCACGACAGTCCTTTTTTGGCGCCCAACGTGGGGCACGAAGGGTTGAGATAACGACAGATCTGGCCAGAGCGTGTTGAAACAAATTTGTCATACGCATTCCTTATATTAGATAAATAGATGTTAGTCACAATGTTGATTAATTTGTTTACATGGTGGCGTTTTGTAGGTCCTTATATGCTCTATGTATTGCCTGTAGTTACGTTTCTCACCTCTGGGAGAGTGATTGGGATTATCATTTTGCTGTACTGGGCAATGTCGACTTGTGAAATGATTACATCACTGGTCATGAGGTTAAGCTGGTATCTGTATGAGGCAGTGATATCATTTCCATACTTTGGGCACCTTCTATCGGATTTTATTGGTAATTACAGCCAATCCATGGGGGAGTTAGGGGGGGATACTTCCCCCCGTCCGTTCGCCTCCCTTTTCTCCTTCCGACTAATTACAACAGCTTTTGAGAACTTTGAATATCCTTGGGATGCACAAGCCACTGTGCTGTTAGTGCTATGCCTCCTGAATATGTTTCAGGTCTTGTTTAGGGCTACAAAAAGGCTCTTTAAGAGTACCACCCAGAGATCTGCCCCAAAGCTGGATATTCATGGGTGGCACGGCATGTGGGAGGATATGGGCAGGTATCTAGAGAACTTCTCACCCCCAGTGGTTTGGAAGTTCACTCCTGAACAACTACAGAACCCTCATGAAGTGGTAGAATATTTGAAAGAAAAATGCTGTGGCTATTCCAAAGACGTACAACTCGCTGCACTGTGCTGGGCCCTGGCCAGTATCTACCAAACACTGCTTGATATTATGTAGCACCCTCAGGGAGAAAAGGGGGAAAAGATGGAAAACAGGGCAGCAGGCACCGTGGCTACCCCTACCCCGGCAACAGGCACTGTGGCTACCCCAACCCCGGCAACAGGCAGCGCGGCTACCCCAACCGCAGTGACGGATACTGCAGCTAAACCAGAGAACCAACCTGTGCCAGTATCAGTCGCCCCTGTACAGAAAAAGAAACACACAAAGAAATCAGTTCGCTCAGTGAGAGATGAAGATGAACCAGGGTCATCACGAGAACAGGAGGAAGAGGCAGAACCTGAAATAATCACCCGATCTCTATCCCTGAGTGAGTTGCGTGACATGCGAAAAGATTTTAGCCGCCACCCAGGTGAGCACATTGTTACCTGGCTGCTCCGATGCTGGGATAATGGGGCTAGTAGTGTGGAATTAGAGGGTAAGGAAGCCAAGCAGTTGGGATCTCTGTCTAGGGAAGGGGGCATCGACAAGGCGATTGGGAGAAAAACACAAGTCCTCAGCCTCTGGAGGCGACTTCTGTTAGGTGTAAAGGAAAGATACCCCTTCAAGGATGAAGTTACATGTCACCAAGGCAAGTGGACCACCATGGAGAGAGGTATCCAGTACCTGAGGGAATTAGCCGTGCTGGAGGTGATTTATAATGATCCAGAAAATGCGCAGTCACCCACAGATCCAGATGAAGTCCAATGCACACAACCCATGTGGCGGAAGTTTCTACGAAGTGCACCACCAACCTATGCCAACTCATTGGCAGTAATGTCCTGGAAAGAAGGCCATGGACAAACGGTGGATGAATTGGCTGTCCAACTCCGGCAATACGAAGGAAGTCTCTCTTCCTCCCTACGGGCCTGTGTCTCGGCTGTAGAGGAATTGTCCCGGGAGTTCCAGCAATTCAAAGTGGATATGTCCTCCTCCCCACCTGTACAGGCCCGCATCGCAGCTATTGGGAGTAAGCATTCCTCTGCCCAAGAGAGAGGAGAGAGAAAGTACACACGACGGGCTAACCTGTGGTTTTACCTGCGTGACCATGGAGAGGACATGAGGAAGTGGGATGGAAAACCTACCTCAGTCCTGGATGCACGGGTACGGGAGTTGCGAGAAAAAGCAACCAGGAAAGAGGATTCTTCTTGGAAAACTGCTGCTCCAGTTTCCTGTGAGGAGTCCCCCAGATGCAGTAGATGGGCTGATCACATTTCTGATCCTCTTGAAGGGACTTCTGATTCACGGGTGCGAAAAGTGAGTAACGAATATTCTAACCAGGATTAGAGGGGCCCTGCCTCCAGCCAGGTGGAGGAGAGGGACAACCGAGTCTACTGGACAGTGTGGATTCGATGGCCTGGCACATCAGACCCACAGGAATATAAGGCTCTAGTAGACACTGGTGCACAATGCACCCTAATGCCATCAAGTTATAAAGGGGCAGAACCCATCTGTATCTCTGGTGTGACAGGGGGATCCCAAGAGCTAACCGTATTAGAAGCTGAAATGAGTCTAACCGGGAATGAGTGGCATAAACACCCCATTGCAACTGGCCCAGAGGCCCCGTGCATCCTTGGTATAGATTATCTCAGGAGGGGATATTTCAAGGACCCAAAAGGGTACCGTTGGGCTTTTGGTATAGCTGCATTGGAGACGGAGGAGATTGAACAGCTGTCTACCCTGCCTGGTCTCTCTCAAGACCCTTCGGTTGTGGGGTTGCTGAAGGTTGAAGAACAACAGGTGCCAATTGCTACCACGACGGTGCACCGGCGGCAATATCGCACCAACCGAGATTCCCTGATCCCCATCCATAAGCTGATTTGCCAATTGGAGAGTCAAGGAGTGATCAGCAAGACTCACTCACCCTTTAATAGTCCCATATGGCCCGTGCGGAAATCTAATGGGGAATGGAG
The DNA here is from genome assembly GCF_900496995.4 of Aquila chrysaetos chrysaetos. NCBI lineage: Eukaryota > Metazoa > Chordata > Aves > Accipitriformes > Accipitridae > Aquila > Aquila chrysaetos. Next base: position 75,624,956 of record NC_044030.1, on the reverse strand, counting down.
ACTAACAGTAGACTATCGTGGGCTGAATGAAGTCACGCCACCGCTGAGCGCTGCTGTGCCAGATATGTTAGAGCTTCAATATGAACTGGAATCAAAGGCAGCTAAGTGGTATGCCACAATTGACATTGCTAATGCATTTTTTTCCATCCCTTTGGCAGCGGAGTGCAGGCCACAGTTTGCCTTTACTTGGAGGGGTGTCCAGTACACCTGGAATCGACTGCCCCAGGGGTGGAAACACAGCCCCACTATTTGCCATGGACTGATCCAGGCTGCACTGGAAAAAGGTGAAGCTCCAGAGCACCTGCAATACATTGATGACATCATCGTATGGGGCAACACGGCAGAAGAAGTTTTTGAGAAAGGGAAGAAAATAATCCAAATCCTTTTGATGGCTGGTTTTGCCATAAAAGAAAGTAAGGTCAAGGGACCTGCACAGGAGATCCAGTTCTTAGGAGTAAAATGGCAAGACGGGCGTCGTCAGATCCCTATGGATGTGATCAACAAAATAGCAGCTATGTCCCCACCAACTAATAAAAAGGAAACACAAGCTTTCTTAGGTGTTGTGGGCTTTTGGAGAATGCATATTCCAAATTACAGTCAAATTGTAAGTCCTCTCTACCAAGTTACCCAGAAGAAGAATGATTTTAAATGGGGGCCTGAGCAACGACAAGCTTTTGAACAAATTAAGCGGGAGATTGTTCATGCAGTAGCTCTTGGGCCAGTCCGGGCAGGACAAGATGTTATAAATGTGCTCTACACTGCAGCTGGGGAGAATGGCCCTACCTGGAGCCTCTGGCAGAAAAGCACCTGGGGAGACCCGAGGTCGACCCCTGGGGTTTTGGAGTCGGGGATACAGAGGATCCGAGGCTCGCTATACTCCAACTGAAAAAGAGATATTGGCAGCATATGAAGGAGTTCGAGCCGCCTCAGAAGTGGTTGGTACTGAAACACAGCTCCTCTTAGCACCCCTACTGCCAGTGCTGGGCTGGATGTTCAAAGGGAAGGTCTCCTCTACACATCATGCAACTGATGCCACGTGGAGTAAGTGGGCCGCACTGATCACACAACGGGCTCGCATAGGAAACCCCAGTCGCCCAGGAATTGTGGAAGTGATCATGGACTGGCCAGAAGGCAAAAATTTTGGAATGTCGCCAGAGGAGGAGGTGACACGGGCTGAAGAGGCCCCGCTGTATAATAAACTGCCAGAAAATGAGAGGCAATATGCTCTGTTCACTGATGGGTCCTGTCGCATTATGGGAAAACATCGGAGGTGGAAGGCTGCTGTATGGAGTCCTACACGACTAGTCGCAGAAACTGCTGAAGGAGAAGGTGAATCGAGTCAGTTTGCAGAGGTGAAAGCCATCCAGCTAGCGTTAGACATTGCTGAAAGAGAAAAGTGGCCAGTGCTCTATCTCTATACTGACTCATGGATGGTGGCAAATGCCCGATGGGGGTGGCTACAGCAATGGAAGAAGAGCAATTGGCAGCGCAGAGGTAAACTCATCTGGGCTGCCACACTGTGGCAAGATATTGCTGTTCGGATAGAGAAGCTAGTGGTAAAAGTACGCCACGTAGATGCTCATGTACCCAAGAGTCGGGCCACTGAAGAACATCAAAACAACCAGCAGGCAGATCAAGCCGCCAAGATTGAAGTGTCTCAGGTGGACCTGGACTGGCAACGTAGGGGTGAGCTATTTATGGCTCAGTGGGCCCATGATACCTCGGGCCATCAGGGAAGAGATGCAACATACAGATGGGCTCGTGATCGAGGGGTGGACTTAACCATGGACACTATCGCACAGGTTATCCATGAATGTGAAACACGTGCTGCAATTAAGCAAGCCAAGCGACTGAAACCCCTGTCGTATGGAGGGCGATGGCTGAAATATAAACAGTGGGAGGCCTGGCAGATTGACTATATCACACTCCCACGAACCCGCCAAGGCAAGTGCCATGTGCTTACAATGGTGGAAGCAACCACTGGATGGCTGGAAACATATCCTGTGTCCCACGCCACTGCCCAGAACACTATCCTGGGCCTTGAAGAGAAAGTCTTATGGCAACACGGTACCCCAGAAAGAATCGAGTCAGACAACGGGACTCACTTCCGAAACAACCTCATAGACACCTGGGCCAAAGAACATGGCATTGAGTGGGTATATCACATCCCTTATCATGCACCAGCCTCTGGAAAAATCGAACGATACAATGGACTGCTGAAAACTACATTGAGAGCAATGGGGGGTGGAACTTTCAAACATTGGGATACACATTTAACAAAAGCCACCTGGTTAGTTAATACTAGAGGATCCACCAATCGGGCGGGCCCCACCCAACCAAGACTTCCACATACTGTAGAAGGGGATAAAGTTCCTGTAGTGCACATGAGGAGTATGTTAGGAAAGACAGTCTGGGTTAGTCCTCCCTCACGCAGAGACAAACCCATCCAAGGGGTGGTTTTTGCTCAGGGACCTGGGTACACCTGGTGGGTGATGCAGAAGGATGGGGAAGTTCGATGTGTACCTCAGGGAGATTTGATTTTGGGAGAGAATAGCCAGTGAACTAGGCTGTATGATATTTAACTGCTAAATAACCTGCCAATGTATGTCATTGTATCTATAGTGTCTATATGCCATATCAAGGGTATTACTGTAAGAATTACCCAAATGACTGAAGAATGGACTTTGAAACTGAGCCAAGAACAACAGTGATAGAACTTGAACTGGCGCCCAGCAATTCCCTCAAGATCAACATCTTCGACCTGCAGACCAAGGGTGTGGGTTGCATCAAATGTACCAGCCAGAAGTTCCAGAGACAGCATACAACAGCCCAACACCTCACACCATCTCTCTTATCCTGAAGAAGTGTTACAACAGATGGAGCCTCAAAGTCATGGACTAAATAAAATTGATGGACACATTGGAGGGATAACCCATTGACTAAGGGAATACTATTTGTATGTGTGTGTGTGTGTGGGGGGGGGGGTGTCCATATACATATATATCTATATATAAGACAAGGAAAGTGGTAGCGGTTGATTGGAAAATGTAGGATCTGGGCATGATGTAAATGGTATAGAATAAGGGGTGGATAATGTCCTGGGTTCAGCTGGGATAGAGCTAATTTTTACAGGAACCTGGGAGGTGGGGGGGCATAGCCGGGGCAGCTGACCTGAACTAGCCAAGGAGCTATTCCATACCATGTGACATCATGCTCAGTATATACATGGGGAGTGGGCCGGGGGGAGGTCTCTCCTTCTCTCGACTTTCGGTGGGGGAAGTGGCGGAGCGTCGGGTCCCGGGTGGTGAGCAGTTACACTGTGCATCACTCTTTTCTGTATACCCTTTCATTAGTACCGTCGTTGTTGTTGTAACTTTTTTGCGTTGTCCCAGTAAACTGCCCTTATCCCAACCCTCGAGGTTCCAGTTTTTTTTCTTTTCTCTCCTCCATCTCCCCCCTATCCCACCGGAGGGGGCGGGAGGAGTGAGCGAGCGGCTGCATGGTCCTTTGTTACCGGCTGGGCTGAAACCACGACAACCTCCCAAAGTCTCTCCATATGCTTCCAATGCTTAATTCCAATACATACTCACTTCTGTCTTGTTTTCTGCAGCTTGCATCTATGATCCTCAAGTGCACAGGCATATATCTATTTTGTTCCTGTAGCTGTTCTGACTCCATGCCTGCTTGTGCCCCTCATTCTGTTCACTACACATTTAAAAAAAAATAAAAATCTTTCTTTCCCTGATTCATTTCACCCTGGCCATAGAAACTAGTTCTCCATAAAAGCATTAGAATGCATCTTGAAAGCTTCCTAGTCAGTTCTGTTCACATTAGATGTAGTTTTCTCCAATCTTTTCTGATTAACATATTCAAATTCACTTCCAACCTGTAAGTAGGATACCCTTTAAAGTACATACATTACAGTACGACACCCTTTACTCCCCAGTTCATCCTCTTTCCATCCATGTTTTAGAATATTTCCTTGCACCCAAATCTCATGTTCCATTTAGCCTGCCATCACTATTTGAAAAACCTGTCCATCCTGAATCAAGGCAAAATTATAGTACCAATTTTGAGTCCTTCAAAAACACCCAAAACCCATGATACCAAGGAAAAGGGATTTACGTCTTTTTTCCTGTAGAAATAACAGGCTTTCATCTATAACAGTAACACTTATATTCCATACTGAAGTTTTCTTTAGTTCTCTTACATTATGGACAGTACAGAAGAGTTTTACCGCAAAACGTTGAGTAGCCACATTAAGTGTGGCTGGCTGTTTGGTTTTTTTTCAATCCTGCTCTAGCACAATTAGACTCAACCACTTGTGTGCAAGCCTCTACAAACCATTGCTTGGTCTGGCAGTTCTCCCCAGCCAAAGTCATCTCCAAGTCAAAACAGGAACTTCTTTTGAAAGGCACAACAAAACACTTGCAGCTTGTGTTACCTCTTAATCAAGGTATTTTGTTTAATAACATCACAATAGAGAGCAAGCTTTCCCTTCCTTCCTATCTTCTAGGACAATGAAGAAATACTCTGCTAGGATTTGAGAACTTAAATGTTCAAAGTCTCATTTAAGGTATGTGGGCAAATAGCATACACTGAGACTTGTGAGCACTCTAGCAAAATCAGCATCTGCCTTTGCAACAGTTCAAATAAGAGGAACAATTTAAGAGGATCCAAGCTGTCCCCTCCCATCAAATTCCTCTTTCAAGCGCCTACCTACTACTGTGGTTTCTGCTTTGCTTAATGAGGCTTTTTATAAGTGGAACTTCAGTTTGGCCATGTGTTGAAGAAATTTAAGTCACACTGGAAGTTCATAGAACCATAGAATGGTTTGGGTTGGAAGGGACCTTGAAGATCATCTAGTTGCAACCCCCCTGCCATAGGCAGGGACACTTTCTGCTAGCCCAGGTTGCTCAAAGCCCCATCCAGCCTGGCCTTGAACACTTTGAGGAAGGGAGCATCCACAGCTTCTCTGGGCAACCTGTTCCAGTGCCTCACCACCCTCACAGGGAAGAATTTCTTCCTTATACCTAATCTAAATCTACCCTCTTTCAGTTTAAAGCCATTAATCCCTTGTCCTGTCACTACCAACACTGTTTTCAGCACAAATCCAAAACATAGCTCCATACTAGCTACTATGAAGAAAATTAACTCTATCCCAGCCAAAACCAGCACAATGTCCTTGTAAAAAGTCCCTCTCCACCTTTCTTGTAGGCCCCCTTTAGGTACTGGAAGGCTGCAGTAAGGTCTCCCCAGAGCCTTCTCTTCTCCAGGCTGAACAATCCCAACTGTCTCAGCCTGTCCTCATAGGGGAGGTGCTCCAGCTCCCCGATCATCTTCATGGCCCTCCTCTGGACTTGCTCCAACAGGTCCATGTCCTCCTTATGTTGGGGACCCCAGAGCTGAACGCAGTACTGCAGGTGGGGTCTCACAAGAGCAGAGCAGAGGGGCAGAATCACCTCCCTCAACCTGCTGGTCACGCTTCTTTTGATGCGGTCAGGATACTATTGGCTTTCTGGGCTGCAAATGCACATTGCTGGGTCATGTTGAGCTTCTCATCAACCAACACCCCCAAGTTACCTAAATCAAATTAACTAGGCACATATAGAACAAAAATAATGGTTAATGCATTCAGACTTTGAAAAAATAGTAGTACAGTAGTCAATTTCTGTAAGATCCTAACACTTCTGCAAAAAGTTACCTGAATGGTTTTCTCAGACTGCTAGTCTGTAGTGCTATATTGAGTGAGCTATAGTCTACTAACAACACTTATTCAAAAAAGCTATAAGACAAAACCACTCACTGGAATGCAGTTTTAACATATTCCTTTTTGCTTCAAGTAATATAAGACAATGATACAGTTACACCATTGAAATATGCACTATTTCCTGGGAGATGTTAAATGACTTAAATTCAAGCTTTGGCCTTTTTCCAAGAGGAGGGCAAGTTACCAGAAACTACATTAAAATATAGGTAATTATTTTTAGCTCCTAAGATTCACCGTGGATTTAACAGTGTATTCCAGACAAAATCCTCAATGTGAAACTCTGGCAAATACCTCATGTATCTTGGACTTCTCTTCAGAGTGTCACTGAAATCTTTAGTACATATTTACCAGAAACCATTCACACTGATCTGCGATCAATATCAACTTACCAGCTACCATGTATAAAACCAATAGGACTGGGATACCATCTGTGGGCTACACTGCCAATAGACATTTCCTTAATGATGATCTGTTCAGTTATGTCCAATATCAATAGCCACAGGTGAACTGCCCCAGTGTGCAGCATGCCACCAGACAGAGGTTATTGCAACATTTACCCTCATTATCTTGTAGAAGACCCACTGTCCAAAATGGCCCAATGGCACATTACACAGTTGCAAGGTTCTGTGGAGCTTTTCTCATGCCAAGAGGCAAGGTCAAAGTACTGTTTCATAACAACAAAATAGAGTCCCAGAAAAAAAAGTCTGAAAGCATAGATTATACTTTCACATGGATCCCATTTTTACTCCTTTCAAGTGGACTTACTATTTACAGTAGTCATGTTTAGCCCTACAGCCAGAGTGACAGAATTTTAAGCAAGCTCACACTTCATATGTTTTGAGATGTGACTAGTTTGTAACAAAAGCTAGGGCAAAAATTAATTAGCCTTTAGACTCAACTCTTGACATAGCACAAAGGCTAAAAGGTTAACACTTAACATTCAGTTTCAATGGACCACAGAAGATTGAAAAATCCTCTCCCATAAATTTCAATCCAGACAGTGTATTCCAACAAACATTTAAACTCCATAGTCTCTCTCTTTAAAAGTAATTTTCAGACACTGTGACTGCTTAGCAAGAAGTGGTAAGTCTAAGAACTACAAACCTCCATTAACATGCCAGTCATAACCACAGTCTTCAGTTACATATTTAAAAATCTGCTTTTAACCACCATCAAAAGCAAGACACCAATGAAGACAAGGACTGCATTCATGAGACTTAAAACAGCATTGTTATGCTTTGCATCTCAGTCACTTTAGAGACAAAAGACTACTTTAAAGTTTGACTTACCTATCAAAAACAGCTGTTTAAATTTTGTATACGCAGTCTGGATATCTTGCAGAGATGGAAGGCTGCTTGACAAGTCATCTGTCTTCAGAAGTTCATAGGGAGGTTTGCTAATTGTCTTATAGATTCTAAATCAAATCATCAAGAGATTAAAGCCTTCTACTTCACAAGTCAAATAATGCACCAACTATTATAACTGAAGACAAAGTTAATAGGTATGGTTTTAGAAACAGCTATATTACCGAAAGATATACGCCCTGGAAAGCTAATGGCCTCCATGCATTAAGTACTGGCTGGAAGCTTGCCTACAAGCTTGACAAGTTTTGCTGCTCTTAACTGTTACACCAATAAAATGATATTCCTGCATGTTTGTGCAGTTATGAATATTACAAGCATTACTGCATTTTTACCACTGCTTCTTTAGTATTGTCTTCACTAGACACAACAGAATTACTTTACTAGTAGGTTATTTAGAGGTGAATCCAGAAAGAAGAGATGGATAGAAACACCCAAACCTCCCAGCAGACACTTAAAATTGTTCTTGACTTTTACCAACCAAATTACGTTCTGATACCTAGCTGCCAGGTCTGCTAATGAAACACATGAGTAAAAGCAAGAAAAAAAAATTTGGACTCACATGAGACAGTATACCTGCCTTGTACTTCCCTACATATCTGCTATTTTTTCTCTAGGAGGACAGGAAAAAATACCAGGCCAGATGAGCCTTTGGTTTGGACCCACAACATCCCCTCTCATTCAGGCTCCACAGCTCAGATAAACATCAGCTTAGGAAATACCTCTATTGTCATGCTGGCTTTTTATTGTCAAGATTTGGGAAAAGTTGCTCTAGCTCATACTTCAGAAGTGAAGCCTTGCAGGCACTTGCCCAGACAGGACAGAGTACTTTGTTTCCCGTACGTTGTAGCATAGAAGCCTGCTTTAAGTGAGAACTACAGGTGTCCACATCAGAAATGCAGGTTACTAGACCTACTGGAAGATGCATCAGATAAGAGAATTGAGGGAAAGCAATCATTTGTCAATTATGATTCCTCTTCCAAATTGAAGTAAACAATGTGTGGGACAATCTGGCTTTGAACAGCTTTTTCAATAAAAAAAGGCTGTTAATTGTAAATATCTGCTGTGTGCTTGAGTTCAGACTACTATTACAATGGCATGTTAACACACCCTTATGGACAATTTGTAGATATATTTTTAAATATTAGTGGTTAACCACCAGTACTCCATAGCAAAGAAAGCCACCCATACTGCCCCAAGTTCAGATGGTCCCAGACAAGAGATCAAAATATCAGTTGATACCTTGTTACAGCTTACTGCTAGTTTTACTTACTTTCACATTATGAAATAGCATTAAAAAGTTTTAAGTCATGTAAACTTTCCCATTTCAGGGGAGAAACTTTAGAGAATCTGCAGGAAGGGTCAAAAGCCTTTCCCATGCGAGTATTACTAATTTCATAAACAAAAGAGGTTTTAATAGCCTAATCAAGTTATTTTCTGTTAGTTCTGTGTGATTAACAGGTTCTCCATCTATGAGGAGAAAGGAGCTAGTGGCGAAGCATTACGAACTATACATACTAGCCTGATCTAATAGCTTGCTGCTAAATGAGTTCTCTCCAGGACACCCAACAGGTTAAAAAAAGCCAGAAAAAAAGAGCAACAAGTCATTGCTGTAACTCTCAGCCAGGCAGCTGTGCTCTTGCCCTTATGTTAACTGTGGCATTTTTTCAGACTGCTGAGCTAATTCAGCTCACTACCTCAGCTGAAACAAAGTGCTGTCTGCCATTGCATCTGAAAGTAGCAGTAGTGAACTGCTACATTGTCTCAGTCATTTTAGGTCACTTTTACCTAAAGTTATTTAAGAACACAAATCTAGTTCCCAGAAGATTGCAGAGTTCAGGGAGATTTAAAACTGAGCTTGCAAATCCATGTTTAGAGATGGAATCTAAATTTCTCTTACTTGCAAACACAATTGAGCCCATCAGCTAATGATACTTTAACTGTACTTAAGACCTACAGGCTTTGGTGCTGCTTTACCTAATAACACACCACAGTTTGTACAGAGATTCATCTGATATATATATGTATTTCCGCAAATAAGCCTTCAGTGATGTTACAGTCCTGCACAATTGACCAATGCTGTTAGGCCAAGGGCTTAAACCCATTCCACCACAGAAAACTACTTTTAGATCTACAACTCGTTTCCTGATGCGTGCAAGCTTAAAGATACAGCATATATGGAAAAAGAGAAGCAAGGTCCATACCAAGCAAAGTGTTGTGGACAGAATAGCTATTACTGACCCATCCAAGAAGGCTTTTTGCATTTGTGAACTGCTGTCATCCTGTTCTTTGGGAAATGCAGACATTTTGAGAAGAGCAGCACCGTTATGGCAAGACCAACACCAAATCTGCAGAAAGACATTTACCAGGTGATAAAAATTGGTAAACTGTCCCGTACAAAGTATTTGCTTAAGTGACTGAGTGATTACAAGAAATTTCTCCATGCTGTGCTTCATTGAATTTTTGGTGTATTCAATAAACCCATCTGTAGAAGCAAACTTCTACATCCACACCAAAACTACATGCCTCAGTACACTGTTATCACTTGCAAGTTTTAAGTTAAGCTTTCTACAGGCACAGGGAAACATAAAATGTCAGATTGTATCAGAAAATTACTTTCTCAACTGCCCTTATAGGTAAAAAAAATTGATCAAAATGCCTATGGCCACATTAGGTTGGAAGATAGGCCACAGCAAGATAGCTCTTGTAACTCATATATTAGCCATCACTTTCTCCACACAGATACAGTAGTGTTTTTCTTACAGTTCAGCCTTGAGGCAAGCTATGCATAAAGGGTTATCTGGGCATATGAAATAAGATATTAACTCCACAATTAAATCAGATTGCATAGTTACAGGTATTCCTTTTAGCAAATCAGTCCTCAAAGCTTCTTACTTCCCTTTACACATAATTTCTTGACTCACACCTACTGCTAGAAGCACTCAAGCTGATCTTTAAACTTGCTTGGAAACTGCTAGTCAGAATCATTTTCATCAGGAATATTACACAAGTCAAATCAGGAAGTTAAAGTTCTGCTACCAATTTATACTAGCCAAGAGGTACACCTCAGAAGGATGCAGAAACCTCATAATCAACAAGAGTGGAAAAAATGGCTAAACTGTCCTTTCACTGCCGTCTCAAACTGATTTAATATGGTCAAGCTATTTTGAAACCAGCATTCCCAAAAGAATCTGGAAATAATTAGAAGAGTTCTACAAGGCCTCTGAACAGTGGACAAGGGAAGAGGTGCTGATGTCATCTGTCTGGACTTCTCTAAGGCCTTTGACACAGTCCCCCACAACATCCTTCTCTCCAAATTGGAGAGATAAAGGATTTGATGGATGTACTATTTGGTGGATGAGGAATTGGTTGGATGGTCGCATCCAGAGAGTAATGGTCCACATCTCAATGTCCAGATAGAGATCAGTGACGAGTGGTGTCCCTCAGGGGTCCGTACTGGGACCAGTTCTGTTTAATATCTTCATCAATGACATAGACAGTTGGATCGAGTCCACGCTCAGCAAGTCTGCAGACGACACCAGGCTGAGCAGTGCGGTTGACATGCCTGCGGGACAGGATGCCATCCAGAGGGACCTGGACAAGCTCAAGAAGTGGGCCCATGTGAACCTCATGAGGTTCAACGAGGCCAAGTGCCATGTCCTGCACCTGGGTTGGGGCAACCCCCAGCATCAATGCAGGCTGGGAGATGATGGGATTGAGAGCAGCCCTGTGGAGAAGTACTTGGGGGTACTGGAGGATGAAAAGCTGGACATGAGCTGGCAATGTGCGCTCACTGCCCAGAAAGCCAACTGTATCCTGGGCTGCATCAAAAGAAGCGTGACCAGCAGCTCAAGGGAGGTGATTCTGCCCCTCTGCTCTGCTCTCATGAGACCCCACCTGCAGTACTGCGTTCAGCTCTGGGGTCCTCAGCACAGGAAAGACATGGACCTGTTAGAGCAAGTCCAGAGGAGGGCCACAAAAATGATCAGAGGGATGGAACACCTCTCCTATGCGGACAGGCTGAGAGAGTTGGGGTTGTTCAGCCTGGAGAAGAGAAGGCTCCAGGGAGGCCTTATTATGGCCTTTTGATACTTAAAAGGAGGCTTATAAGAAAGATGGGGACAGACTTTTTAATAGGACCTGTAGCAACAGGACAAGGGGTAATGGTTTTAAACTAAAAGGGGGTAGATTCAGCCTAGATATAAGGAAGAATTTTTTTTTATGATGAGGGTAGTGAAACACTGGATGGAACAGGTTTGCCCAGAGAGGTGGTAGATGCCCTATCCCTGCAAACATTCAAGGTCAGACTGGACTGGGCTCTGAGCAACCTGGTCTAGCTGAAGATGTCTCTGCTTATTGCAGGGGAGGTTGGACTAGATGACCTTTAAAGGTCCCTTCCAACCCAAACTATTCTATGATTCTATGAATGCAAGATGCAATTAAAAAAAAAAACAAAACCACTTCTGTTTCTGTGTAACAGCTGCTGTAATTTGTCTGGTTGACTATGTGAGAAAAAGTGAACCAAACTATTTTGAACTTCACTACCTGAAAGGACAAATTAGGCAGGACAGTACAATACTATCTTCTCCACAGGCCAAGTAATTTAAGAGCATGAAGAGAACATGGTTTTCCTTGGAAATTTGATGGACATTCAGCAACTACGGTAAGACCTCATAAGTAAGGTTACTTTGCTTCTTGTTTCTACCTACTTTGTCTTACTGGTTCTTGAACTCCAGTACAAGGTAGGAAGTCAAAGCCAGCTTGCTACAGGGCGCAAAACAGTATATTTACCTTCATTTTCTGTTGAGACTGTTAGAACTAGTTTTTCAGTTAGGCTACTTGGCTTCGTAAAAATGCTGCATCATCACAGCCATACTACTTACCAGCACCCAAGCTAGGTAACTGGAGGTATTCGGCTATACCTGTACGTGCATGGTCTTCACCTCAGTATCCAAATAGCATTTCAAGCCCTACATCCTGCCCCAGTTAGATGGCAGTCAGTACTCAGTCTCATGAAGAACAGGCTGATGAATAGACAGACCAGTAGTATATGTAGACTATAGGACATTAGATATCTGATGTAAGTAAGTGAGGGCTGTGAACCATACATATACATTTTGCTTCATACTGTTTCGGGGAATACAGAATACTTTAAGCACTTCTTCCAAGATGTTTCCCCTTCTATAGATGACTAGGCATACATGCGAGCTGTTAAAAACAAACAAGTTCTGAAAATAATATGAAGTAATATCTGAAGTGCTAGTTGAAATTTTGTCTTCTCAATAAGTTTTCTTACCCTCAGCCATGCATATATACTTACAGGAATGCCTCTGCCTTCATACTTCAAGATACTCTCTTCAGAAACACATATGGGAACAACAAAATACAAAGGCAGCCTAAGACAACAAAAAAAGAGTTTCTTGCACTTAAAAACTGAACAATCTCCAAGCTCCTTAACGATGGTGAGTGTTCTAGCCCACATGCTAATTATATATTCAGTCTTACTGCTACAATAATGTTTCCTACTAGATAATTATATTGCCCTCAACACCCTCCCTTTATTTTCAGCTGGATAAAGTATTTTCTTCCAATATTGAGCTCTTCATTACTTTCACTGCAACATTACCCTGCCTTTCCAAGGCTCCAATTGAGTCCTACAGTTAATTTTAACATCTAAGACTGATTGCTAAGACTGCCTTGGTTCTCTCATTCTTTGCTGTTTCAAAACATGCCTTTGTAGTATTAGGTAACTAGTTATGTTTCAATGCCTTGTAAGCAGTTTGCATCACAATCCAAGAATGTAATTTAATATACCATGAATTTCCAGTGTCAGCCAACACTATTTATGTTCAATATCCACAGAAGCAATAAAAATAAATACTTAACCTCAGCTTGGGTCTCTCAAGACAGAGTTCTAGAATAAATAGTTAAGACTTCTTTGAAAACTGGTGTTTGTTTCCAAGGTCTGCGAAACCTTTCAGGATTTGACTATTAAACAACAGTAGTACACAAAGCCTTGTATACATCCTAAAGGGTTTACCGATAGATGTTACTTAGCTAGACTGGTAGAAGTATACATCTCTAAACTTCCACTAAAGGCAATGCAACTTAACTCCTACCAGCATGTTTTGGAGATACACTTTAAACCAGTTACTCTTTCTCCACCCAGCCCCCCAACTAAACCAGAAAATCAAGTGCATTTAACTTGGAATTTTACCAGAGTAAAGGTACAGGACTGAGAAAATGTCATCCTAACCAGTATGACAGAAGCGTAGGCACCAGACCTACATATTTTCTATTCCATTTTGGAAGTGGTATTCTTCACCTCCAGAGATATTCAAAGCTTGACTGACCAAGGTCCTGAGTAGCCTGAGCTAATGTTGAAGTTAACCCTGCTTGAGCAGGGGTTGTGTAAGATGACCTCCTTGAGGTCCCGAATCAAAGTATCCCATAAATCAAAATGGAAAACAAATCCTAAAAAAACCCTAAACAACTGCATAATGTTCAGCATCAAAGGCAGCACTGATTTTGGCAAATCTTAATGAGATGTATATCCAAGGTTCACTATTAACTGCAGCAAGCTTACTTTTCAGAGACTCTGTAGCCTTCATTGGTAGTCACTGCTTTGTATTTTGCATTCCCTTTGGTCCGCTCCAACTCACCACGCCAGTCCTCAAGAGTTTCAAACATCACTGTTTGGTTTCTTCCATCTGTCAGACATCAATAATGGTAACTTTGCAGACTATCAGGAACTCTAACACAAAAGCATTCCTAAATCAAGTAGTTAGTTTTCATTAAGGTAAGCAAGAAAAAACCTCTTGTGTACAGAAAGCCTCAAGTCAAAGATAAAATGCCTTTGTACACCACGCCGCTTCTGTCTGATCTTTAAGAACTCATCTTCTGTCAAATACTGCTTTAACTAATAACTTCAGGAATAGTTTGTCCTACAGAAATTAGTCAGCTCTTATGGAACTTTCATACAGTTGAGGCTGTCCTCACATTGAGCCTAAAACCCAGGATGCTGTGCAGCAAATACCATTATATACTAGTGCATCTGACTGGCATCTAACAATATAGGCTTAAATATAGAATTAACAATGATACCAAAAGCCTTTCTGCAATTCAGATACTGCATTTCATTTAAAGTCCATTCTTTTATCATGGATAGGAGTTTTGCACTGAATAGAACATTTCAGGCACTTGATAAGAGCAGAAAATTTATTACAGCAATTCAGTCTCAATCATTTCATCTGAGAACTTTTCCTGTATTTCTATTTAGCCACCTCAGCAACATTTATGACAGCAGGTTGATTTAGCCTCAGATCTCGTATAACCACCATATAATTTATGGAGTATGGCCAATTGTTTTAGGCATCCATCATAATTAAGTATACTGCAACATCAGCTAACACTTAAACACTAAACAGGGCTAGAGTTTCCACAGAAGATACAACGGCAAGTTGAAACTTTCCACCGTAGGAAGATAAGGTAGATGAAAAATTTACAGCTGGAAACAGAACATTATTAATGAGCTCTAAGGGACAAGTTAAGATTTTAAGAGTATCAGACCATAACAGTCATAAAACCCAAGTCTGCTTGGTTTGGCCTATAACAACTTTATAAAGAATGAGACCTAGGCGTTTATTATTGAAGATAATTATTAAAATATGGAATTGGGTACAATACTTAAATGTTGCTATAAAGACTAGGCTTCTCACACATTTGATTAGTCTCTACCTGGAAAACCTTACAGTCTTTCTGATGTTTGTAGTTCAAACTGAATACCAGTTACAGACAAAATCTGCAGGAATTACCTGAGCCAGCAATGTGCCCTGGCAGCAAAGGCAGCCAATGTATTCTTGAGCTGCATTAGGAAAACCATTGCCTACAGGTTGAATGAGGTGATTGTTGTTCTCGGCTCAGCACTGGTGAGGCCATGTCTGCAGTGCTGTGTCCAGTGCTGGGCTCCCCAGTACAAGACAGGCATGGGCTTGCTAGACCAAGTCCAGTGAAGGCTCATTAAGATCATTAAAGGGCTTGAAGCACCTGATACAAGGAGAGACCAAGAGCTGGGACCATTCAGCCTGGAGAAAAGAAGGCTCAGTGGGGGTGCAGAGGGCCAAGAAATATTTCCAGTCCATATAAACACCAGACCAGGGGTGGAAGCAGTGGAGGGGAGTAAAGAAGATGGATCTAGACTCAGTGGTATCCAGTGACGTGACACAAGGCAGTGCACACAAGCTGAACTACAGCAAATTTCATTTAAATATAATAATAAACTTTTCCACTGTGAGGACAGTCAAATAATGAAACAGCCTGTCCAGAAAGGTTGTGGAGCCTCAATCCTTGGAGATACTCAAAACCCAACTGGACATGATCCTGGTAAGCTTGCTGTAGTTAACCCTGCTCTAAACAGGGGCAGATGGACTAGATGACTAGATCTCCAGAGGTTTCTTTCTAGATGACTAGATCTCCATGACTAGATCTCCAGACGTTTCTTCTAACCTCAGTGATGCTGTAATTCCTTGACATACTTTGATAAGTGTCCAGTTAATACCTTTGGTACATCAAAACTTCCCTCTGTGAAAAGAATAGGCATTCCTGGTGCACTAAGAATCAGGTTCCTAATTCAAAACAGTGCTATTACTTCAGCTGAAGTCTGAACTATGAAATGCTAGAAAGTGCACTGACAATTTTTTTATCTTGAATTTTGCAGCTTACTACATTATTCAGCCAAGTTTGATCAGTTGGGAAGATTATGTAATAAGTTAGCTATAAGAGAAAGTCAGATGTTTACTGGAATCTTGCTATGCAAACCTATGCTTTTTTTTGCAGTTGCCTGGGAAAAGCAGATCGCTTGCAAGTAAGAGCAAAAAGGGAAATACTTTGTTAGACACTACTTAAAATGTAATAATTTCAGAATTAAGAGCAGGAAGTTTGGTTCACTGCAATAGTAC
This sequence comes from Aquila chrysaetos chrysaetos, assembly GCF_900496995.4. Classification (NCBI taxonomy): domain Eukaryota; kingdom Metazoa; phylum Chordata; class Aves; order Accipitriformes; family Accipitridae; genus Aquila; species Aquila chrysaetos. The sequence goes on along the minus strand of NC_044030.1, from coordinate 75,608,868 downwards.
AGAAAAAACACAGTGATAAAATAAGTAAAATATTTTCTAGATGAGAGCACTCTAGTCAGAAGCACATGAAAAGCATTTGCACATATTGATCACAGTAAGTTTTTAATCCAGTGATGCTACTCTTGCTTGGAAAATTTCTGTGCAACTACACTGAAGGACACAGAAACCAACAGTAGACAATTCAGAAATTTTTAGCAACAAGTCTAACAATGTATAACAAGAGAAAAATGAATCTTCTGAGGCTATCTGCCAGCAGGGCAGTCATAAGCCGAGCACAAACTCAGCTACTAAGCATCCCAGACTGCTAAGGAACTAACAGTATGCAACAAATACAAATCAAAAATAGGAAAACATTTACCTGTGTTGTTTGGGGCAGCTGATGCATAAGAGAATAGAAACAAGCGTTTAAGCAGCTTAGGAGTCTGGCTATGATGAACTATACCGCTGACGATCTAGAAAAGGACCAAAAATTAACACCCAAACACAGACTAAGACTGTCAGTGCAAAAAATGTGATTTTTTTTTTACCCCCGCTTCCCCACCTCCAGGTTTTAAACAAAACTGTTTAATGGCTTCTATCCCCAACAGCTGAAAACTGACTTTTAAAAAACTTTCTCTGCTGTCCGCAAGACACTATACCTACTTGGCTTAATGAGAAGTATTATACAAGTTCAACTTCCAGAATGACTCTTATTATTTAAATAAAGGTAGTAGACTCCTAGTTTGGAGTTCAGATTAGCCTGTCAAAAGAACTCAAGTTATCAGGAAAATAATTGCTTTCATACAAAAAACGCTGAAGTCTAAAACATACTAAAATCTTATATCACAAACAGAACAGCTTTACAAGTTTGCCTGAGCTGAAGCTAATTTCATGTAGTACTCTAAAACTCCAGTTTCCTTCAAAGAGCCAGTGCATCTGATGTTTTTAACTGCTATATACATAACGATGTTTAATGAGTAAGGTTAGCTAGAAATCAACGTCTTTTACTTTCTCTCTCAATTGGGAATGACTGGAAAACACTCCAAGTTTAAGGGATCTCTCAGGGTGAATTTCACCCTTCCCTCATCCCCACAACTAAACACTCAACACTAACCTTAAAAAAGAAAAACAAATTTAAGTTACTATGCTTACTCTTTTCACTTCCTCTTCTTTTGTGTATCTCAGGCAGAAATGAAATACTCTAAGGTCTTTACAGTAGATAATTAGCTTCTCTGGGTATTTTCTCAGCTGTCCAGTTAGAAGTTTCTTTTTCTCATCATAAACTGCAAAATTAAAAAGTCTAAGTAAATATCAAAAAGGACTTTGACATCAGTTGATAAAGCTATTCCTGCTTGACTTTTCAAAATTCTCAAGAAACTAATTCAAGCCCAAGTTTTAGCAAGTGAGAAAAAGCATCCTACAACACCGACTGGCAAGCTCTTGTGCTAGTATACTCTTTTTTTTTTTTTAAATGCACTCAAACTACTTCCTGCAAGGTAGAAACCAAACTTGCAGCAAGCCAGCTGTTCAGTGATTATTTCTGTTCACATTCTGACTGCATAGTCAGTTCAAAGTTCTGATATGCATAAAGAACATAATTTAGTAGTTTTGCCCAAGGGAAAGTCCCCAAACAACTGAGATCATTCTAAGCTCCTAAAAAAAAATTTTTTTTTTTTAAACCACCATAAAGTCCCCAGGAGAGCCCTTTGTTCGCTTCCGTTTCAGGATATATCATTTCACAGCTTCAAGTGCTGCCAGTTAGGGCATTTTATATGAACCTAAACAGTGTCTCACAACTAGCTTCCACTAGTGTCCCCCTAGTCCACTCCTTCACAAATCCACACCACCATTCATAAATACTCTAAATACTCTAACACTAGTCAAAGGTCAGGCTTCTCAATAAAGCCTTCCCCACTACTTACAAATTACAAGCCCCATTCTCATTTACCTTTCTTAGCAATACAGGCATACCTGTAAGCCCTGCTGCAAAACACTCACTGATTTACTTGTAAATTAAAACCTTCTTTTCTATCTCCTTTGATATTTTGAAGACATCATGAATCCCATAAAACAATGTTGCCTTAAACAAACAAAAGGCATTGTTTGGGAATTTGGTACCTGTACTGCTCTGCACTGCTATTGCTCAAATGAAATGAATACCTCCGTATTTATAGAAATAGTTGATACACTGAAAGATCCTTGTGGACCAATCTTAGTCAGAGATTTTTCACAGTACACTCTTCTTTGCTTTGAATCATGACATTTTGAAGGAATTGTTTTGTCTGTCTCAGCAAGATAATTAACAAAAATGTAGCTTTCACAAGCTTGAGGGATAAAACTAGGTTCTGATAGATCTCTTATCTGTCATTTCATCATCAAATATAACTGCAGCCGTTTTTTCTAGACTACCCAATCCTAGTTTCCAAAGTGACAACTCTATCAGTTTTCTGAAAAGGATGTAAGTGTACAAAGAGCATGAGCACTGTAAGACACCTAGAAGTATGAGGCTTATTAAACCAAGAGGAGAAAGCTGACCCACCTCCATAGATTTGGTCTACACATTGCAGGGTTATGTCATTTTCTCCTACAATCTTATTCTCAAATTGTGGCTCCTATAACATGAAAAAAATTCTTAGAAACATCACACTACTAAGCAGTAGCACCTTCTCACAAGTAAAGGATGTATTCAGTACATATTTTACTATCAGCATTACTACTTATTCTTATAAGCTGTGTAAGGTGGAACACCTTAGAACAGTTATTAAAATAGACAGATGCAGGTTACACAGGCATAGTTTATAAACTGCAGATCCAGTTTTATTTAAGTCTCAGCCATGCTTGAAATGTAGATTAGAGTTATTACTTTTCAAATGCTTCAAAGCATGCATTTCTATTGAGAGTCACTTTTCAAACTAGAATCATTGCAGTAAACAGGAAATACAGTAACTTGCTGTAATCCAAGCCCTTTTATGACAAGTTTCCTTGCTATGGGAACCTGGCAGGAAATAGAAAATCTCTTAAAATAACAAGTATCCCAAGAATATTCCAACGTAACAGCCAGATTTATCACTGGGTAAAATGAAGACACACACAACCCAATTCTCTTGTCTACTGCTTTGCCAAACTTGAAGTGATTTGCAGCTCCCTTCACTTTTACCATTCCCTGAGTTCGGAGTTAAAAATGACATTTAGGTAATGCCACAATTAAACATTGTTATGTTAAATAGTATTACCAGAAGGCTGATGTACACTACATCAGCAAATTACATTTTACATGAAGACAGCTGTGAACAGAGTTAACCTCATTCAAGTTATTTCCAGGTCTGCAGCACTGTGAATCAGGTGGCTAATATCGAACTTTTGTTGAGAGAAATATAGTTGACTTGGCATGCTACAACCCGAGATTTAAATTTAGTGATGGAACAGAAATTAGCATGGTCACTACCAACTTTAGCATACATCTCATGTGATCTGTGGAAAGGGCTCTGCAGCTTTGTCCCAATTAACTCCACAAGGTCCAAAAATCCATATTTGGCTGCAGGAGCCTTAGTTTAACATTTTATCTCCCTGAAATTTTACCCCAAGAAACTTCAGACTACAATGAACACATGTCAAATCAGATTCTTCTCACTATTCTTCAGCCAAGATCACCTTGCACTCAAGAGCTATATAATAGTCTCTCCTTCCTTTTTATCACTTAAATGGACCAGACCATTACAGATGCTTAAGCACATCAAAAAAAGTGTGGCATTACCATTCCCCATTGACAGCTCAATTTGAGCACCTAAAACAAAGGAAACAAGATTCAACTTATTTCTAAGATTTGGGGACTTTTTAGGTTTATGTTTGCTAGCTCAAGAGTACCAGGTTTTTAAATCTTTGCTGTCAACACCTGACTTTGAATGGAATAATTCAGAGTTTTACCAAGCCAGACAAACAATTTTCTAGAGCATTTCCACTGAGTGTTAGCTTACTCAGTCTTGTGCAGCCCTGAAATGGTTCTGCAGAGGTAGCCCAAAGTCAAGTCAGACAGATGTTATAAAACATTAGAAGTACGTTTCACATTCACACTTTTGCAATTGCTACTAGACAAGCAGTCAGAAATCAGGTTTAAACAACCTGTTGATTTAATTTTAAAAAAAATTAATTCTTTTAACTTAAGCTTCACAAAATTACCAACTCACAGGACATGAAGAGTTATAAACTATGTCTAGTGTAAGTGTCCACATACAGCCTTGCACCATTTTTACTTAAGTAATCATTAGAGCTTGAGGAAGCACCTGCATAGACCAAGCAGATGCAGTCTGATTAAAATTAGTCTGGACCCATTAAAACTATTTTATAAATCTATATTCATTCTGTATCCTTATATAAGGGAAAGATATGAATATTTAGTCAGAGACACTACACGTCTTCAGAGCCTGTTTGGTCATAATTAGAAGACTTGTCTTCCTACATCATCATCTGAAGCAGAATTATCATCAAGGAAAGCAATCTTGAAGTTTGTGCACACAAGTTTCCCATAGGTGCCACGATTTGACCCATCTTCTTGTATATACTTGTATACCGTGCTTGCCTCACAAAGCAGCAGTTCACCTGTATAAAAGAAACACTGACTTGCAACATAACCGATATTTATAATTGAATTATTTCAACTGTTATCTTAAACTCAGCATTAACTTCCTGATAGCGTCTCACAACTGTATGCCTGAAGATATTTCAACACTGTTATACAAAAAGACTAAGAGGCAGCTCCTGGAATCAGTACACTCAGAGCCTTCCAGGTTATTAACATTAGTCAAGATGGACTGAACACTGTTCAACTGCACATGTTTAGGAGTTCTGTAACCAGAGGTACCTGCATCACGTTCTTCTGCCACTTAGAGTAGGCCAACACATGGAGCTGCAAAGAGCAACCATAAGAGTGTGTACTCAAAAAAAACCAGAAGCCCACCAAAGAGTAGTTTATACAGTCAATAAACCAAGTTGAAAACTGTTCCAATTTTTCTTACTGCTAAATTCTAAGAATGCTGAAACATTTGAGTTGATTATTACAAGTTCATCATACTTAATTTTTCATAGCTTTGACTGGAGATGTTGCTTATTTTACAGGTAGCAGGGCTATCTTAAAGTTCTCAAACACAAATTTACATAAATAATGGTCAATGAAGTTCTAATCTTAAAATTAAGAGGAACTGAACTTCAAGTTTAAGAAAGTAAAAACAGGTTTTAACAGGTATAATCTGCCAGACCCTGTGTTTTTCCTATCAAGTATAGAAACTCCAACAGAACAATACTAGTTTATTCTAAGCTTTTACTTGTATTTTCTATTAGTAATGTCATTTTTCCAGATCTTGGAAAACATTTTTAAAAAAGAAAGAATTGTAAATTAAGAAAAAAAAATCTTAACAGTGAATGAGGCATCAAAAGGCCTAAGTAACTCGTAGTAGAAACAAAGCAACTAGAAAGTAAGTTTCCACTAGATCTTGGCCTTCAGTTCCCAAACAAAAACCCACCCAACTTTATCTTTTGAGAGACAGGGCAAACTAAAGTATAGACAGTTCTCCATGTGCAGCTTACCTGAAGATACTGTACTCTATAAAAACTGAAATTTTTATAGAGTTTTTCAACAACCCATGCAGATACAGATATTGAAAACATTTCAACCTGTGTGGCTTGTCACACCAAACCCTCTATTTTACTACTTGGGATACTGATGTCACATGACTGTTTGTTGCAGATGTGGGAATATTTAAATATTGTTTACGTGATTGATTTTTTTATCATTTAATTCTAATACAATATACAACAGTTACCTGGTAATAAGCGAGGATATACTTCCTTTTCTATGGGTTCCTTTATGTGTATTTCCTAAAGAGAGAAAGAATAACTGTTACTTTGCAAAGATTGTACCTTCAACATATGCTGTAAGTAACAGCACCCTCCCTTTTAAATTTATCACATTCTAGCAAATAAGCAAATTAAAATTAAGGAAAAAACTTACTAAATTAAGAAGAGCAAGTTTGCAATGTGTTCCTTGCACTAAAGGTCAGTAGTCTACTAGCTAAATAATTAAGTCAGTGATTTGACACCCAGTGTCAGTTACATGCAATTTTGAACACAAAAAAGGAAATGCATTATAAATAACAGGCAGAAATAAAGCATGACCAACACTCTAAGTTCTCTCAGCACATGTAAATGGATAAGCATAAACTCAGTATTACAATAACATCTCCCAGAGTTCATTCATAAGCTTTTCCACATAAGACTTAATATTTGTTTCTAATGTCCCCTTCACAGTTTTTCAAGCTTCATCCTTCACTATCTTTTCTGATTTTCTTACATGTATTACTGCAATCAAAGTACAAAAGTTACTTAAACAGCACTACTAAGATTAGAGGGAAGGGGATTTCAGAACCTCAGACCCAAGAGGTAAAACCAGCCACAGGATATCCTTTATTTTGGACCCAAATTGCACAAAACAAACCTTTTAAATTCTAAGTATCACTTATTCTAGCCTTGGGACACTGATAGTTGGGCTAAAATCTCCAGCTGAAAGACTATTAAACTAAAGGACATGCTACACCCTTCCTGCTCAGCCAGTTCAGAACTTCCTCTTCTGAGTCTGAATGACTTCACATGCATTGGAGTCTCTGGAAAACTATTAGTTAACTGGAACCCTCTCCCCCCCCGGGGCCACAGCAGTAAGCAAGCTAATTTTAGTTTGTCACCAGCATCCAGAGTCAGGTATTGCAAATCAAGGCAAGCAATCAAAAGGAGACATGAGCAACAACAGTTTTGCTGGATTAACAGAGAAACAAAAGCCCCTGAGAACATAAAAATAATCCCCCTTTGCCATTCATATAAACACTTGCTCTCAACACTCAGAAGACCCAAAACAAAGCTTGAAGACTGCATAGCAAAACTAAAACCACCAGGAAACCATGTCATGAGAACAGCAGAGACATTCAAGACAGGTTGAAAAGAGGAAAGGGTTATAAAATGAAAGTGGTGGTGGTGTGAAGAAACTACAGCTGGCAGCTAATGCAGAAAACAAAACACAATTTGCTACCTTTGACGTCTAAGTGTGGATGCTGTATAAGTAAATTTTAATCAAAGTTCATGCTTGATAGGTAGGTAAATTACTATGCAAACATGGCTCAAGCTCACAGCTGCATTCAGAGAAGAAATACATATGCATTTTCCCAATGTTGTCTCTTCACCACTGATAGCTCTGAGCTAAACTTTGGGGTTTACTAGTGCCTTTATAGCTGTGCCTTCTATGATCACTATTTGTGTGTAACTAAATGCAACACTGTTTGCTCACAAACTATATGCCAACAATCACTGCTACAGAACAGTAAAGCACTATACTAGCTAGGTGCTTTTCCAGTAACTTTTACTTTGGGAGATATCACAAGGCATGTAATAACTACTGTTTATGTATACACACTGCTTGAATGTTCATACTTATTGCCATGAGTACCAGTTGTTGACAAAAACCCACAGACATTGAAGTGCTTACTGTAGGCAGAGTTCCCCTAACATACAACAGCTTCCAAGAGCTGAGCTTCCAGAACAGTTCTATTTGAAAGTCAACTTTTATATTCCCATAATAAAATCATAAATATTTCACAGACAGTTTTCATACATATGCACTAAGGATAACTAGAATGCAAGCCATGAACGTTGCTGAAGAATCCATGCTGCTGCACTCATTTTCCAAGGCAGGATGTTAAAACACATTAAATTCTACTGACGTCACATTTTGTGTTTGCTCTTTTAAGAGAGATGACAAAAATCTTTATGAAGAAAAGCTGTTAACTCACCATGAGTCAGTGCAAGTTGTGTAGGAGCCCATAAGTTTAACGAACATCTCCACTCTGTTTCAACTTTATTTTTCTAATGGATTTCAGTTTTGGGGCAAAACAGATCTTCAGACTAACTTAAGAGCCCGCTGACACTAAAATACATGCTCCTCAACACCCCTTTAATCAGTCACACAGTTCATACTCACCCACTCACCCCTTTTATCCCTGGGTTTGTCTGACTACATGGTGAGGTAATTTGGTTCATAAGATCAGCTGGAAAGTCTGTACTCATGCTACATTTGGTTTTGTTGTTACTGCCTATTGTTAGCAGAACCGGCTCATCAACAGGTCAGATGAGCACAGAAACAAAAGAAAGGGAAGCAGCAGAAGCAAGTCTGTCCCTTTCCACAAGCTACTAAATCCACTCAGACCTCAGGAAACTTCACCCTCTGACCATTTGTTGAAGTTACACATGCAAGCACTTTCCATATATGACCACTGAAAGCCACACACACCTCTAGATAGATACTTCTTCATCTGTGGCTTCCCCGTTCTGAATGCTCCAAGCAGAATCTTGGCACTTCTTACTCAAGACACAACACAGGAAACCCTACTACCAGCAACAGCTAAATGCAAACACCCATAGGACACCATGCAAATGAGGAAAATTACCTCTGGATTGCCTCAGAAATGATAAAAAGACCTCAACTTTGCTGAAGGTTTTAGAAACTTGTTTTGCAGAGATGCTTCTCACATGTGCACTTACCTTGTGCTACATTCCTTTTTCCAGGCTATCAGAGTGGTAGGCAATTCAGCAACACCCCATAATTATCAGTTATAACAGTACAGAGTACCAAATCATACCAAAACTGCAGGCTGACAACATGTCACACCATACTAATAAATAATGCATCATTCTTCTTGTTAGCTCAAACCAACTTCAGCTGATAGCATTATGAAACAGTGACATGCCAGGGAAAGGGGACACCATGCTCCTTGCAGATTCTCTGCTTCAACAGGGGGGAGACAACACAATAGAGAAACTGTTTTTCTTAAGGAAACGCTCACCCTTCTTTTTCTTCTTGGTTTTTACCCAAGTATACAGAAGAACTGCATAGCTTGCAATACCCAGGGACTACATTCAGCTCTCCCCCAAAAATATATTTAAAGGGGCTAAAATATATTCCCCAAGTCTGTCTAGGGAGGCATGTCTTCCTCAAGTGCTGAAGCATAAAAGAGCCACCATGTGTGAGGAACACTGACTTTAAGGCAGTAAGGTCAAGTAGCAGTTATGCTATATTAACAGGGTCCTAACAGTTCGGGCAGCAGAGGGATCCCAAATGATTCCTGCTCTCTGTCCGAGAGCCTCACCACAGCTGAGAGCAATTCCTCGCTTCCCACTCCACAGAGAGGTGAACAACTGTGGACAGAAAATGAGTAAAAAGTGAAAAACATGCATGCCAGAGTCCAGATCTTGTCAGAGAATTTGGATTTATTTAAATCAGTATTGCAAAATATGTATATAGGCCTATTGATAGTGGATGTTGCTCATCACTCTCAGCAGACAGACTGTTCATACAGTCCGCTGCTGCAAATTACATGCTATAAACTCTGAACCTACCTTTCCCCATGGTAATGCTTCCATTTCTCCATAGCTGGACATTTGTGCTAGAGGTAATTCCAACAATGAAAAACAAGATTTTTAGTAAACTTACTGGGAAAAACATTGTTTATTGGATTCAAGTAATGAAGGAACCAGTTATCACTTCCAAGGTTTCAAGAGCACTGGCTGAAACATACATTCTTTCAAGGCTGACAGCAAATAGTAGTGCTGCGAGAACACAGGATATTTCAATGTTGTTATATAGTTTTCCACAAGTAAACTCTGCACAGGGAAGCTCTACATCATGGTGAGGCTTGCTGAGAACATTCTTTTTTCTTATTTACTTATACTTCACTAAAAGACTAACAGAGGGCTGAGATAGCTTTCTTAACTATGGATTTATCTTTATCACTTGTAAAAGTCAAACTGTATACTGAAATAGTTGCAATTAGTTGTGGTACTCCAACAAGTGAATACAGGATTCCTGAGTAAAATAAATCAAACTTTTGTCTAACAGTTCCACTGGAATTTCATGCAAAAGAGGAAATACCTATGCACATGCTTAGCATATACTTTGTATTCAGAAACAAACCACAATACATACTTGGTATTTTCTGAAAGACTACTTCTTGGTCAAACAAGCCTAATCCCATGTTGCATGCCATACAATCTAGAGGTACTTACTACACTTTAATAACAGTGCTGAAAATAATCTCCAACTACTTGTTTTTCTTCCTTTTGCGGCTCCATTATCCAACAGCCCATTAGACCATAGCACATGTTTTCCATGACCGTTTCATCTTTATCCTTTCCTCTTTCCTTACATTGTCCTGTCCATCTCCTCTGACTTCAATACCCAGCTTCCCCCATGTCAGTCCAGAGCCCAGCTGTCCGCTTTGGTAACACCTACTCCTTATTTCACCCTTCAATTCCATCACTCCAATTTAGAATAAGACCATACTATTTTAAAAGTGATCACTACAGAACACACAATATTGTACTAAGATTAACAAGCAACAAGTATTCGTAGTGGTTATGAGCTAACAGCAACACACAATTTGAGAGACAAAGCACAAGAGGTATGACAGTTACCCTCACAACTCAGCAGCCTGAGGTGTACTCCAGATTACAGGGACAAGCAGCATGAAGCAGAACAAACTCTATTAAAAAGTTTAAGGGCTAATACAAGAACTAATACCCTATAAGAATTAACATGGAGGATTTAACTTTTAAGAATGCATGCACAAAAAGTAGCATTAAGCTGCAAATCAAGTTTAACATCTACATTTTTATTCACATTAAGATTTTTAAGGAAAATATGATCCAGCTTGTTAGCCTTGCAAATGCTTTCAGTTTTGAAATATTAGAGTTAGAAATCATGAAGTAATTCACTGCTTCTTGTTTCTATGTCTCCATAGACAAATATTCCTAGTCTATGATCAGACATGTCAAAACATTGACTTTATACCCTAGTATTCACCCCACTTCCTGCAGGGTAGCCAAGTCTGTCCTGAGGGGAAGTGTGTCATTAATATCAACATCCTACGGTCTCACTCTCAACAGACCATTGATTGATCTGTGGTTCCATATAGCAGAGCATAACTAGGTTATATTTAGTCAGATGTCAAAAACGCTGCCTTTCCAGACATTCTGGGGTTTCACAGCAGAAATTACTTCTGCTCCTTTAATAAACAGCATTTTCTCTTCACTCCTTACTTCCATCTTGCCATATGTTAAGATGAATAGAATTCCTGTTTCTTTTAATCTTAAGACAAACCCCCAAAGCAGTTTAAAGCTAACTTAATTTTGTTTTTCTGAACATTACCTAATGTGTTCCCAGGTATCTGAGGATGGACTAAACATGGGGCTAGAACAAAACCCAGCTCTGCCTGTTGCATTTTCTTATTGCAGGGCTCCCCTAACCTAGAAGCAGCAGCTTAAGGTCTCAAACAACTCTCCAGGAGAACAAGGACAAGCCTGAAGAATCTGGAGGTTGCAAGCAAGGAGGACTACAGCATAACAGTACTATATTGCTCTGTATTGCATAGTGGTTGACAGAAAATCTTGCCACAAGTCAGAAGTATAAACAGATTCAAAGCAAGGCTCCATAAGTTCACAGACAAGTCCACTATTAACTCAAATGCTATCTAGATTGAACCTCAAGCTCACGAAGTCCCTGAACTACTGCTTGCCACCTTTTCACAGGGTCTCCCATAGGAAGCATCACCCTGAACATACCTGTTGCTTATACTCTTCCCCAAGCATCCAGCAATTACACTATCTTGATGAAAGAAAAGTTCCCAGTTGACCAAACTATGTTCCACATAAGATGGATTAAGTATTTCTACTGTTCTATCGGTCTAGCTCCAATTTTAAAACTCAACTACATGAAACTTAACATGTATAGGAACTTTGTGTTCAGAAGGTTATTTTTCTCAGGTACATACAGAATACCGTTCCTTGAGAGATGGTCACTTCTGCTTATTTTAGGATATCTAATCAAAATGTTTTTTCCAGATCCCCAAATAGGCTCACAGGTTTCACCATATGCCTCAAGTTTTATTTTTAATCCTCATAAAACCCACTAAAGTCTTCAGCTTCTTGTGTAACCATTCCATTAAGGCAGTCATAGGCTGTCAAAAAGAGAGCAATACCCAGCAGAGCAAAGAGTTAAACGTGCTTTACTTGCTACCGGCATCAGACCTGTTCCACTGAGCTTTTGAACACGCAAAAAAGACACCAATTCTATGGCAGAAGCCAAGTATGTATTTCAAAGCTTCTGCTGCAAGAGCCCATGAAATTCTTAAATTTAAGTGCATAAAAGAGATAGTTAAAAGCAGCATGAATACAGTAAATGACTGCAAGCTCTTGTGCATCAGGATAGTTCATTAAGAGCTTCATCTTCCAATATTAAATACCTTTGTTATTCTTCCTGCAGCCATCAGGATCATATTTGAAGAGATACATTACTGTAGTTAAAATCAATTTAAAGTACTCTTGATTATTTGGTATCTTACTGCACTACATATATTTGTCTTGTAACTTTCCCACTGGCCATTTCTTCTAGCAAGCTTTCACCATCCAGCATGCTTGTTTAAATGGTGAAGTGCCTTTTAGTAAGTCCAACAAGTGAAGTTCTTACCTTCGCAAAATTCAGTTCCTTGAGCACACACTTTTTTGTCTGTTTGCACAACGTACTTTCCTAAGGTGAAAGACTGACTTCACACAGAGATGTATTTGCTGACTCCAGAAGAATCTGTAGCTATCATTTACATCCATTTTCACTGGGAGAAGAAAACTTCTAAAGTAAACTGATGAAACTACAAGTCACTAGGGCTTAACAACATATAAAACCAGAGCTGCTACCACAAAATAAGGACAGAAGTTTTAAACAGCACAGCTGACTCAAGCCATTACTCTGCATTGTTATTTCAGATTCAGTGAAAAATAAAACCAGCAGATTCTCCAAGGTCCTATCTACAACAAACTCTGTACTAATTAACAAGATAGACAAAAATCTCTTCCTTCAGAAGCTCTCAAGAGAATCGAACGATTAAGAAGAACCAGTTTGACACAGATTACAAGGAACTATGGAGGGAAAAAAAACCCCAACACCGCAAATGGCTAGTTTTCATGAAGATCGGTCTTCCTAGAAAACAGCTGTTTACCAGGAATAAGAATGAAGGAATACTGAATGCCAATACTGACCTAGTACCATCTGCTAACAACATGACCTCAGTAAAGTGAGTCTAAAGTCACTTCAATCAAACTGCCAACATAAGTTTCAATAAATAAGTGAGAGGACAACAGGAAGAACAGTATGAAAGATATGCACAGCCAGGAGTTCAACATCGAGCTGTTAAGGAAAGAGACCCAGGGCTTTAGAGCGACAGAACTGAAAACAAGGAGTTTACAGAGACAGAGCACTCATTGGGAGTGATGTCAAAGGACATTAAGAAAAACAGGTTCGGGAAGTCCCACCTTACAAGCTGAACAGTCGCAATGACAGCCTGACATCTGGCCACCGCTTACAAAAAAAACAGCTCAAGGGAAGCACCAGAAGAATAATCAGCTTAAAACTGACAGGCCAGCTACTTTTTAATTTTTTTTTTAAAGCTTTCTCGGAAGCAACAAGCTCCCCCTCCTTCGCGGGGAAGCACCTTCGGGGCTCCAGACCTGCAACCCCCGACAACGGCACCGCCAACGACGCTCTCGCCAGCCCCGCGCCCGTCCCCGTCCCGCCGCCGCACCGCGACGCTCGCCCCGGCTCCCCTCAGAAAACTCCCGCGGCGAAACCCCTGAGAGGGGCCAGGGGAACGGCACCACGGCAGGAACCCGCGCGCAGATTCCACCCACACCGCCTCCTCCCCGGCCGCGCACGGCGGCTCCCGCGGCCCTGACGAGACCCCACGGAGGGCTCCCCGGCGCCCTGCGGGCCGGGGCTGCGGCAGCCTGACAGCTCCCCCGCCCGCACTCTCCCCGCGGCCCCTTCCCTCGCGGCGCCCACCGCCCCCCCCCCGCCTCCGCAGCCCCCCTCGGGGACCGCCGCCGCCGCCCGCCCCGCACCTCCGGACTGATGTAGGACACGAAGGAGGGCTTGGCCGCCTTGGCCCCGCTGCCCAACATGGCTCCGTCCGCCTCCCGTCTGCCCCCGGAACCGCCGCCGGCGGCGGCACCGGCCGGCAGCTCCACCACTTCCCAGGGCTCCTCCGCCGGGGGGCCGTGGCAGGGCAGAGGCCGCAGCAGGGGAGAGCCCGTGGTGGCGGAGGCGGCGGCGTCAAACGCGGGCGGCGGTATCCGGCACACGCAATGACCCCACCCCCTACCCCGATGCCTGCCCGCCCCGCCGCCGGCCATTTCTAGGGCGCCACCTCCCCGCCGCTCCCGTCCTCACTGGGCACAGCCGCTGTCAGTCATAGCGCGCCCTCCTCCTATTGGCCGCGAGGGGGCGTGCCTAGAGGAGGCGGGGCGGTGGCCGGAGGAGAGGGAGGCCAGTCGGGGCGCGGCCCCGTCCGCCGGGGGGCGCTCTTCCCTATGCCCACCCCCCCCCCCCCCCCCCCCCCCCCCCCGCCCCGCCCCGCCCCGCCTCAGGAGCCTGGAGCCTGAGGTGGCCCGGGGCGGCCGGCCGCGGACCCCACCGCGTCGGGTGCTGTTGAAGCGCCTGTGGAGGCGATGAGCACCCACTTTTTGGGGCTCGGTAGCCGGGCAGGGTGGCAGCAGCCCGTGAGCGGCGGTGGGGATGCAGCCAGGTCCCACGGGGTGCGCCCGGCGGCCTGCGCGGCTCTTGCTTCGGCGTGAGCTAACTGGGTTCCTGCAGGATTTTTTCGTTTCAGGGTAGCCACGTCTCTTTTTTTTGCATCACTGTGAAGACTTGCCCGTTCTTTGGTCGAGCTGTCACTTTGTTCGAATCATCCATCGCGCTGTTTCTTACTGGGCTGCGAAATGCCTGTGTTGTGTCCCTGCACGCTCGTGAGAAAACTCGGTGTGAAGTACAATCTAAACAAAGCATTGAGATGCTGAGCTTTACTTATGGCAGGAGAGGTGCAAGGAAAATGACATAAAATGAGCTCTCCGTGAAATAAATCCTCTAAAACCTGACTGCTGATGCACCCCACGAAGTCCTCTGCCCCATGTCTATTAAAGTGTTACAGTCGCGGCCTGCCTGGAATGTCGTCTTTGGACACTGTATAACCAGAGCTGTAAATAAACACCAGGTTTACCAGGTATCTAGGTTACTTTTAAAGGCTTAACTTTTATGCGGATACAGAACAATGCAAATATTGTCAACTGCCTGTGGCAATGCAGCAGGACTACCCAGCAATTTAAATGACGAATAGTAACCCAGGCGACAATTTGCATACAGAGTAGACTTTATGGAAATACTTTTACAAAAATAAAACATATTTTACAAACTTCAGTAGACCGTAGGACGTGAAAATCAATAGCTTCTTCAAATACCAATGGTAAGTACTTTTCATATCGCTCCCCCCTTTTTTTTTCTTGTAATACTTAACTTCATTTACCTTCCTCCAAACCCAGACCTAGGAAAACTAAAGGAGAAAAAAAAAGAGGTACATGGAGTCATGAGACAGCATTTATAAAAATAAAATGGAGTAGCTGTTTTATTTCAGAAATAAATGAATTTCCCTAGTTTCAATCCCGAACTCAAGGAATGAGAAGTCTTTTGGATTTAATCACTTTCTGCCTGAAAAAAAGAAAACTCAGAGATTAGGTTTCATTACTAGTTTCACAACAAAGGTTATTCTGGTGTGGGATCCCATGCAGAAGAGCTCTTAGGTTTCACTCCACAGCTACTTCCCCATCATTCCTTTACATTGCATCTGACCTCAGCTGCGTCAGTCAAAAGTACAGCCCATGAGATTACATTGGTGTAAATCTAGGGTGAGGGTAAAATTGGGACAGAACCTCCATGCTCTCCAGTGTATTAAAATACACAAAGAAAGAGAATAGCACTATAAAAATTAATCTTTTAAAGCATCTGAATTTACAGTGGCAACAGCAGGATTACCTCTAAGCATGCCCTGAAGTTTACAGCAGACTAAGGCAAAAAGCAGCTACTTACTGGCATAACACATATCAGAGAGGAAGGGATGTTTTGACACCAGGCCAGAGTCTTAACTCTGATGGGAAGCGCAAAAGGAGCTTTAATTCCCACATAGCACATGGGAATTCATTCTTCAACATCTCATCAAAAAAAGCCCTACATCCAAAAATTTGGAATGTAACTTCTATTCCGCATCAGCAAAATATCCACATGACCCCATGTCCTGTCCTTGGTAATGGACAGGGAGTGCTCGTTCCTTGGGTTTGCTCCCCGAGCAAACGAGGCAGCCAAATGTGCCAGGCTGAACCCATTGTGGAAGGGATTTGAAGCTCTTTTCCTGGAATTTGGGGGCTGGATTCAGATGCCCACTTCATCAGTCAGTGTGTTCATCTTTTCTGGAATGGAAGAAGCAAAGCTACCACACGCACAAGTTAACTTACCTCAGAAAAGCACATTTGGATCTGAAAAGGCCAACTGCAACCCAGACACTGTGCCCCAACAGATTACAGAGCACCAGGGGCTTTGGTGATCTTCCATTTCCCCAGAAAGATCTCCTCTGTGCAGTCTTCTCCCTTTCTTTTAAAACCTTGAGTGCCTGTGAGGAGTACTCACAAAAGCCAGCTTCAGCCCAGGCACCTTATCTCCATAGATTCCCCGTGCAGACAGTGGAGGGAAATAAGCTCCTTCTGAAGGTAATGGGGGCACCCGAATAAACTCCTTGTTCAGAAACAGCCTCAACAGACTGCCCAGTGCTCAGGGCACCTCAGGAAATTATCTTGGCCAGGTTGAAGTTGGCTTTTCTGAGTGTCCCCCTTCCCCACCTTGTCTTTATGCTCCCCCTGTGCTCATCTACTGCCTCTCATTTATGTATTTATATATTAACTTTTCTGTTATTATCATGTGCCCCCTCCCTCCAGCATTTTTACTCTGTAGTGTTTTTTCTGAATCACCCCTTCGCCCTACGGAAATAACATGGTTCAGTGTTGTATCATTTGGGATTGTTCTTATCACTAACAAAGACTTTTCAAAAAATCATTCCTGCAACAAATTGAAGTTGCTGGTATGGTGTATCAACAGGATCTGTCTTCCCATGTTATTTCTAAATGGGAAGTCTTGTTCCATGCTGCCAATGACTTTCTGTCCATGAAAAAAAACAACCACCTGAGTTTATAAAATCATTCATGTAATTTTGTTCCATTTAGATGTATGTCAATGACAGTCATGCAAATGTAGAAGAGTAAAACTTTTTAAAAGTCAAGTTCTAGTTTGTCTGTGGTGGGTGAAGAACATAGGCATTTCACTGCCCCCATTTTATCCTGACATTTTGCATTCTTTCTAAAAATATAATCACAGTATTTACCTTTAAAGCTGTCTGCAGGAGGGAAACTCACAGACCAGCTCTGCTGTTCTCATGAACAGAGATTGCTTTGTTTAAAAAACTTACATGCCATTAATTTGAGTAATTCTTGGGGCTGAATTCTCAGCTGTGCCCGGGCTCAGTAGTAATAGCGGATGTAGGGGAGCCACAAAGGAGTTGTTTGCAGCTTTTCTATCAGGTTTCTTTCAGGCATCCTCTTAACTACAACAAGTTGTATCTCGTATTTTCCTTTGTGGCAGTCCTCCTCGTCAGGGTTGCCTTGAATCTGGGAAGTGAGTAGACTGGATAAGGCGTTATCCTAGGTAGTATCTGGAATGTAGTCGGCAAAGATCACTGTACACAGCTTTATACCACATTTCGGCTTTTCTGAGCCCGGGACTTTGTAAACATCAGTGCCTTGGGGAATCCCAAGGGTGGTCGGAGGGGCAGGGCTTGCAGGTCACTGTGTGTCATGAGCGCGTTCATGTTGGCTGGGCAGGTGTAACGAATTAAGTGTTAAAAGCCATTCCTGAGTGTTGAGCCAACTTGCATGACTACATCTGAATTCCTACTTCCTATTTCCTCTTTTCAAAGAAAATAAAGGGACTTTGCCCTGCTGTAGACCTGCAAAGGCACAGATATGTGCAGAGTTTCCATTCCAGGGTGGTAAATAATTGGCAGGGCTCTGCAGCTGTGCTTGCCCTTTGACCTCTCATCATGGCTGGATGCAGGTCTGGAGACTGCCTTTAGTAAATGCACTTCCAATGGTGCCATGGGTAAAGTTTTGAAGTAGCAGCTGGAAAGAGAATCCCACAAAGTTACCCCTTGTCACGGTTTCCTGATCCTCTTCCTCCATCCTGAAAAGCTACCTGGGTAGAATTTGATGATTTTTCTCTTTCTACACTTTTCTTGGCATTACCAAAACAATTGCCCTTTGGTGTAGAAATCTGGGTATTTCTGTAGTATATGTATAATCAGTCTGACACTTCCCAGAGCATCACGGGTGGCCATGCATGCTCAGAAGGTAGGACATGTCCCAAAAGTGTTGAGTTTACCCCGAGTATACAGAGATCGGCCATGCATCCTGGGGCTGATACTCCCTATTTCTGTTATTCAACTAAATAACTCACGTTAGGGCTTAGTATCTTAAACAGTATGGGACCACATTAAAGTAGCTGAAATCAGTATGCAAGAAATGTAGAAGACTTAAGAGGAAGCTGGAAGTTGGATTACTGGAAACTACTAAAGGAAAAATTAGAAATGAGGAATGTACTGTGATGTCCTTCGGGGAAAGGTCAGCAAATCAGTCTGCTTATAAACAGACAGCAGCTATCTCTGCTTTACACAAGTTAAGATAATTTCCTACTAAAACTCATGTATGTTAGCTTTATGCAAATTGAGAGAAATCTATAGAAAAAAGAAGATAAAAGAAGGGCTGTACTCTAAGATGATGCTTTTAGCACTGCATTCACATTTCATCTGCCAATACTTTCAGGTGTCCGTCGGGAGTTAGTTTCCAAACTTGGTTCAGATTTCATCCTCTAGAGTCTGGCACCTTCATGGTGAACTCCAAGGTAATATTTAGAGCTGTGGAATATAACCATTTGTTTTCATTCTCATTTACTAAGAATATGGTCAGAGATTGTGTAATGCTGTCCTATATGAATTCTTTATCATTTATCTTTGTTTCTTTACTGACTGTATTGTGTGCTTCAATTTTTTAAGCAGAGTTTTCTACTCATTGTTGTGAGAACCTAATTTCTTTGGGGAGGTTTTGTGTGAAGCTCCTCCAGTAAAGGGAAAGCAGCTCTATACTAGCTTTCCTCAGCTGAAACTTCTGGCTCTGACTCCTGCACTATCCCATGTCTCAGCCCTGGGACACGATGTGCCCAGTTCCTCCCTGAAGGTGGTCGAAGAGATGCATTTTATTTCTTGAGTAAAGCCATCTGGGAGGTCCCGCATGGCCAGTTCATGACTTAGATGGCAAACCGCAATTCCTTCAGCAGTAGCAATATGGACTGCTGCAATTTTGTGTCCATCCCTTAATTACTCAGTTTTTGTTCTACAAGGGCCTTCCAGAGCTAATGAGCAAACTGAAATTTTAAGTCTTGGTCAAGTGATAATCTAGATGGCAAAAGGCTGCAGAGAAGGGCCATGGGGACATCCCACCACGTACCAGGAAGGTTCACCTGCCATTTGGGGCATATAGTGCCGAAACGTAAGTGCGGAAGAGTGCAAGACTAAATTAACAAGTACATAGTGAAGAGTAGGACAGAGGCATTAACTGCTGAGAACACACCCTGGACTGGAGTGTTTAGTCATAGAGACACAGCTGGGAATTGCATGTTTTAAACTTGAGGATGGAAGACAAAGTATTGCTATGAAAGCTCTGAAAATTGAGGGAACAAAGCACCTCACGTCTAATAGCAACACCACCTCCATTTCTAAGCTACAAGTGGGAGAAGAGGAAGCGAGTAACTAGTAACTCTACTCCCTCAAGGAAACGTGGGTATCAGAAACAAGAACACAGGAACTAGGGAAGTTCCCCACCTTTTTTTAGCTCTCTTGAAAGCAAACACAATTACTTGTTCATGGGCACACACAGACTTCTTTGTTGTGTGGTGAACCTCTTCCTTTCATCTTCCAAAAGGCCGTGAATCCAAATTACTTCAGGCCGGAGACTTCTCCTTAACAGTACCTGAAGGGTGAGCCAAAGCCCATCCATATCAGCAGAATGCCTACGCCATGGCTGGATATGAGGCACAGTTAAATCAGGGGTCACCTCTCACTCTCAGTTCTTCTCAGCCTACAGTCCAAAGGGAGGTGCTAAGGATCATAAGCTCTTAGAAAACAAGAATGATAAACAGCTATATGGTCCTCCTGATACCAAAGAGCTTGAGTTCACTCTTCTGTCTTGGAATGAACCCCAGAAAAGAAAAGAGCAACATTCAGCTCCCAATTTGGATGCCAGTCCTGAGCTGGGTGGTGGAAAAAGTTGCCAAGGGGTCCTTGCTGGAGTTACTGGGCAGCCCCGATTCTTTCTGCCCAAGTAGCTTCTCCAAACACAATGCGGATGGAAGGTCCTTGGGGAAGATTTCCAGCTATCCATCACCAGCTGGGAATCTGGTCCACCTAGTTAAATAGCTGTTCCTTGCAGTACTCTTCCTACTGGGCATGAGGACACCTGGGCTGGGAGAAGAGAAGCTAGTGAGAACCATCCAGCATCTGAGTCACAGGGTACAGGACAGGCGGGTTCCAGCATATCCATAGGGAGAAATACTCGGTATTAGGCCTAGACAATAGTCTCTTCTCTTTGTAAAGTACACATAGAGACTTGAAGCTTTTGCTAGCAGTGTCCTGTCTCTTCTGTTCTTTCCTTTAGCAGTGAAAATTTTATCTAGCACATGACTGCAGTAAAAATATGTGGTTGTTTTACTTTGCCTACCAGGCCCTTGACATACTCTTGGCTTTGATTTCGTAATGAAAAATGCATGTGTGAGTCACTAATCATGGATTTGGTATTGAGAGAAGCTATCCAGCTAAATGCTCATGTTGTCGTCCCCAGCTCCCATACAGCTGCTGTAACTAAAATATCCAGCCCAGATAATTTAAGAAACAGGCACAAACCTACCCCTTAAGGAAAGCTACACGCTCTTTAGCAGAAACTAATGGTAAAACACAAACATGAGTCTAGAGGCTGGCTCTAGCTTCCCATATTTGTCCCTGAATCCAAAAAGGCCTTTGCCTAATCAAGGTAAACCTTTATCTGGCTAAGACAAATGCATATTTGAAGCAGCGAATCTTGTAAATGAAATCTCATAAGCCCATATGTTCTTCCCTGTTAGCAACTGTCTTTGATTTGCTAGAACATTTTTCTCCAGAATTGCTGTGGTTTTCAGCTCCAGGCCTTTGAAAAGTTTCTTGACCAAACTTTCTAGAACTAAAACATATTCATGCTGACGTCTGCATGGGAACTTGGCACACCTAAATGTTGGACAGGTATTTGGAAACACTTGTCTTGGTGACTCTGGAACTCACCTGTGCTTCCAGAACTCCAGAGGGCTTTCCCAGGGAAATAAGTTATTTTAAATCTTCTATTCTTTTCTGAGGCATGGGTGACATTTGTAGAGGGACTGTTTCTCAGGGAGAATATATAAACCAGCAGAGGGTCGGTGGCAGCTTCTTGTGTGGACTTTGTTCCAAGCCCTTGGCTTCTAGGTTTGTTTTCTCTCACTCTGCTTCACTGCTCCTTGGGAAACACTTCAGCCCTGGCTAGTCCTGTAGTAGGAGCTCTGAACTGGTCACATAGCTTGTAAATTGGCACATCTTATGCCTTTGGATATGCTAGAGAACATGCTGGGGACATTAGTTAAAGCATCCAGAATCCTGGTTTATGATTTACCACTGCCATATGAGGAATGCTTATCCTGAATCTATTGCCCTGAAATCACCCCTGGCAGCAGCTGCAAAAAGTTTCTTAAGAAACAGTTGCAATAAAGCAAAAATGCACACCATCTCCTCACACAAGAATTGCATCTGAAATGTCCTTCTCCTCCTGTTCTCAGTGATTTGCCAGATATACTCTTCTGACACACATTTTATGAAGTCTTTCTTTACAACTTCTTTCTTAGGTTGCCTTCCTCAGCAGGAATCCTTATCTTGGAGAACTTCTATAGCTCATTCCTTCTTTGCAGCCTCTCAGTGACTCTGGACAAATTGAATCTCTCTTCTCCCTTCTCCTATGCCTACTCTGAAATGTTTCATTTCTTCACTCCCAAAAGTATTTACTTCTAATTTATTCATGAGATAGTCCTGATTGTGTTTCTAACCACTGCTCTCTTCTTAGGCACTAGCAGAGATTTTATATCGGATTTTGCTGCCCTGGCAACTTTGCTGCATTTTTTTAAAAATTTATTTCAAAATTATTCTGAAATGCATTCTTTGGCAATAGAGAGGAACGCTGCAATAGCTGAAACATCACAGTTTTCGCTTCGTGCTTGTCACAGCAAGGTGAAAATTAACTCTGCCTTTCCAAATGGAAGCTGCTGCTAACGTCACAGCGCTCTCTGCTGTTAGGAGCACACAAAGACGTTTCAGGTATCAGCCCAGCTGACCCTGTTGATTTGCTGCGTAACACTGCACTTTTGTTTGGAGAAGTGTGCTCACGTGCTCCCCAACATTCTCCTCTTCATTCACATGTAAGGGAGCAAGACATGGACACCAACTGGATGTACAGTTTTGTCTGTGAAGTAGGATAGATGTATGAAAGGTCAATCCCTTCTCTTCATCTTTCCTTTCACCTTTCCTCCCAGCTCATTTGCAGTGACATTTCGTGTAACTTTTATTAACACCTGGCCTAAACCATTTCAGTCTCAACCTCCTCAATCACCTGGCACTTCTTTTTTCTTCCATCTTTTTGTGGAGCACTGCAGCTGCTGCATGGGTGGCAAATCATGTACTGGAATAGCTCTTCTCTCCGCACAAAATAGAGCCTTTCTCTTTTTCCCCCGCTATTTTTGTAGTTTGTAGTTGACTGTTTTACTACTTGATGTAACTTTTCTTTCATTTTTAATTTAGCTTTGATTTGTAGCTCTCTAATGCCCTTCCTCATTTTCTTTCTTCAGTTGGACCCATTTAATCAGTTCTGTTCTTTCCGATACCATTTTCCTTGGGTTTTTTTCCCTTTCTTCTGTCTTCTCAAAGTCACAATTCACTCAAAGACTACTCCTTTTCACTGGAAAAATGCAGCTACTGAGGTTATTGATCATCAAAGGGAAAATGGCTGGGAAGAGCAGACATTTTCCTGCTAAAATGTGTGTGCTCTTGGTTCTGTAAAAGACCACCAAAATGACAATGAACTTGAAACAGGATACATTATAGGAAACAATACATTTGGGAATGAAAATGTGTTGGGTGCCGTTCTTGACACTTATGGCCGTAGAAAACTGGTTGCTCTATATGAGAAATAAAGGGAAAGTCATGTACATATTGTTCTGTTCAATGTATTTATCAATCATCTGGATGCAGAGTTGAACACACCATTAGCAAGTTTGCTGATGATACCACACTGGGAGTTGCTGGTGACTCTCTTGAGGGACAAGAGGCCTTGCAGAGGGATCGAGACAGGTTGGAACACCGGGCAATGATCAATGGGATGAAATTTAACAAGTCCAAATGCCAGATTCTGCACCTAGGACGGAGTAACGCCAGGCACAAGGATAGACTGGGAGATGACTGCCTGGAGAGAAGCCCCGCAAGAAAGGGATCTGGGGGTGCTGGTCGGCAGCAGGCTCGATGCGAGTCAGCAGTGTGCCCTGGCAGCCCAGAGGGCAAACCCCATCCTGGGGTGCATCAAACACAGTATCACCAGCCGGTCAAAAGAGGTGATTATCCTGCTGTATTCAGCATTGGTGCTGCCTCACCTTGAGTGCTGTGTGCAGTTCTGGGCCCCACAATTTAAGAAGGATGTCAATGTCCTGAAGTGCGTCCAGAGGAGGACAACAAGGCTGGTGAGAGGGCTGGAAGGAATGTCCTGTAAGGAGCAGCTGAGGACTTTGGGTTCATCTAGTCTGGAGAAAAGGAGGCTGAGGGGTGACCTCATTGCTCCCTACAGCTTCCTGAGGAGGGGAGGCAGAGGGAGGTGCTGAGCTCTTCTCCCTGGGATTCAGTGACAGGATGCGTGGGAATAGTTCAAAGTTGTGCCAGGGGATGTTCAGACTGGACATGAGGAAGCATTTCTTTACCCAGAGGGTGGTCAAGCACTGAAACAGGCTTCCTAGAGAGGTGGTTGATGCCTGTCAGTATTTCAGACGCATTTGGACAATGCCCCCAGTAACATGCTTTAACTTTTGGTCAGTCCTGAAGTGGCCAGGCAGGTGGACTAGATGGTTGTAGGTCCCTTCCAACTGAAATATTCTATTCTGTTCTAGTCTATTCCCTCTCCAGTTACAAAACACTACAAAAAATTACTGAAGTTACTGGGAGCAATTGGGAAGGCATTCAATTATCATAGGCACTTTACTGTGATGAGCACACTCCATTGCTGATGCCACAATGCTTCCTTCATGATTAACCCCCCTTTTTGAAGTTGCAGTTTTGCATGACCATATTGGCAACACTCTGGATTACACTGGCTCCAATTCTTAAAAGTACCTGCACTTTTCTCTCATGCATGTAAATACATGTTAGTTACCTAAATACGCCATTCTAGCCATCCTAAGGCATACTGAGGTATCCATATGGGGCTGACAGCTGTGGGCCTGCACCTCTGAGACACGTCCCCTTTTGGAGCAGTGCATACCCTAGGAGCATATAAAATGACAGTAAACTCCCCATATTCAGGCATCTTCATCTCTCCCATATTGTTCTGACTTGCACTGTTAGCAATGCAGCTCAGCTTACTGTTTTAGAAAACATTAACTTGTATAACCAGCAAATTACTGGCACATTTAAATGTATGCCAGAAGTTAAGTCTGTGATAAGGCTGTCTTGCGTATTCTGGACAGAACTTCCTAATTGTATATGCATACAATTAATACAAACACGATGCAGCATGCAGAAAAGGAAAGAAAAAAAGCTTACATAAAGAACAAGGTTTGCAATTCTCATGTAGAAACAAGAGGCTTTTTGTCTCCCTTTTACTGTAGAAAAAGCGATCTATTTTCTCTTGGTCAGCTATTCCATTATGCAATCTTAGATTTTTAACTACAGAAACTTCAAAAATCCATAGAGGTTTCTTGATGCCATTCTATGTTTCTTTGGATTTAGGATATTAATCTGAAATAGGAGTGATGTAGAATATATGTGAAAGTATTTAAACTAGGCTGGGCCTCTAAAAGCTGATAGGCTTTAAACTACCCTGCAATAAATGAATCATTGGCTTCAGAATAAATACTAATGGCCATGGCTTTGCAAAATAGTTTCAGAAAATACAGGTGTTAAAGAAGATGACTCTTTATGATGACCCTTGCTAATGCAGATATGTTAAGGCTGTTAAATGGGAAAGTGTGCACTGTGCACAATAAAAATCCCCAGCAACAGCTGCCAATCATGTACCCATGAAAGACAATGACCTTTACCCCGTTAGGAACTTTACAATTGCTAAGTATTATTAGGGCAGCATTTCTTAAAATGCAAACTGCAAAGCATCAGAAAGCATTTCAATAAACAACAGCAAACTTCTCTCAGTAGTACGAATATATATGCACATTTTCATAATCCAAATGAGAAAGTGGAACAAAATGGGAAAGTACAAATAAACAGATATTTACAGAACTAAGCCTGATTTTTATTTGGATGTAAATCAAAACCATTGTGGTAACTCTGTAGATGACACTCCTTGGATTTTTCTTCCTCCCCAAAAAGCCATGTATCTGTTTCATTTTAAAAAGGCTGAGAAATACCATGCTGAAGGAAAAAAGAACTCTTGAGAAGATTTATAAAAGAATCTCTGAGGAGAAATTTAATTTGCTAGCCTTTTTGGCTAGAAAGATCTTTGGCTTACAGCTGCCAGAAAAAAAAAAAAAAACCAAACAGAAAAAACAGATGTTTTTGTTGAATTTATCACTATATTTTGTAAACCTACAACGTAAGTGGAAAAAAACAGATTGCAAATTGTGCCTGCTACTGTTTTTTCCTCTATTATTAATGCTATGCTATTGTCCTGGTTTCGGATGGGATAGAGTTAGTTTTCCTCCTAGTAGCTGGTATAGTGCTGTGCTTTGGATTTCGGATGAGAATAATATTGGTAATACACTGATGTTTTAGTTGTTGCTAAGCAGTGTTTACACTAAGCTGAGGACTTTTCTGCTCCTCACCCCGCCCCACCAGTGAGCAGGCTGGGGGTGCACAAGAAGGTGGGGGGGGGGACACAGCTGGGACAGCTGACCCCAGCTGACCAGAGGGATATTCCAGACCATATGACATCATGCCCTGTATATAAACTAGGGGGAAAGTTGGCCGGGGGCCGCTGCTTGGGAACTGGCTGGGCATCAGTTGGTGGGTGGTGAGCAATTGCATTGTACAACTGAGCAAGTGCATTGTACAACACTTGTTTTGTATATTCTAATTATTTTATAATTATTATTATTTTCCCTTCCTTTTCTGTCCTAGTAAACTGCCTTTGTCTCAATGCATGAGTTTTACTTTTTTTTTCTTCTGATTCTCGCCCTCACCCCACTGCGGGGGGGGGGGAGCGATGAGCGAGAGGCTGTGTGGTGTTTAGCTGCCTGCCGAGTTAAACCATGACAGCTATTAAAATCCATTTGGGTAGTCCAAACAAGTCTTAATTGTTTAATAAAGAAATGAATTCAGCATTGTATGAATACTTAACAGACTAATGATCAGCAGATACTCAACCAGCAAGAAGAATGTTAAATATGCATACAAATTGTTGTAGGAATATTTAAAGTTGATTCCAACTCTCAGGAACTTGCTACGTACAACAATTTTAAGTACTATTAAATCACTTCTGAGTAGTGAAATAGGTCTAAAAATAGAAGCAGCAAATCACATTCAATAGCCCTGTAAGATTAACAGTTCATCTAGAATTTCATAAAAGGGCAAGAAGTTGATGGACTATGTCCAACAGACTTTAATTTCTATCAATGCCTCTACACAGGAATCCATGTGAAACCACACTGCTCACAGACAAGACGCACTTAACAACTAGGCACACAAGTCAAAGTTTGAAAAAGCTTCAACACAGAACAGCTCACATACTCACAAACTGTTACTCTAAGGTGAGCATTGAGGGGAAAATTCTTGCTGTGTACATTTCTCATTTGTGTAATGATGACTATGGTGTCTGGAATTTTGAGATTTAACACACAGCACTGCTGAATAAAAAAGCAAACACTGCTTATTAGTAAAACTGCTAGCATTACCAAAACACAGGGTATTAAAATGATTACTTGTTCATAAGTTGATTACTTGGTCTTGGTTTTGTCTTCCTAGGTGCACAGTGTAATATTGAAAGTCAAAGCTAGCTCTGTACTTTTAAAAACCTTTTGTTTTTCCATTCTGCTTAGATTAACAAGAGTCAGAAGCTACCTAAAATAGCCCATTAAAACATGACAGGAAAACCAGAAACAAACTGCAAATTCACTCTTCACCACACAGCGCAAAAATCATGGTCACAGCTTCATATTTAATGTGGAATCACTTTAAGTATACAATATTTCAAAAGATCCAGAAACTGGTTAAGAGTTAGAAGCCAGCAGAACAAAAATACAGGAAATCCAACATACATCTTTGACCTTTTTAATCCTGAACTTTAGAGTCACACGCCTGAATAGACAAGTTTGCTTTATGAGGAAAGAAACTTTGGTATGGAGTTGAACTAGCCACATGAATAGCACCTGTAGCTTTCAAAATAAATAGTAATGGCTAACTAGACGCCATGGCAGCAAGATATCCTCTTAAAAAAAGACTATGAACAAGCATATGCTTGGAGCTATGCATGAAGGCTGAACAACACAAACTAGTGCAATCTTTTTTTAAAGTAACTTTAAAGCATTTCTGCTTTCTGTATTTCTGATGCTGAAACTAGTAAGAAATCTTTCCTATAATGAGAAAGCTTTCCTTTTATTTGCTAACCACTAATAATCACTCCCTTAAAAATTGCACTCCGATGCTTGAAGAACACGGTATTATATTTTTTAAGTCTTTAGACACCCTCTATTTTTCTAAAATACTGTATTTTTATTCCATAGGCCCATGCTGTTAGCAGTTAAGTGTTGCAAACAGAAACATCCCCCTACTCCAGGAGCTGCTTACTAAAATGGTCAAAGATAAATTCGACCTCAAAATGGAACAAAAGGTTTTTTTAATAAATGGTACCAGAAATAATAAATGATCTTTGTAATGTGCGATACTCTCCTACAGCCATCGATAAAGTAGTTACCGGAATGTTAGTCTATGTTAATCTATGTCTTCTGGGTTTGCAACAAAGCTAATAGACATTGAACAGAAAGAGTGAAACTTCAGTTTCCAGTGTATAATGAATTTTAGTAATTTAATAAATTTTAGTTTTTATTTGTGTATTCCACTGTAGTGCTGTGACAACAAATCACACCTGTGTACCAGAGCATACATCAACAGTATGATGTAACTTTACTTACACCACTGCTATATTTAGCTTTTTGAAAGAGACATAAGCATACACTATGGCCACATCAAATAATTTTCTGGGTTTTTTCTTTGATAACCTTCACTTTTTCAGTAATACTTCACTTTTAAAATTTGAATTATTGAAAAAATCACAGAAAGTTTATACAGGAATAGCTATAAGGAATAACCTCACAGGCACTGATAGGACAAACATTTATTTTAAGGGCTGAGAGGCATTAATATCATACTGACAAAGCTGACTGAAAAGAATGACTAACTTTGTCTGAATGGGAAATGCCCACTTTTGTTTGTATGTTGAGAAAATAAATTCAGAAAGTTATTTTTTGGCCTTGCTATGTCACAAAGTCAATCATACAAAGACCTACGCATTTAACCTAAAGTCATAGTTTTAAAAGCCCTTCTATCAAAAACATCATGCAAAACTTTGATCAATTATGCAGCTGCTTTAAAACTGTTGCAAGACCATACTGTATATATTAGCTTTTATACTGCTAATGCACAACTAACAGCAAACTTGATTAGATTAACACAAATTTGTCTTAATTACACCGTTATATCACACTAAGGAGACAAATGCCACAAGATTGGCAAGAACATTTAATTCTGAGCACTCAAATGGCAGGATAATTATGTGTTGTAACCCCTTCACATTTAGAAAAAAACATAATCCTGCAGTCTCACTTTACAAAAAAAAGTTCTGAAAAATATTAATTGGGAGGGGAACAGTTTATACTATCTAACAAAGTAACTTATACAACTAGTGTCAAAGGCAAACAAAAACCCTTCTAAATAAAAAGTCAAAATACACATAGCAACAGAAGCACAAATGCTGCATTAAATAGTCAAGATAAGAAGACAACACACTTGTTAATAAAAAAGACAAAAAAAATAAGAAAAGTTACTAAAGTTAGGAACACATTTAAAGAAAACGCAGTGAGGGAAAACTGTTTTTTCCTACAACAGAGTTTCCATTTGCGGTCTTTCCATCCATAATTTGTCTGGTACAGTACATCCATTAAAATATTCAGAATCTCACAGAAGAGCTAGGTTGTTCTCTTCCAAATCTAATTCCCAATTTGGTTTTGGATGTTTTAAACAGACATTATTATGAATGAAGTAAAAGCAAGGCAACAAATGGACTTTTTATCACCTTTGATCTTACCACTGATGACAAACATTTTTAAAAGTTATCATAATCTTTTTTGTCTTTTTTTCCCTCTGCTTCAAATCCATCAACCCCATCACTGTCCCTTCTCCTTTTACGATTATTATGAATGTTGAAGCGTTGATTCATCTGTGGTAATGGATCCATTCCTAAAACTTTGTGTATTTGACGGAATGCAAGGAGTCTCAGTGCAAACTAGAAAAAGGGTAGAAAGAAGGTATTTCTGTTAGAAACAAATGTAGACTTTGAGTACTTTGTCAAACAATTAATGAAGAACGTTCGCGGTGTATGATATTATCCTTAGCTCTCATTATCCCCTCTTCCTTCCCCCTACGAAGTCAACACAATAAAACGTGTGTGCCACATTTGCTGCTTCTGTACAAAGTACATCATCTTAGCTTAAAAATATGTACATGTGTTTTAGCTGCTGGACTTGGACTGAAGCAGCCACGGCTTCTCACATGTCCCATTGCACGTTAGTAATCTTTGGCAAAAGGATCAAATGAAGAGGTAGACGCAGTAACCTCTTAAGCTGCAAGTGTGAATGGTCAATACTGTAAATGGATACAATAAATATTAAAAATTAAACTTACACAGATTTATTTATAAAATATTAAATGCCAATGTAATTTTAAATCCCGTAACATACTGCTGTAGAGTAAGCATCTTTACAGATATATATAGATGGGAGTGCTTCAAACTTTTCAGGAAAATGTTAATTTTAGTGCAAAAATGAACACTATTATATATCCTCTGTTGTGACATGTTAATTGCCTAGCTTAAGTCTGATAAGACCGGACTCTTGTATTCTAAGAAAGGAAAATTAATGTCCACCATATAGCTCCATTTATAAAAAACAAAAACAAAACACAAAGCAAACCAAAACCCACCCCAAAACCCAGCCATCAAATTTAGTTACTTCACACATTTCCTTACCTGTGCACTTGAAGTAATATCCTCTCGTTGCTGATCTGTCATTACAGCAAGTGTATCAAAAGGATCTTTTTCACAAGGGTCCAGAAGGCCAGGACCACCTACAATGGTTAGGCTAATTAGTAGCACATCTCCACCTTATTTCAATCAAGATTAGATATTTTACACTAGTTAAGCATAAGCATACAGACACTGATCAAATGCAACTTGCCTTTAAGGATGATTCCTGAAGATATACACTCAAAAACTCTTCTCAGTGCATCCCCAGGACTCTGTGGTCCAGTAGCGCTGCTAATTGCTTTTTCCACGAGCAGCTCCATAGCCTAGATCAACAATAAGAAAATCCAGCCAATTTAGAAGACTGATTAAAACAGAAAAAAGCTGCTACTGTTGTTCAGTACAGAACTTCTGAATCGGGAATTCTGAAGAACATTACGCATCACAGAACACTTTCAGTCAAAATGGAAAAAAAATCAGTATTTTATAAAGATGAATAAAAAGAAGGCTGGTGCAAGATTAATGTTGAGTACTGACACTGATATGCTGCTTCTCATCACAAGTCGTTCAAAAGTTTTGTAGAAATTTATACAGTAGTAGCCCACATATGTAAGTAGACAACTTGTCTAGCCGTTTTTTGAGAGGGTATGAAACATGATGGGTCACCTAAATCTGTCAGCCACAGGAATAAACAGCACACAGTATAGCTAATGAAATTAACAGGATGCTATAGAAAAATAAATTCTTTCTACAGGAGTACAGAAACTTAAACCATCAAAAATGTAATGATCTTTTAACATTTAAGTGATTACTACTTCTTCAGTTTAGCAAAACTGAAGTTCACAGCAAGTTTTCTCCGATTATAGGATAACACTAACTCAGATGTTAAACAAGTGTAAAAAAACCTTGATGATAAACAGGTTTTCTAAAATTTATACATTATTTGATATTTAAATGGTTCAAATTATTAGCTGTATTTTAAATATTGTTTTTTCTGTAAATATTTCCAGTGTTTACTTTTAGTAGACACTATTTTTTCCAGAAAAACCCATGAAAGATATTTGTAAAAGTAAAGAATAGCTTTCCTTAGGTTTTTTTATTAAATAGATAGTTCAATAGTGCCTCCTTGGCAAGTTTAATTCTCAAACAATGTGTCTCTCTTGGTTCTTTGTGGTTCTTTTGGCCCTCCCCCTCCCCATCAAGTTTACAGTTGTTCAAATTTTTACTTTTACTTTCCAGGAGTAAATGCCTATTGTGATGCATGCCAGTAACTATATGCAGTGTTGATTACAATCCTTCACTAAGGGTGCCCATTCCTTTCTATTTTAGCTCCATTTAACTGACAAATATCAATTCTTGAGCATGGTATTTCCATATTCCCACAGTATCACGCAGGATTTAGCAACAGTAATTTAGTTGCTTTCAAGTATGACGCAAAATACAGCACGAAAGAAAAAAGCAGATCATGTTTTTCCATTTATTCAAGTCTAGTTCTTTTGGATCCTCATACAATACACTAAGGTCTAAAACTTAATCCTAGGAAAATGTCAATTATGATGCCCTGGTGTTTAGGTGCATGAAAGGCTGGATTTCAAGTTTGAAAAACCAACCTTGAATAATAATTCCTTCTAACTTGTAGGAACTTGACAAAATTATCCTAATTTAGTTTTTATTTTTAGGTACATGAAGAGGGTGCTACTAATGTCTATGTTTAGACTTCCTAGTATCTTCTATTTTTACAACTACCTAGGTTCTTTTTGAGAAGCTCTGGCACCTCTTTGGTTTGTAACAGGCTTCTAGCATACAGGTTAGGAGGAGTTCTGTATCCAGAAAAATATATTCCTTCAATCTATGAAATTCCATCCATGACTGGCAGAAATTACATATATTTAAAATCACCATTTTCATTCTGTCATTGTTTTCATCAGTATGACTTTGCCAAAGGGCCAAAAAAACAGCTGACTACATGGACTTCAGTGTTGATCCATGCCACTGACAATGCATCAGGTACCATGAGCAAATCGGGAATCACTTTTGGAGACAACTGAGACACAGCTAGGCCTGACACACTGCTTCACACCTTTCTTCCCTTCTGGATGTGCCTTAGAATAGATAATGTGAGAAATAAGAAAAAACATTCCTTGTTCTTTATCTATGTGCCTGTTGTGTGTTGCAATAGTTCTAAGGATGCTTTTCTAAAAGTATGCCAGGGTTTATTCTTTGACAACTCAGTATCATAGTGATATTGAGGGTACTTACATACTTCTTAGCTTCTTTTAAGCTATATTTGTACAGTGTATCTTTCATGAAAAGTAACATGGAAACTGGCACTAAATTTTTTTACTTTAAATATTCAAAAAACAGAAATAACTGCTCCACATTTTTTCCAGAAGCAATAAATATTATCAGAAGTAATTTAATAAAATCGTCTGCAAGCTTAATACAGTTGTAAAACATTTCTCATTGAAATAATGCTAACTACTATAACTGTCTTGACAATGTTAGCGCTCTTCCTGCCAAAACTGAAAAGTCTACATTAGGAAGCAGCACAGTGCAACAGGATTTGGTCTATGAAACAAAACAGTCAGAGTCGAGTTTACTTCCACATGATACCTGTTTCAGAGATTTTGTTTCAGACTAACTTTGTCCAGTCCACAGATTAAACATCTGTTAATATGCAGAGCACAAGTTGCACTCCTGGAGAGCATCATTTAAGACAGTTGATATAAAAGGAATGCTCCAAGAACACTCGGCTGCAAGAATTGAGAGAGGTAACTGGGTACAACCTAGAGATTTAAGTGACATTGAATAAAATGCTAATGGTGACACATTCACAGACTGTACTGAAGTACTGTAATATTTCATCTTGCAGAAAGGATATATTAATGATCACAAGAATTACTGTGATTTATTCTTTCAAGTAGCCTTTCTGTTATCACAGAGCTACCTGGGCACAGTTGAAACTTTAAGTACACTTCAGTAAACTCCAAGCAATTCGGGGTAGGTCGTTAGAAAAAATTAGATTCTTTTATACAGAGTAAAGGAAAAAAATGCTAAAATCTAGAATAAGAATGTTACCCACAAAGAATTCAAAAGAACAAGAAAATTCCCTTTGAAAAAAAAAATAAATTCCAGCTCCAAATGACAAAACCTCAGAAAATTAAATTTTTAGAGGGAATCTGGATCATTTGTTGGGGGGAAAAACCCCCAAAACCCAAAAAACCCAAACAAACCCCTACATTACTCCTTGAAAAAGTCTACATTTTAAAACTGTAGTAAGGCTTTCCTATGCTCTGCTTGCAGTACCATGTGCATTAAAAAGACTCATTCAAAAGAACATTACTCACCCAGCTTGGAAAATCAGACCAAGTTGGAACCCGTTGACAGAGGTCACGAAGAATACGTATGATAACCACACAGGACTGCAGACCATTAGCTCTAGCCTTGAGAGCAATACAAAATCAAATTAATTAATCCCAGCACCTACAGCAAATAGGGCTTGTTGAAAGACTAAAACACCACTGTTCAATGGAAGCTCAGATACAAGATTGAAACAAATCATTCTACAACTTTATTCCATGAGCTGCCATTTACAGCAGTATTTTATACAGGGTTAGTAATTTAAGGTGGTAGAAGTCAAAGTGCACAGGTTATACAAGAAAAATATTTCTTGATCCCCTGTACACTTTGACCTACGTTCACTTATAACAATAAATACAGTATCT
Source organism: Aquila chrysaetos chrysaetos (assembly GCF_900496995.4). Lineage (NCBI taxonomy): Eukaryota > Metazoa > Chordata > Aves > Accipitriformes > Accipitridae > Aquila > Aquila chrysaetos. Next base: position 75,574,603 of record NC_044030.1, on the reverse strand, counting down.
TTCTATATTAGAAATAAAAAGAATAAAGTAAAGGTTTAAGAAATAGGTATAGAGACTGAAAGGTCAAGGGAATCTGTTTGGTTTCTTTATTGTGCCTTTGCCAGAATGCAAAGTCACTAAACCAAACAGTTGCTTCTCGCCTTTCATTCCCTATGCTTAATACATTTAAAGAAATAGGAAGAAAAAGTCTTAAACCTAAACACAAAGCTTTAAACACATATTCCATTATTTAAAGCAAAGTTACTCTGCAGCCTTATGGAATATATAACAAATACACAACATATGATCACCCCAAGCGAGTCAAGCTTTCAACATCGCCTTCTCAATGACCAGAAAAAAAAAAAAGTCATGTCAAATGAGCAATAACTGCATAAAGCAGTTCCTCCATATTCAACCTTCTACATTTAAATTTAGGGACCAGAAAAATATTAAGTATTATTAGCATGAACAACGCTGAGTGTTTTTCACACAGTTAAACATTTATATTGCAACTGAACTAATCTCTCATAAGGCTACAAGAAGAAAGTAAAATGATGTTCCGAACCTGGAACCACTTAGCGTGGCGTAGAGCAGCCAGAGCGTCAAGGCATTTTTGCCTGTCCAAGACGTCCGGTGGGTCTTTCACCATACCCGAGGTTACATCTAAAATGGATTGAATTGGCAAAATGCAGTGAGGAATGGGTGTTTGACCAGGTGAGCAAGACAGTTCCTTAAAGTAGCTTCAATGTCACACATGCCATTTAAAGTTTAAACACTTGAATAACAAATGTAAATGTTCAATAAAAGTCATTCAATTAGGATTACGGCATCAACCCAGTATGAAGATCAAGAGCATATTATACTTTAGCTCTCAGGTTATTTTCAAATGCATTGCAGATTATGCAATGCAAAATACTTCATTATTTAAGCTAACACTGGAAAAACACATATCCCCTAAAATTAAATACTGAAAGAAGGATGGTTGGACACAGTGCACCAGCACAGAGAACACAAGACAGAAGAAACACAAAAATCCACTTTAACCAAGTAGAAAGATTCAAACTTAGTTTCTTGTAAATTTTAATGGTCACTATTGGGACCTATTCTTAAAAGAAAGACTAAGTATAACAAATCTCAAAAGCACTAGATGTTTAGTAATGATGTTATTTTTATCATACATTAAACTTAAAATGGAAATGATTTTGCTTTAAAAAACCTGACTAGAGGAACGTGAAATACTCTTCAGTATTAGAGCGTTCCATTACTTTCTAGTACCCTCTTCTCTTACTCATATAAATAAAATTCCTCAGCCCATGATATATGTACTCCAATATCATTTAGGATGCAAGGAAGGATCTGAAAAGGGACTGCTTTACTTAAGATTCAGCAGGAAAAAGAAAAGCAAGGAATAGTTTAAAAAACAAAGCAGAATGACTGAAAGACAACGAAAATACAGTAAATCTTGTATATTTAAATGTTCAGAAAAGGATTAATTAAATTATAAAACTGATTGCTTTGTTAACAAAAAGGAAAAGACCACAAGGCCCTTTTGGAAGTGGTTTAATCAATGAAACTGGAACCACCAAACAATATGAAATGGTATCTTTGGGTTACTTAAAAATTATACAGATACAATGCTGTGATCAGCTTTAAAAGTTCTTTGTTTTACTAATTATGAAAATGGCTATTGTGACTAGTGACAAAGTATATCAGTAGCATAACTGGTGATACACCAGATAAAACAAAAGGAAAAGCCCTCACTCAATGGCACTCATTTCACAGGAGCTGGCTGTATGGAACAATATAGTTTACTCCAGCAAGATATAAATTTAGGTAAGTCAGAAAATAACATTAAAAAAAATATTTTGAGACTCACAAAACATGCCCACAATGAGAAGCTTTTAGGCATGCTGCAGAAAGACAGCTCTGCAACCACCTATTTTACACAAATATGAAATAAATATTAGGATGCTTTACTATATAGAGAGCTAAAAAGCCATGAATGAACACGGTGCTACAACTTTGCAATATAATAATTAAATTTAATCTTAAGTACTACATTCAGATTTGAGCATTTTTTTATAGGAAAGTCCCGTTGCTCTGCACAGCACTAAAAGGGGGAGGATTTCAAAAGAAGAACAAAGCTGAGAAGAACATAGGTATCTTCTCACACAGATATTCAAACTTATGGACTATATGTTAAAGTGGAAAGAAGAAAAACTGCACTAACAAGGCATTTACAGAGCACATGTAGACATTTAAAGCAGTATTTCATTTAAAACAAAATAAAACAAACAAACAAAAAACCCCCAAACCAAACCCAAACCTATACAAGAGAGGTGCCAGGTAAGATAACTGATGAAACAAGTACAACTTGGATATAAAAGACAAGGAGTACATTTAGAGAAAACCCACAGCAGGTAAAAAGAGGCAAAGTAAGGTTGAGAAATTAAAAATAAAAATATGGCTCTGTTGGGTCTAATAGCCTAATCAATCAGTTTTTTACATTCTTCTAAAACTAATATGCAAATAGGTGACACTGTGCAAACTTTTATCACAATAATTCACTACATAATTTGAAACTCCAATTACTTCTAGCTCTGAAAAACTTCAATTTGGAAAATAATTTTACTAAAAAGAATTACAGTTTAAGTGCACAGAAGAGAATCTTACTCAGTGCTGGAAATGTTGATCTAAAATGTGCTACTAATAAATATTATATGAATACCCTTGAAACTTAAAAAGACTCTGAAAGCCATAAGTTGCCAAGGCACCTATTGCACTGAGAATACATTGACTGAAAAAAACGTATCAAGGAAACTCTTGTAATACTTAATCTGTGGATTTTTGCATCTGTTTGACATTGCAGGATTAACCCCTTAAAGACTATTTAACTAAATTCAGATGCTTAACCTACTACCCTGTTAAGCTAATAAAAAAAAATGAATTAATTTACAAAAACCACAAGCACAAATTCTTACCCTATATAACTTAATTTATTACTAGCCTAATTATAAGGGGTTAATCTTCAGTGAGACATGCTGTGTCCACACTACCTCTTCATTAAAAGTTAACAGGTATATCAATTTTGGTAAGTTTTATTATGTGAAATACATTTTACCCAGTCAACTATTTCAAGACTAGTGTGAACACTGCTTAATTCTAGGAGAGAGACAAAGACAAAAAGAAAAAGAAACAAAACCACACAAAGTAACAGTAAATGCTAGGACTATGTATCCAAACCCCCTCCTTTTTTAAAGCATGGCAGGTGTGACACTGAGCTTTAGAAAACCTTGGTCAAAAATCCTTCCAATGTCTTGGCAAGCAACCCCTGACAGGAATCAAGTCCCTCTGCTAGAAGGCTTTGGACCGGGGCTGTTAGCTAAGGATTAAAAAAAACACCCCCACACACGCACACATATACGCGTTTATAAGTATGTACACTTTGTTTGCTGAAGGAAAGATTCCACAGCAGGGGTTAGAGCACTTTACCGAATCTGATATCAGATTCGGTAAACTGTCAAACGCACAATACTGTAAGGAACAGTAGATATGCGGTCAACAATTTTATTTCACGGTATTTTTTTTAGCCTTTTATCATGTAATGGGATTATTACACATCAAACATGATTCTACCCCACATGCAAGTCTCAGTCTCATCTTTACTCAAACTGGTTCTTCCGGTAAAGCCTTCCTTATCACCTGAACTAGCTTCCCAAGCAGGCTAAAAACAATGAAAACTTTAAACCATTGTAAGACACAGAGCATGAGAAGCTGCAGTAAGAAAAAACACAAATAAATACTATTACTCTGCAGCAAATAAGCAGCAGTCTTCATAATAAGGCCGCCTTTGCTGCAATAATTTGGAATTCAGTCTTCTATTTGCTCTAGTTTCAAGTGTGAACTTTTCTGCACATCCTTTTTATACTGCTCAGTGTCTTGAAGAGAAATCTAACTTGATTTTGCTTGCCTAAAGGCAGTACTGCATTCAGCAGTGAATAAACTCACAATGATCATTTTAACTCAAGTGTGGGTCAGACAAAAATACAGATTTGTTTCCTTTAGGTGGCATAAGTTAAGGGATTGATCATAGTAATTTGAAATTTATTTTCTTTTTAGTCTACGTCATAGAATTTTAGGCCAGAAACCACTGAACTGAAATTGAGTATTGTGACAGGAATCAATACTGCACTTTTGCATAGTACATTAAGAAATAAACATGGTTTTTAAGGTTAACTTCATTTAATGGTTAACATAATTTAATAATCAAATCTTTTAAGTTAGAGTATTCTTTATGAACTTAAATAATACGTGAAGTCTGATTCAGCACAGGCAAACCAAGAGTCATGTTAGGCTTAGATTGTCAAAAAAGTAAAATCGGTTGGGTGTGACAGTACATGTACAAAGCCTTTATAGCTAGGAATAATATGCACAGCTTAAAAATCATGTACAAAGCACTCTTAAAGACTCTTCAGAAGTCATCCAAACTAGAGAATGTATCTTGAAGTTTTTCTTTCTGATTATGTAGGACGACTTTGTTAACACAGCTTGCTTACAATACACTAGTCATAGCTACAGAACATTTACTAATGCAATATAAAAACCTCAAGTATTTTAAAAGACACATAATGATGAGATGAAATAAAAAAGCCTCTGTGGCTTATATAAATATGTATATACACAAGCACATGTATACATACACACATACAATTTTTTTCAACCTGCATATGAGAAGTGTTAAGATAGCCTCAGATTTCCTAACTGTAGGTTCACTGTCAAACACCAGAACCCTGTTTGCCATGATCTCTTTCAACTATGAAAATACAGGATTAAAAGGAAACAAAAGTTAATTTTATCTGACCCGTAAACAAAAAGAACCGATGTACTGCAGACATTAATCATGCTTGTTGGCTTAAAAGCTTTTGGAGCTTTGAAAGTGTTACAGAACAGACCCTAAAGCAACACTGCTGGCACCAGAGAAACTGCAGACTTCAGAAATGTAAATTGATTTACAAGCTCCACCTTCTGCTTCAGCTCAACGACAAAGCCATTTCTTATTGTACTAATCTGGGTTTGCCAGTTGGATAGAAGACTGATTGTAATACCAGGAGCCTAAATATACTCAAAAAGCACTCCAGACCAAAAAGCAACCTCAGAGACCTGGAAAAAATCGCATTCTCTTTTAAAGTTCGAAGCACTGTTATCATCAAAAGTATTATAAAAGTGCATTTTAAGTGGCGCTGCTATTTGGAATGTGTAAGTGATGGCAATACTGATCCCATTTAAACCCAAAAACATGTGATTTGTTTTTCTAAAACCATACAATCTTTCTCTTAGGGCAAGACTGTTCTAGAAAGCCAGTTTATAGCCACTTGCTATAAAATACTTAGTTTTCCACATAATTTTAAAAGAGGGGAAAAAATAGTCAAGTTTGTACCTTTTCCAGAAAGCTGAGGTTGGACATAAAGTTAGAAATTTTAAAAATTAAATAAACGCATCATATAAGCATTTATTTTAACCAACTGCTCTCTACCAAGACTGGTTGTTGAAAAACAAGGTATCCGATCAAATACATGTGCCAGCATGTTGCCTTCCAGGACCTTAATGCCATCTTAAGCAGAATAGATAAACATATAAAAACAGATGAGAAAGAAGTAACATCTTTAACAACTTCCCAACCTCCATCCCTCATGTTCTCCTCCCGAATGACTGGAGATGTCAGTGTGATAGTAACTTGCATTTTGGGTTCCACACATGAATTCAAAATTATTGCTGCTTCTGGGACTGCACACTTGATATCGTATTTCTCAGGACTTATTACCTACATATCAAGAAACAGAAATTTCTATTAGCATGTGGCCAATAAAAGTATGGGGAAGAAAACGGATTTCAACAGTCTTTTTAACAGAAATACAGAAATGCAATATAATTATACAAAGCAGTTACCTCTGTATTCAAAGAAACCACAGCATACACAATTAAGATACATATATGGACTTGCATACTGTTTCCAAATCATTAATGAAAATACAAAGCGTGCAAAAGAAAAAAAACTACCCAGAAAGGAAACTCATATACAAGTAAGTTACATAACAAGAACCTTGACAGTGTTTGAGATAAAGAAAAGCATCAGAGCCACTTAAAATGTCAGCTGGATATGTTTCTCATTGAAACATAGGAGCCTTTAAAAAGCACAAAAATGCAGTGGTTGTTCTTCAAGCTCGCAGTTACAGGATGGGTACTGCTACGTACATTCTATACTTGGCTGTCACAACAGGCTAAGAACAAAGGGCAAGATAAACAGCAGAGGAAAAAAATGTAAGAGTAACTAACAAGGTTGTTATTCCAAATTGCTTCTTGAAACTACATTTAATAATTCTAAATACCCCCAAAAGGAAGCTGTAGGCACCTCTGTCACCTTCTTCCACAAACTAGAGGGACAAGTGACTTCTCCACAAAGCCAGACCAAGATGTGCAGTTTTTAGGTTTTCTTCTGTTCTGTTACTTCAAACAAGAGCAAACTCAAGATTGTTTTCTAATTAATCTGATCCTGCTAAAGTTTCTACCATGCCACTGATTCTGCTGAACATTTTAGCGGACTGTATTGGAATACTGACGCTGTGACAAGCATTCTGTAATGATGGTGGACAAGCTTTGTTCAACAGAGAGCAGAGACTTTATTCTAGACTTTCATTTCTTGTGGAAATACAGCAAATGGTTTATATGAATTTTGCTAAATGGTCTAAGACTGCAGGTACTTTTTTTTTTTAAGGGCCAAATTTAAAAAAAAAAACCACACAAGACAGTTAACTAATTGCAGAACTACAAATCACTGATGCATACAAACTGGAAACAAGATATAAGCACAAACAGACTGGCATTAATAGAGAACTTTGACCTTCAGGCTGCAAGCTTCCTGTAACACTGCACAAATTACCTCTGTAGCTGCTAGCAACCAGATAATAGTCTTTGTTCTGTTCATTTCTATTTCCCAGTTAAATGAAATCTATCAAATGATGTTTGATACTACACCACTAGCGTAAACACCTAGACACTTGTATGGACACAATATACAGAAAGCAAAAAAGTGCAGCATAGTCCCCGAATTCAGATGGAAACACTCAGAAAATGGGAAGAAACTGAACATGAGTTATGAAGCTGTCCTGGTTTCACCTGGGATAGAGTTAACTGTCTTCCTAGTAGCTGGTACGGTGCTATGTTTTGAGTTCAGTATGAGAAGAATGTTGATAACACTGATGTTTTCAGTTGTTGCTAGTAGTGTTTAGACTAAAGTCAAGGATTTTTCAGCTTCTCATGCCCAGCCAGCGAGAAAGCTGGAGGGACACAAGAAGTTGGCACAGGACACAGCCAGGGCAGCTGACCCAAAGTGGCCAACAGGGTATTCCATACCATGTGATGTCACATCTAGTATATAAACTGGGGGGAGTGGGGGCAAGGGATCGCTGCTCGGGGATTAACTGGGCGTCAATCAGCGGGTAGTGAGCAATTGCACTGTGTATCATTTGTGTATTCCAATCCTTTCATTATTACTGTTATCATTTTATTAGTGTTATCATTATCATTATCATTATTAGTTTCTTTTTTTCTGTTCCATTAAACTGTTCTTATCTCAACTCATGAGTTTTACTACTCTTCCCTGATTTTCTCCCCCATCCCACTGGGCGGGGGGCTGCATGGTGCTTAGTTGCTGGCTGCGGTTAAACCACGACAGAAGCATGGCGCAGTGAGCCCTGCAGACATTTGACCTGAGGATAGATTTTTACAGTATTTTTACAAAAGTTCAAATAAAAAAATCTAAATTCTACTTACTGCAAGTTGTTTGGGAAGACTTTCAGCAATACGACTGAGTAACGTCTTTGAAGGTTTCTCAGCACATAACAAAACAAGATTGACGTTTCGGTCTCCACGGAGTAGCAAACCTTTAGCCAAAACGCCTACCCGTAAAACTCCTTTCAAAGCTCTGTGAATTATAGTTAAAAATTGCATTTAAAATAACATAAAACCCTTAAAACTAATTCTGAAGATAGAAAAGTGAAATAAAATAGGAGTATTCCACATACTTTTGAGGCCATGGTGACATACTGTATCAAAACCCAGAGAAGAGAAGCCCTGGAAGCACTGATAACAGTGTAAGGAGAAACTTCAGAAACAAATGATGAAATTCTTAAAAAGTAATTAAAAAAATACCTGTCTTTACTGCCATCTTTTTTGTCATCTCCCTCTTTGTTCTTGCTTTTCTCATGATCAGTCATGTTGTCAGAAACAAGTTTCAAAGCACGCTCAGTAATAGAAACAATTTTTTGGACTGCTTGAAGTTCCTCCTCAGTTGGATATATAGCGGCATGTTTGGTCATCACATAGCGGTCATCAGAGGAGTCAGGGCGGCGTAAAGGCTAAACAGATGAAAAAGCATACTTCTGAAATTTGGGTACACTTCCAAGATCACAAATGATAAGTGACCAAAAACCAAACATGTGGCTAAACAACAAAACATTCAAACCTCAAATCACTGAAATGTAACAAAACATGAACTGAAGTGTCCTTAACAAGTTACACTGGTGACAATAAATCATGTCTGAAAAAACATGAAATGTATCAAAATTAAACAAATTATGAAATCCCAAGATCAAAAGCATCTCCTCAACATAAATACCTATTGTCTTTCTATCAACTGGGAAATACTTGTATATTGCTGCGAAATAAAATATCCATGATTGCTTTCATAGAATCACAGAAGAATTCAAATAGAAAGGGACCTCAGGAGGTCCTCTAGTCCAACCTCCTGTGCAAACCATGGTCAGCTATAAGACCGCATCATGTTGCTTAGGGCTCTATCCAGTTGGTTCTTGAAAACTGCCAACGATGGAGACTGCACAACATCTGTGTGAAAAAAATTATTCCCTGTATTCAATCTGAATCTTTTTTGTCTCAGCTTAAGCTGGTTGTATCTCGCTCTCTCATGACTGTAAAGAGCCTTGCTCCATTGCGTTTATAATGGACAGGTATTAGAAGGCTATTATGTTCCACTGAAGCTCTCTTTCCTCTAGGCTGAACAAGCCCAGATCCCTCAGTCTCTCCTCACAGGGCATGTGTTCCAGACCCCGACCATCCTCGTAGCCCCACACTGAACCTACTGTGGTTTACAGTATCTTTCTTGTACTGGAAAGCCCAAAACTGAATGTAGTATTGCAGTTTGGGTCTAATGAAGGCTGATCACTTCCCTTCATCTACTGATTATGCTCCTGTTAATATAACCCAGGATGCTGTTGCCCTTCACTGCTGCCAGGGCACACTATTGACACACGTTCAGCTTGCTATCTGCCAAGATCCTCAGTTCCTTTCAGCAGGGCTGCTGCCCAGCCTCAGCCTGTATCAGTGCAAGGGGTTATTCCTTCCCAAGTGCAGCATTAGACATTTGTCCTTGCAGAATTCCATAAAGTTCCTGTTGGTCCATTCCTCCAGTCTGCCTACATCCCTCTGGATGGCAGCCCTGCCCTCAAGGGTATCAGCTATTCTCCCCACCTTAAACTGATTCAGTTTCATGCCAGCTGCAAACCTTATGAGTGTGCACTCACTCCACCACCTTTCAGATCATTGCTAAGGTGCTAAAGAGACAAATCCCAGGATAAACCCACCTGGTACCGCGCTTGTTACTGACCTCCAGGTGGAGTATGACCCACTACTAACCATTACCCTCTGGGACTGACAATCCAACCACTTTTTATCCATACATTTGTCCACAATTAGATAAATAATGTTGTATAATGCAATTAAATAAAATAAAAATTAGTACACAAATCCAGAGTGACTTCTATTTCAGAAGAAACAATATTTGTCTTTAAGGCATCATTTTCTCGTTTCAGTGGACTTACTTTGGAAGACAGGTCCATCTACACAGTATCATTACCATACAATTTCTTCTTCACTTTTCCAAATCCTTTATTAAGAAACACTGGAAACAACTGAAGTAGCACTAAATAATTTATAGTTCTTAACTGTGCCTCCTGGTAAGTATGATTTAATTTTTTTTCTCAAGTTAAGAAACTCACAGCTGGTCCTTGGGGCTGAGGAGGCATTCCTGGTCTAACTCCCAGTAAGCCTAGGGGTCCTGGAGGACCATGAGGATATCCACCATCTGGTATTCTGCGACGGTCATCCCAGTGATGCTGCTCTTCCTCCATTCTCCTCCAGTACATGTCCTCTTCATATCGCCTGAAGTGCATGAATCAAAGTATTCTCTTTATATGGCAGACAATACTTGCAACCATTCTAAATAAATTCTTGTATGTCCTCACGAACTCATTTCTAGTAGTCATAAGCAAATATCAGTTAACTCCAAAGGGTAACTAAAATGAACGCTATTTTGAAATCGGGTCTGAATTTATAGCAAAACAATTCTAAGTCTGCATTCCTCAGAGGGGTTGAACACTAACAAACGAAAACCCCAGAAGGATAACAACAACTTAATTTAAAACAAGACAGTACAGAGTTCCCAAAAAAAGTATTCAAAATAAGTAACTACAGAAGCAGAGTTAGTTTTAGATAACCTGACTACAGCTTTGTCTCATTCATTGATAAAACAGAATGCATCACCTCATTTCCATCCTCCAGCGTTCTTCCTCTTCTCGCCTTCTCCAGTATTCTTCTTTCTGCATCTGTTTCCTCATCTTCTCTTCTTGAATTTTTCTTGCTCGAATACTGGGCTTTACTTCTACTTGTAAGTCTGGGTTTACTTTTTTCTAGTTCAGAAAAATAATGAATGAAATGTTGTTTTTCCTCTTCTCATGTCAAGGTTACAGTGTTCCTCTGACATATTTAACACACACTACTGGTCTACAATAAAATCAAGGGGAGTAAAATGCAGTTTTAGAACTGCATTGAATGAGGAGTTGAAGAAGAAAAATCTGTGTCCACTATTTTAAAGGAAAGAAATAGCAACATATTACAAATAGCAGGAATTCTCTCTTCACTTATATGAGAACAAAGCAATTTAAGATTAAAATGTTACACGAAATATTAAGGAATTTACTATTCATTCTGCAGCAGGATGACTACGCTATAGCCTGAAAAAAACATTTCATCTTAACTACAGTGTGCTTCCTGATGCCCTGTTCCTGAAGGGTCCCTCATAAAGGGGGATAACCATGAGTTCCTGAGTAAAATTTTCTGGCAATTTTTTCTCTTCTTTCATCCCTTTCATGATTATGCAGGTCCATTGTATCTCCTGTGACCACAGTAGATTCCTCCAATATAATCTTGTAATAATCAAAATGCACACCATATGTCAGTACAGGTGTCTCTCCATTCATGACTAAAAAATCTGCAACACTTGCTTCTCAGATGTCTCCACAAAGGGTTTATGTGGTTTATCCTGCCAAAAACATTGAGCACTACTATTTTACGCTATTTAAAATTCATGGTAAGCAACATAAAAAACCTACTGTTGCTTGCATACCTTGTACCATACTTTAGTGTTGCTTGAAAGCAATATTCAAAATGTTTAAAAAAACCCAAACCAAAATAGTTTCAGTCTGCATTACTTCTTTAAAGACTATATTCCCTAAGAAATATATTTCTCCACCTTTTTTTATATGCTGTTTACTTAGAGTACCTACTTCTGTCTAGTCTTTAAATGTAAGTATGTGTAATCAGTCAGCTGACATATGGAGGATTTTCAGATAGAAGCATTAGCATTTCTACCAACCTTATACTGAAGTCTGTGCCGCCTCCCTTTTAAGTGCATCTCCTTGGCATTAGGATCATTAAAACTGCATTCACAAAGTTTACAGTGAAAGCGGATCACCTTTCCTTCATCATTTCTTACCTGGAAAATAAAGTTATAACACATGTGGCTTTTTTTTTTATAAAAACAAAGTGGATGTAAAAATTAATCTGATCAGTGACACTGGATAATGTCTACCTCTGTGTCAAAACATGCTAAAAAGTTCACACAATACCTGAAAGAAGGCAAAGTAGAAATTTCAATTCTGACAGACACACCATTGTGCTTGGTAATGAACAAAGTTATTCCATTCTAAAGAGTACACAGATTTAAACTTGAGCCTGAACATACTGAGTTGAGTAATTACAAACCTGCAAATCATGAAAAATTTACATAAGACTTCATCCACATATCTCATGCCACCCATGTGAAGAATGTCCCAGTGAGCATAGAAGAAACATGTACAATACAGAAATGTAAACATATGCACAATCCTTTGCAGGTTCAATGCCTTGTCATTCTCATCTTCAAGAAGGACCCAGGGAACTACAGGTCAGTCAGCCTCACCTCAATCCCTGGAAAGATGATGGAGCAGCTGATCCTGGAAACCATTTCCAGGCATGTCAAGGGCAAGAAAATCATGAGGAGTAGTCAGCATGGCTTCACCAAGGGGAAGTCATGCTTGATAACTTGATAAACTTCTGTGATGAGATGACCGGCCTGACAGATGAGGGAAGAGCAGTTGATATTGTCTACCTAGACTTCAGTAAGACCTTTGACACAGTCTCACCATAATATCCTTATACACAAGCTGTTGATGCATGGCCTGGATAAGCATACAGTGAGGTGGATTGAAAACTGGCTGAATGGCCAGGCCCAGAGGATGGTGATCAGTAGAATGAAGCCTAGTTGGAGGCTAATAAATAGCAGTGTACCCCAGGGGTCAATACTGGGTCAAGTCCTGTTTAACATCTTCGTTAATGATCTGGATGATGGGGCAGAGTGTACCCTCAGCAAGTTTGGTCATGACACAAAACTGGAAGGAGTGGCTCATACACCAGAGGGTTGCACTGTCATCCAGAGGGACCTCAATGGGCTGGAGAAATGGGCTGACAGAAATCTCATGAAGTTCGGCAAAGGGAAGTGCAAAGTTCTGTACCCAGGAAGGACCAACCCCTTGTACCAATATATGCTGGGGTCACCCAGCTGGAAAGCCAGTTGGCAGAAAAGGACCTGGGGGTCCTGGCAGACACCAAGTTGAACATGAGCCAGCAACGTGCCCTTGCAGCAAAGGTGACTGGCATCCTGGGCTGCATTAGGCAAAGTATTGCCAGCAGGTCGAGGGAGGTGATCCTTCCTGTCTAACTCAGCACTGGTGAGGCCACACCTGGACACACTGTGTCCAGTTCTGGCCTCCCAGTACAAGAGAGACATGGACATTTTAATGTATATAAATACCTGAAGGCAGGGTGCCAAGAGAACAGAGGTCAGTGATGCCCAGTGACAGGACCAGAGGCAAGGGGCACAAACTGAAACACAAGAGGTTCCCTCTGCACACCAGGAAACACTTTTTTTACTGTGAGGGTGACTAAGCACTGGCATACGTTGCCCAGGGAATCAAATCAAATCAAATCATTAAGTTTGGAAAAGACCTCTAAGATCAAGTCCAACTGTCAACCCAGCATCACCATGCCCACTAAACCATGTTCTGAAGTGCCATGTCTACATGCTTTTTGAATACCTCCAGGGATGGTGACTCAACCACTTCCCTGGGCAGCCTGTTCCAATGCCTGACAACCCCTTCAATAAAGAAATTTTTCCTAATATCCAATCTAAACCTCCCCTGGCACAACTTGAGGCTGTTTCCTCTCATCCTATCACTTGTTACTTGACAGAAGAGACCAGCACCCACCTCACTACAACCTGCTTTCAGGTAGTTTTAGAGAGCGATAAGGTCTCCCCTCAGCCTCCTTTTCTCCAGGCTAAACAAACCCCAGTTCCCTCAGCCGCTCCTCACAAGACCTGTGCTCCAGGCCCCTCACCAGCTTGGTTGCCCTTCTCTGGACACGCTCCAGCACCTCCATGGCTTTCCTGTAGTGAGGGTCCCAAAACTGAACACAGTACTCAAGGTGCGGCCTCACCAGTGCCGAGTACAGGGGAACAACCACCTCCCTGCTCCTGCTGGCCACACTATTTCTGATACGGGCCAGGATGCCGTTGGCCTTCTTGGCCACCTGGGCACACTGCCGGCTCATATTCAGCCGGCTGTCGACCAGCACCCCCAGGTCTTTCTCTGCCGGGCAGCTTTCCAGCCACTCTTCCCCAAGCCTGTAGTGCTGCGTGGGGTTGTTGTGACCCAAGGGCAGGACCTGGCACTTGACCTTGTTGAACCTCATACAATTGGCCTCAGCCCATCGATCCAGCCTGTTCAGATCCCTCTGTAGAGCCTTCCTACCCTCGAGCAGATCAACCCTCCTGCTCAACTTGGTGTTGTCTGCAAACTTACTGAGGGTGCACTCGATTCCCTCGTCCAGATCATTGATAAAGATATTAAAGAGAACTGGCCCCAAAACTGAGCCCTGGGGAACACCACTTGTGACTGGCCGCCAACTGGATTTAACTCCATTCACCACAGCTCTCTGGGCTCGATCATCCAGCCAGTTTTTTACCAGCGAAGAGTACACCTGTCTAAGCCATGAGCTGGCAGCTTCTCAAGGAGTATGCTGTGAGAGACAGTGTCAAAGGCCTTATTAAAGTCCAGGTAGACAACATCCACAGCCTTTCCCTCATCCACTAGGGAGGTCACCTGGTCATAGAAGGAAGTTGTGGAGTCTCCATCCTTGGAGATAGTCAAAAGCTGTCTGGACACCATCCTGGGTGACTGGCTGTAGGTGGCCCTGCTTGAGCAGAGGGGTTGAACCAGATGACATCCAGAGGTCCCTTCCAACCTTAACCACTCTGTGATTCTGTTTCATGTTGAACACATTTTCACTAAAATAGTTAAAAAATAATACACATTTTCATATCAATACCTCCTCAACATAGTCATGGCCCACTGGCTGGACATCACTTTGCAAGGCAGCAAGAGTTGTGGGAGTCACTGGTTCAGCTGCTGTGTCTGGTTTTACTTCCTGTGTTTGTACTGTAGCAGCAGGCGTTGCTTTAACACTTTCAGCTGATTTCATTTCTTCCAGTTTACTTCCTGTTGTCTGAAGCTTATTGCCACCTACAAATGAAAAAAGTTAAATCATTAACTTTCATAAAATGAGAATGTGATTACACATGATGTGCAAACTGAAGACTTTATTTGCAAATATCAATGCTCTGGCCAAAGCATTATCAGTCTTTTAAAATTAGTTAAAACTTAAACATATTTTAAATACAATTAAAGATTTTTAAAACTAAGTTTAACAACAATCAAGTTATTTAAACAGTTTTTTATTTTAGCAAGAAAAACTTTTGCTTTATATAATTGCAATTTTCATTATTCATTTTCATGCTTTTTCAAAATAGGACTGAACGGGAACAACTCAGCAAATCTATTTTAATAATCTTTTTTTTGTCATCAGGTAATTTTTTTTTTTTTTTAAAATGGATCCAAAAAAGTACTTCAAAACCTTATAATGTTTGTACTAACAAAGGTAGTATACTCTCAGTGTTCCAACTGCATAGGTCTTTCCTTAAAGAGCAGGATAGCTTATTGTTGAACAGCTGCTTCCCAACTCCGAATGTCTGTCATGCTCATTTCAAAAGTTTCCACTGTTAGATTTTCATTGTTACAAGGATGTTTCAGTTGCCCAGTTATCAACTGTCAACCCACTGCAGGTTGCCTTAACAGCCCAGGACGTGAACTGAAATTAGGACCAACTGAACTATAAACTGCAATACTCCAGCAGCTACTACATAAGAAATCAAAGGTGGGAGGCTTCTTACGAAGGTGGGAAAAGCCTCCAAGAGAGGTCAAGTGGAGACAACCTGGCAGAAAACACCATAAATTCTGAAACAAAACCTTATATACATTCTTATTTTCACCTATCAGTAATTCTTTTAAACACAACAGAGTTACTCATGCATAAAGTTAACTAAATACATTTGTATTTGCTGCACTAAGTCTTAAAAAAATTATAGAATAGGTTAGGTTTCAAAATAAAGACTGACTTCTGTACTTGCCAACAAAGTTTATTTTCGGTGTAGATATTTTCTTTACAGCTATATTAGCAGCGGTTGAAGATGTTTTGTTGTTGGACGCAGTGTTAAGTGGTGTGTTTGCTGTGGGAGTAAGAATTTTCACTGCAGAGGATGCAACAGAGGAGTTCACAGTACTGCTGCTAGTTGCTATATTTGAAGCAGAGGCAGTTGGTTTGGAAGCAGATGTGGATGTTGAGGAAGTAGCTTGAGTAACCACGTTTGGTTCAGTTGAAGGAATGGGTTTGCCAAGTTTTGTGTGCAACTTTACTACCTGTAAAATGAAGAGAAATTCCTAATTTGATCTTCCCTGGGATAACTATAAAAAAATAATGTAACACAAACATCAATATAACTAAAAAAATTAATATAACTAAAAAGTTAGCTATTATTTCTTTACAAAAAGTTATCTTGGAAAAAAAAAAAAGAAAAAAAGGACATGTAAAAGCTCTTGTCATCTCTAACAAAGAAATAGTTAATTGTTATCTCACATTGCTTATTTCCATTAGAAATTCAGACATTTACTCCAAAAGCTGTATAGATGAGAACAGAAAGCCAATAAACTCACAAGCCAGTACAACTCAAGGAAACATTTCGCTCCAACTGTTTCAATGTGACTTTTTTGTTGCCTGGTTGCTTTTTACTCTCCCTCCAGAAGTGTAGTACATTGAACTATTTTGGTTACAAACAATACTTGTAAATAAGAGTTATTTAATTCAGATTCAACAACACTGTCTCTTTTTGTCACTACATTTTAAGAGTATGCATATTGAAAAAATGTCCAGGTTACCTAGCAAAACTGAAAAGACCTTAGGCAAAGGTTTTCTTTTTTTAAAAAAAAAAAGCACAACTGCAGAGATAGTTAAGGAGGACACGAGAGATGTATTTCAGAGCTCTTTAGTATCTCATAGAAAGTAAAGAGATACATGCTTATCCTGAGAAGTGATAAGCAGAGGCCTTTCCACAACATGCTTGAGATAGAATAATACTTCTTTTTGGTGACTGCTGACCATCACCTGAAAAAGCAATGTATGTAGTCCATAAGAACAAAACGTGCAAAATCAAAACTAATGACTGGGTTTTGAAAATAGCAGGGGAAAAAAAAAAACAGTCTGCAAGACTTGCTTTTAATGCAAGCACACGTACACAATCATGATATGCACACAACTGTGTACAGACTCTTTTTAGGTTTTTGTTCTTATTTTTAAAGTATGTTCCCCATCAGAATACAGACATATTAGTGTCACACAATATTATAAATTTAAGTTCAAGCAACTCTTCAAAATTACTTTTTTCGAGTAGAATGCACAAGATCCTTTAGTGTACCACAGACATAAGTAAAGTCCTTTGAGACTTCATTTTTACACTGATGTCAACCTAAATTAAAAGTGGTTAGCAACTATCTATGAGGAAGAGAAAGCTACATGCAAATATTTAAGGATAATATATACTATACTCCATATACCTATGGAGTTACTGGGCACAACCCAAAAATGTAATGGCTTAACTTATTAACGAAAGGAAGAACACTAGGCAAGTCTATCTAAACCATCATTTTTGCTCTTGTGGGAAAATTGTCTTAAATCTGCTATAACATTTATTTCTTTTCATAGGAACAATGTTACCGATGCCGCTTTGTACAGTGTTCTGAGATGCAAAGAGCTATAAAAGCTGAATATTAATACTGTGTTTGTTAGTGACACTAATCTTTCCAGAGTTATGAGGAAAATCTGTAATATCTAAACACACATTCTACAATGCCACTGCATTTACTATTGTATGGCCAAATTTAAAAGACAGGTCACAGGGGTTCACACTGCAGCCCAGTCTTTATTCCAGAATGCCCACTGAACTGCACCCAAACAGCAGGGAAAACATCCTTACCAGAAGTCTTCCAAACATACTCATTATAAAGTCTACTACAGGACATTGTTCCTTGTTCCCATATGCCAATCTTCTTTGCAAGAAATACCAAGGAGGTATACATAATAGTCCTGTCCCTTGGCACTGACTCAGCTTACAGTGTTTCAAAGTGCACTGAAAGCTTCACAGCATCAGAAGAATAAGACAAATGTCAAGAAAAGTCTTGAAAAGAGTTAGGGGGCACGAGCATGCTACCACATGTCCTCATTGACTCTTTTCCCCATCTTACTCTACACCTTCTTCCTACAATTTACATACTTTCCCCAATACATCCTCTTCTCATTGATGCCATGGCAATATTTTTCTCCCCTTCTCCCAACAAGGCCTTTCTAATAGTGAGCTTAAAGGTAAGTTTGAAACAAAAAGCAAAATGAAACATTGTTAAACAAAATAATCCAGATTATATTGTTTCTGTGTATTTTCTCCTCTCTAAGATGGGAAAAAAACGATGGGAAGAAATATATGACTGACTTGTATAATAAGAACAAGAGAAAACTCTTACTTTCTGATGCTTGGCTCCACGGATGTGGGCAGCATAAGCATCTGCCCCTGTACAAGACACATCACAAAGCTCACAGCGCAACTGATTCTGAGTTCCACGAGCAGAAGTGCTGCTGTTATTGGTGTTCTGGGAAGCTTTTAGTGCTGCTTCTTTCTTCTTGTGCTTCTGGCCTTCTAAGTGTTCTTTATAAGTCTGTTTAAATAAATAATACACACAGAATAAGTTGTCTTTGTACTGCTTGTTCATCATTCATGTGAATACATGTAATATAGAACATAGCATAAAACACATGCTTTGTGTAAGAAACACTTTCTACATTGAACATTTCTTCCATGTGATATACTCTAAGGCATTAGCAGGCCACTTCTAAGACCAAGAAATTCTATTCTTCACCACCAGGATTCCACTTTTATGTAATACAATATGGGCTTTTCTCCTCTAGTTTCTCACTTCCTCAATCAAGTACTGATCAACAGACATTACCACTGAAAACTTGGTAGGATCAGAAAACTGCAGTTTCCTGCACTGCATTCAATTATTCTTGACTTCGATTTTTCCTCAAACTATAAGACCACAGTGATCACGTGTACCCAAAGAACTAAGAAAACAATTCAAAAGAAGGTAGTGCATAAATAAAGATGTGCTGAAAATGAAATGCCAAAGTTGGCATTTGTTCCTATACCAACACTGGCAATCTAGAGAGCAGACAGGGTGGGAAATAATGACATGTTTACCTAAACAGTAAGAACTGTTTAGCCAGACACACACGTGAAACAGTCTGCATGAATCTGTATCTACTTTCCATGCGCTTGTACCCACTGTGAAACTAAACTGGGATGCTGGAATACAATGAAGAATAAACATTCAGGCCTACCATTCACAAAATGTATGTAATTCCATAGTTTTGAAAAAAGTATTTTCTAAGAAGTTTGCTGTGCTAAAAAAGCAAATCAGACTCAAGGTTTAGAATATTTCTGAAGTCCAAAGCACAGCTGAAGCTTCTCTGCACAAGCTCAGGGGATGTCTCTTTTTGTCTTCTCATAGGAACTCTTTCTATGATAGTGCACATTTTCATTTAATTATTCCTTTAGTCGAAGTACAGAATCAGGTCTTTAAAAATGAACAAGTATTCTTAAAGGGGTAAGTTTTTTAGCTGAAGAAATTATGACTAAAGTGTATAGCAGAATATTACATAATACAGATACCTGTGGTCCAGCACAGCTGATCTTACAAACATCACAGTAGTGGATCTGGGGTGGTTTGGGAGGTTGTTTTGGTTTCAGTTGCTTATTTTGGAATGGTGCCTTTTTAGTAAAGGTGGTCCCTGTCCAAGCAGCTGTTGCAGCAGCAGCAGCAGCTGCTGCCGCTGCCTGTTTCTGTTGCTGCTGCTGCTGCTGGTAATAGGACGATGCAGCTGAATACACTGCGGCTTCATAGCCGGAATAAGAGGTACCTCAAAGATCAAAATAAAATAAATGTTACATCACTGTACATCATGTATCAATTACATAATACACTAATTAAAAACGTGTTGCATAACAGAGTTGGGGGGGCAGGGCAGGATATAAACAACTTATTGAGATCTTCTTAGGCAGTCTGAATTTTTCTTGATGTTTCACAGTACACAAATACGTAGCTACCAATTGTATGAGGAATATATTTGACTTTAGACACATCTTTGCAGACACACAGTTATGTTAGATAAATCAAAGCATCCCTAAAGAATATGTGAAATTTCCCGGTACATCTGGTATCACCAAGTATGATGTAACAAGAATTTTAATAATAGATTTATCAAAGGCCACATGAAGTAAGCAGTCTTCTAGGACCAGATTTGCTGTTCCAAGTTTCCAAATGGCAAGGAGGACAGACATCATGCAGAGAAAGGGGAAAAAAAAATGAAGATAGAAGACAGAATTGCTAGTGCTATTACATTCTATTTCACTGATTTAAGCTGGTTTAGTGCAAACAAGCTGCTTGCCTGCTAAGACCTGGCTATGCAGTCCTTGATTTCTAGTATCAAAGTTGAATAAATCAAGGAAACTGGGCTTTCATACCTTTAAGCCAGTTTTCCCATAAACTTTCTACATCTACTGGTTCAACTATTTTAATCCTCTGATCAGGCTCTGTCTCAAGCAAGTCTTAAAATCCCTTTTTAAACAGGAAACAAAACAAAACAAAACAAAAAGTTCCAAGGTAGCTATAATATGCCAGTTGATTACCATCTGGCCATAAGTTAACGTCTTTTTATCTTTAACTACTTTATAGATTTCTAATGTTTGAAGGAAAGTCTTTTTTTTCAGCACCTGTTCTCCTCCCCTTTTGGGTCAAGACAGCCCAAACTTGCAAGATTTATATTGGACTGCTCCTCCCTGTCTCTGTAACTGCTGTTTGATGGCAGCATGCTCCCTTCCAATTTCCCTGGGTAATATTTGTGTGGATGTGTTTCCTTATTTTTTCTACTGCCCATCTTTTCTCTCCAAATCTTACAGCAAGTCACAAAACTCTGTGCATGTAGCAATGCCAATGCTTCGAATATTCTCACATGTAACAAAATAGGCACATACAAACATCAAACATCTTTTCAAGATATAGCAAAATATTTTGCCATTATAACGATTTAACTGGCTGATACTTCTCAGTAGACTATGATGTAATTCAACATGAACTGCTAGAATTGTATTTAAAGCCTCTCCTGTAGCAACTGCAAAGATCCCAGCAACATAATATGCAAAATTCTTACCAGAGTAAGTAACTGCTGTTGTACTGTACGTTGCACTTTGAGTATAGGATGGAACAACAGTAGCTGCAGCCGCTACTGGCTGCACAGTAGAGGACACCGGATATATAGAAAACGTAGTTGTTGCTGGACTTGGTGTTGCAGGTTTTATAGCTGTCACTTGTCGTGTTTGCTGGGCTTGGGTATACTGAGTTGCCCCTTGGCTATATCCTGCTTTTGGAGCTGATTAGGATAGAAAATAAAAGTGTACACTGATATATTTTAGTTGAATGAAATGCAAAACATGTTAAGGGATTCTTAATGATATGCTGGGGAATAAACACCTAACAAGTGGGTTTTGTTTTGGTTTTTTTTGATTGGTTTTGGGTTTTTGTGTTGTGGTGTTTGTTTTTTTTTTAGAGTCGTGTTTATGCATTATGTACCATGTATCACACAACTGTTTAATCATGTCACAGCTCACACTAGGAAGCCTCAGATTTACTCATTTATTTTTAACTGTGCTGCCATGTTTTTAAACAACCTTCTCATTCAATGGTTTTAATAAAAGTACACTAAACCAAAGTACACCTAAACTTTCCTATTATTTCTAATTAAAATAAAAAAAGTAAATAGGATTTATGCTTTATAGCAATCATGATACTAATAATTAAACAATTACATGTATTAAGCAACTAAAGAATTAAGAGTCTTTCTAACCAAGTTACCATCTGAACCCACCATTGACTATTTGAACCTATTTCAGCAAGGTTTCTAGACAAATCAACAAGAATTTTGTCTAGAAGTGTGTTTTGAGTGTATTTAATA
The DNA here is from genome assembly GCF_900496995.4 of Aquila chrysaetos chrysaetos. NCBI lineage: Eukaryota > Metazoa > Chordata > Aves > Accipitriformes > Accipitridae > Aquila > Aquila chrysaetos. The sequence continues at coordinate 75,552,727 of NC_044030.1, read as the reverse complement.
ATAATCCAAACCTCAGAGATAGCTACTTATGGCAATGTCACATAATCAAGTTCTAGGTGCAGCAAATTTCTCTACACATTGACAGAGATCACAGGACAAAACTATAAAACAAAAAAAATCTGGATAATATGAAATATTAAAAAAGATATTTTTAAGGTACTAAAGTACTACACAGACTGTGTGTATTGACAGAAGTTTGAATCATGCCACCCACCTGTCTGATAGTACGACTCAGCTACTGAAGGTTGAGGCTGGGCAGCAGCAGCCACAGCCGCCGCAGTCGCTGTTGGCTGTTGATAGTATTGTTTGCTGTCATAAGCTACAGCTGGGGCGGTAGATCGAACATAAGAATAGGAATCCTAAAAATTCAAAAAAGAAAAACCAGCAAATTTCTCTTTTAAGTATATATCTGGAGTAATAAAAGTCATTAGCAGAGTCAAAGAATCATTGTATTTTCTTCTGGTCTACTGAAGTAGATTTAAAAAAACATTCACAGATACAGTATATATAAATAAATGCATTAAGGAAATTAAATTTATGTTTACAGACACTTCAGGCCTGAAAACAACCCTGATGGTCTTTTTCAGACTTAACACAGGAATTAACCTCATGCTAGTAAATCACTTTCCCTATCAAATTATTTTTGCTACTGAAAAGCAAATAATCTCACTAGTTTTTCATAATGACTGTATCAGATTACATTTCTGTAAAATACAAAGTGAAAAACCACCACAGATCTCCACAAAATGTGAATTTCTACAAACGACAATAAATTCACAAGTTTATGAACATGACCGTATATTGGCTTGAAAAATCCCATCATTAACAGTACTTCTCTTGGTTATATTTTTTAGAGTATGAAAGTGATATTTTTAAAGCCTTCTTTACTTTTTGGTGTATCAACTAGTCCATTACAGAGCCATATCCAGTTTATAATGGCAAGACAAGTAGCCCATCTGACACCTCTAGAACTCAGGAGATGGCTAGTAAGGTTAGAAGGGAAGGCCCTGGAACCCACTATATGTATGTACATATATTTTCTTATCCTCACCGTATTTATGGTAAAGCGTAAAAAGTTGATCAACTGAGGGGTAGCAAAGCATGAACGACTATAGCTGAAAGGTACCAAAGTATAAAAATTCTTTTTATTTCCAAGAAATATAAAAATAAAATTTCCTTTACATCCAACCTGTGTAAACTGGAATTATTTTTATTTGGTTTAGAGGACTCTCTTTTTCTGTCCAAAAGAATCTAATAACTGACCTCGCAATTATGAGTACATGTGCTATTGGAAAGCCTCCTACATTATGATTCATTACCATATGTAACAAAGTATAAGAGCTATACAAAAGAATTGAGAACATGCAGCAATAGTATAGTCCTTTTAAACAAAACAAAATACTTATTAGAATCTAGATACTGCCTTGATAAGTTTAGGACTAAAAAGTTAAAAAATTATTACAAAAGACATACTATTTCAACATCCAAGATGAAAACAGACAAACGGTTCCCTTTTGTAGAAGCCTGTAGCCACACGAGGTTAGGCAGTGATCTCACAAAGGGTACCGCAAAACTACCCAAAGCGTAGTTCCTCTCCTAGGGCAATCTTCTATCCTTATGTATTGGGTTTGTGTCACAAGGTTTTGGTAGCTGGGGGGTTACAGGGGTGGCTTCTGTAGAGAAGCTGCTAGAAGCTTCCCCTATGTCTGATAAAGCCAATGACAGCTGGCTCCCAGACAGACCTGCCGCTGGCCAAGGCCAAGCTCATCAGCAATAGTGGTAGCACCTCTGTGATATCATATCTAAGAAGGAAAAAAAGTTGCTGGGACAGACAGAAACAGCAGCCAGAGAGAGGAGTGAGAACATGTAAGAGAAACAACCCTACAGACACCGAGGTCAGTGAAGAAGAAGGAGAAGGAGGTGCTCCAGGCGCCGGAGCAGAGATTCCCCTGCAGCCCGTGGGGAAGACCATGGTGAGGCAGGCTGTCCCCCTGCAGCCCAGGGCAGTCCACGGTGGAGCAGATCTCCACCTGCAGCCTGTAGAGGACCCCACACCAGAGCAGGAGGATGTACCCTAAGGAGGCTGTGACCCTGTGGGAAGCCCACACTGGAGCAGGCTCCTGGCAGGACCTGGGACCCCGTGGAGAGAGAAGCCCACACTGGAGCAGGTTTTCTGGCAGGACTTGTGACCCCACGGGGGGACCCACGCTGGAGCAGTCTGTGCCTGAAGGACTGCACACCATGGAAGGGACCTACACTGGAACAGTTCATGAAGAACTGCAGCCCATGGGAAGGACCCACGCTGGAGCAGGGGAAGAGTGTGAGGAGTCCTGCCCCTGAAAAGGAAGGAGTGGCAGAGACAACATGTGAACTGATTGTAACCCCCATTCCCCATCCCCCTGCACTGCTGAGGGGGGCTAGGCAGAGAATCCTGGAGTGAAGCTGTGCCCAGGAAGAAGGGAGGGGTGGCGGGAATGTGTTTTAAGATTTGGTTTTATTTCTTATTACTCTACTCTGGTTTTATTGGCAATAAATTAATTTTCCCCAAGTCAAGTCTGTTTTGCCCATGACAGTAACTTGTTGAGTGATCTCCCCGTCCTTATCTTGACCCATCAGCCTTTCATTACATTTTCTCTCCCCTGTCCAGCTGAGGGGGGAGTGATAGAGCAGCTTTGGTGGGCACTTGGCCTCCAGCCAGGGTCAACCCACCACACCTTATATGTTTGGTACTAGAACTCCTGTGGCACCCAGGTATCTGGCAAGGGAACTATTTCTACCTCCACTGAAAATTTTTACTAGAACAGTTTTTTCAACTACATCGGTTCCAAGACCAAGTTTACTGCATACCACTCGAACATTTAAGCTAGCTGAGACAAGACAGTACTACTCTTTTCAGCAGTAGTTTCACAAAATCACTTGGAGGTAAACATCAGTTCATTGCTTACTGTGTTAATGTCTGTATCTTAGCTCCTGCAGTACAACAGTACTGCTGATATTCCTCCATATGGGCCATATGAGACTGCAGTCACTTCACATTCTATCAGTTTTCACTACTAAGTAATCTGAGTTGTAATCAAACTGTGCTTCACAGAAAAAAAAAATATAAATATCATCACATTCTGTTATTGTCCTGGTTTCGGCTGGAATAAAGTTAATTTTCTTACTAGTACTATAGTGCTGTGTTTTGGATTTAGGATGAGAATAATGTTGGTAACACACCGAAGTTTTAGTTGTGGCTAAGCACCGTTTACACCAAGTCAAGGACTTTTCAGCCTCTCATACTGCCCTGCCAGCAGAGGCTGGGAGTACACAAGAAGCTGGGAGAGGATTGGTTAGGCACCCATCAGTAGGTGGTGAGTAACTGTATTGTGCATCACTTGTTTTGTATATTCTCTCATTATTATTCCCCTCCCCCCCTTCCTTTTCTGTCCTATTAACACTAGTTTTACTTTTTTTTCCGATTGTCTCCCTAATCCCACTGGGGCAGGGGGAGTGATAGAGCCACTGCATGGTGCTTAGGTGCCAGCTGGGGTTAAACCACAACACTTATCCAAACAGGCCTCCTCCTTTTAACGTATCATTTAAAAATCATACAACAGAAGTAATTTTTTTTGGAACCCACCTGGTAATTCTGCGTAGTGACAGGAGGTGGTGGTGGTGGTGCTTCTTGTTGCCTCTGCGTATAACCATAATCTGTAGCTGTGTGCGCTGTAGGATAGCCTCCATATGCAGCAGCTGTTGCAGCAGCTGCAACAGCTACTGGAGCAGGCCTGGCTACTGCAACTGTAGCTGCTGCTGGAGCATAGGCTGCAGTAACTGTGTGCGCAGCAACTGGTGCTTGGTGGACAGTGTAGCTAGCAACTGTAGTTGGATGGGAATAGGCTACACCCGAAGCTGGCTGCTGGCTATATTTAAAAAAGACAGTAAGTAAATAATTAGGTTAATCCAACATACTAAGTTAATGCCTACACATTTCAAAATCCCAGATTTGATTAACACTTGTCTGTTCTACAAACCGACCTGGAGCAGCTATCTATACATGTATACGCTTTAATGGCTTTTATTACCTCTCTTCCACACCCATTAAAAAGGCTGTATCATTTTGAAGTTTCTGTGGATGCACACATATCATGCAGGTGATGACCTTCTTAGCAAGTGGGGCATTTGTGTTGTTTTTTTTTTTTCAAGCAGAGGAGCACAAGTCTTTCATTCAAAATAATACAGAAGTTTTAAACTGTTATCTTTTCAAGACCAACAAGTTTTTAAATGCTTTAGCAGTTCTTCCATAAAACCGACATACTTGTCAAATTAAGAAAAATACTACTTTTCTGTGAGACCTCATTACCAACCTGCACTTGGATGAAGTTTTTCAATAAACCATATTAAAGCACTGACATTTTAAAGACTTCCTTGAAAATTAACTCAGAACTCTTACATTTAAGGCACAGACACTTTAAATACACACCTCTGATAAGGGACTTCTCCCACAAAATTTAGAATTATAAAAGCTGGCCCCACTCATTCATACAGAAGTCCACTGCCTCACAACATGAAGCATCAAAAGAACAGTCAAATCCAGCAAGAAAACTGCTACCAGAGCTCTGGCAATCTTCCAGGCACATGCCGAGACTAATCTGCCTCTCTAAAATTTGCAGGTAGGACATTAGTATGTGGCTATTTACTGAGAATGAGTAAATATTAACAGCGGAAATAAAAAATGAAGGCTTCAAAGGTTTAATTATTTGAAAGAAAACTAGTATTACTGTCCTATATCGATGTATAATTGTGCATCATGATTAGAAGTTTAGAATAGTTACTTTGATTTTTCAACAAATAAAGTGAACCAGGCAAAATATCACTGTCTGGAATGATGATATGAAGCGGGCATTGAGTGATTATTCTGAATTTTTTAGTACACTTCCTGCACCGTTGTTCAATAACATTTAAGAATCTCTATAGGGTTTCACATCTCCATAGCACTATGAAAAGATCATTCAAAACGAACTCCATGCCTATCAAGGAGGTAGTATTCCCTATTTTTCAGAAGAAAATATAAAAATGAAATCTCACTTGAAGCAAACGTACTCAGTGGTACACTGGAAGTGCAGTATGGTTATGCTCAAAACCGAAAGGAACAAGTTACAGTATTTTTTCCTGAAGTCTGCAATACTGTCTCCAACATACCTACCAGAAACAAAGCACCTTTTAACTACATATACTATTATTTTTGCAAAAGACATTTCCATAACTCCCTTGAGTTTAGTAATTTGTATTTATTTATTTATTTATGGGAAAAACCTGATTTTGTCATTTTAATTACAGCAGAAGCCATTAACTTCAATATATTAAAAACACTCCAAAATATTCTTACTGCAGAAACAGAGAAAATTTTATTACTATTGGACTTCCATGCCTGGACTCCACCTTCTTCCCATCATAGGCCGCTGACTGCTTAAAAGACCACTTGCATTCCATTCAAGTTTAATTCAGTTGTGAGTTGTACTCACAACTGTGTTTCATTTTATTTTCAATTTCTTAGCATTAACAGTGGAAGGAAAAGACCTAAAACACTTTGGTGTACCTCCCACCACTGCTTGAAACAAATCCTCCTACTTGACGTATATAGGAAGATTCTCTGTTTTGTCAGTTTAAGGCGAGAAATCAGACTCCACCAGAAAATTCAGGAAGACTATTTTATGATGGTAAAAACGAATGACAGTCTACAACGTTAGGCTGCATTAGCTACATAACTAACAGTACAGAAGTATAAAATACTCACAAATTCTGAGGTAATAATCATTATCATATGGGTCTATTAAAAACACATTAAATTGAGAAAACAGACAGCAGACTGTTTAACTCAGACTGCAGTTGAACACATCAACAGTCCACTACTGCCAACAAGGAAAGTCTTGCTGCATCCTATCCCCACCCTCCTCCTTCCCTCCTCCCATATACCAAACCTGGTTATGCCATCCTACTCCTCCCCATGCTAGTTCTGTAACTTGTCAAGCCATTCAGTGCACCGATGTAATTCATTAATCTAGCAGAAACCAAGGAGAATTTCTTTTGCTGGGCTTGTGTTCTAACATGGTTGAAATGTTAGAAACATTGGAGCTTACAAAACAAGTCTGCTGAGTGCCAGAACCCATGTAAGTTATACATAGGCAAACATGGAAAAAAAAAAAATGGAAGGAGGAGAAAGAACAGGGACCTGTCCAGGAAGCACTAACTTGGCTCTTCCAAGTGTCATGAAACCGTGCTTAAGTTACTATTACAAAATATGATACAGTGTTCACGTAACAGTACCAGTCAGTTTATCAAAGAAAATGCTTTTGTTCTCAGAATATATACGATTAAAGCTACCTGATAGTTTTCAGTATTTAACACTATGAAGACATTAGGATCATTATCAGCAGGACTATTAACAAGATTCTGGTACAGGCAGCTTCATTTGTTTTGTGCTATTTTTGTATCGAAATTCCTTATCATGGTATAGAATTAACAGCCTCAATCATTTGATTTCTAAGGCTAATACAGTTCTATGACCATGTTTACTTTAGCAAACTTGTTCCCCTTGCTTCTGCAACATCACGCAGAGCTAGTGATCGAGTTTGCAAGAATGCAAGAAAAATATCCTAGAATTGACTGCTTCTTCCTTTTTAAAAGTTATGTTACATTATGTTACAGAAATTCACAGTGACATATTTTCTAAATTTATGACATTCCTTTTTGTCCCTGTGGTCTTACTGAAAACCTTTTAACATTAAGATGACCAGGCATTTTCATGGAATTAGTTTACATAAGAAGATTTTTGTGCCAATTTCTTCATTTAACTTACAAGAGTTTTTATCCTTGTTTGTTGGCTAGTGCCTGATCACATTTGCTGAGATGAACTTACCTCCTCCTAGATTACTTTGCCAGACTCCCTATTCCACTCATCTTTCTTGCAGTTCATCTGTGCACCTATCCTAGCATTATCTCTTCTTCTTTCTTGACTACAGGTGGCAAGAACCGTATGCATCATTTCAGATGAAGTTTCAGCTGTGCTACCTGCTCTGCTCCAGATAGTGCTTTCTTTCCAAATAGTCTAGCTTCCTCAGAGCAGCTTCTTGTAAAGTTACCTGTGTATTGACAATATTTTCCTTGCATCAAATATCATGACATGCCATACTAATATAAATACTAAGTAAGGCTCAGAACCAATCCCTAAGGAACTCCACTGCAATTATTCCTATTTGATAATCACTCTTCTAGTTCTACTAACCACCTCTAGCAGCTCCTTCTCTACCATTCTTTTACTAATGTCTACCTTAAGTAGCAATTTTCCATACCGCACCACATCAAGTATTTCAACCTAGTCCCAATAAACACGACTTGAAAAGATTTATGCATGTGAACAAGTTATTAGAGAAACAATGGAATACAGTATGTCAGCTGAGCTATGGCAACAAACCACATGTGTGTTCTTCACCACAACAAAGAAAGTAATTCAGTTTAGCTTAATCCCCCAACACAGTGGGAAAAAGTTGAACCAAATTACTCTTTATGTTCTATGGACTAAGGACATGCAAACAAGTACCGCAGCACAGCAGACAGAGACACTTAACTCATTGACCTGGTTAACTTTGCCATTTTTCTTTGTAGATCAATTCTTCCCTTCCCCCAAATAAATTCCAATATCCTTATTAGCATCTTTTGAGTTCAAGGAAATCCAGCTCTCTTCATATGAAAAGATAATCAGTCCAATTGGCTTTATTAACTAGGTGGAGCTTAAAAATCACAAAATAATTTAGGTTGAAACAAGGATTTGGAGGTCAGCACAGCTAATTTCCAAGTTACATTAGGCTTCTCAGGGCTTTGTCCAGCCAGGTTCTGATCATCTCCGAGAATGGAGGCTGCAAGACTGCTCTAGACAACCTGTTCCAGTGTTTGAGCATCCTCACTGCCAAGAATTTTTTCCTTAGTTTATAAAAGCTTCAGTTTCAAAAGCAAATGAGCTCTAGACCAACATTTACAGAAGGCAAACCCAGTTTGTGACCATTCAATTCAACATAACTTCATACTACAATTCTCACAGTGTTTTAATTTACTACCAAAATAAACATCACTCTTTGATTTAAGAAGTTATGGGTGAAGGACTTGGCAGCTTCAAATTGTACGCTGTTGTATTGCTATTATATTACCTCTTCCACCAGAAATCTTCATTCAAAAGAATATATTTTATTCATACCATACCTATATCTTTAGCTGATCATAATAATAACAGTGCTTCCCCACCAAGGTGACTTTAATTTCTATTTTCTAGGAATAATACACATTCTTTGATGTTCATCTTCCAGGTCAGATTTCCATTTCACTGCGTTTTCACTATCCCAGCCACAGCCAGTTTACAGTCTACATGTTGCACTCAACTGTTCTGCTCCAGGTTCTGTAGCTGCATGTTTCAGTCAACTGCAGAAGGTCGTTTCCAGCACCTTACCCATATGTTTTGTCTCTCCCTACCTGCTTTACACTGCTACATGCATATCACTATTTCCCCATGCTCTTTGCTTCTTCCTCCCAAACAAGCTTGCTTCTATTCAAAAGTTTTACACCCCAGTGTATACCTAGCTTGCCCTCATCTTCCACAACCTAAGTAACCTCAAGACGAAGAGAATTAATTCTTTATTCAAAATTATTGTATTACAGTGCATGAGAAAAGTATTTTTTGTAAAACACCTTTGACTCAAATCTTTGAATAACACCTATTGTAATTTCTACTGACACTAATGATGGGAAACACTAATCTTTCTGATGCATTAGTATCAGAACAAGTGCCATATATTATGAAACACCACTATGACATTAAACCTCCTAGATAAGGCTGGCTGCAGTGAGCTGTGACTGTGTACCTTTCTCCACACTGATCTCCAATTCCATGTCAATCTGATTTTCTGGGGGGTTGTCCTGGTTTCAGCTGGGATAGAGTTAATTTTTTTCTAGTAGCTGGTATAGCATTATGTCTTGGATTCAGTATGAGAAGAATGTTGGTAACACTGATGTTTTCAGTTGTTGCTAAGTAGTTTTTATACTAAGTCAAGGATTTTTCAGCTTCTCATGCCCAGCCAGCAAGAAGGCTGGAGGGGCACAAGAAGTTGTGAGGGGACACAGCCAGGGCAGCTGACCCAAACTGGCCAACGTGGTATTCCATACCATGTGATGTCATGCCGAGTATATAAACTGGGCGGAGTTGGCCTGCGGGGATTGCTGCTCAGGAACGAACTGGGCATCGGTCAGTGAGTGGTGAGCAATTCCATTGTGCATCACTTGTTTTGTATATTCCGATCCTTTTATTATTATTGTCATATTATTATTGTTATTACTATCATTATTAGTTTCCTCCTTTCTGTTCTATTAAACTGTTCTTATCTCAACCCATGAGTTCTACCTTTTTCCTTCCGGTTCTCTCCCCCATCCCACTGGGTGGCAGGGAGCGAGTGAGGGGCTGCGTGGTGCTTCGTTGCTGGCTGGGGTTAAACCACGACAGGGGTGAGGGGCCACACTGGCTCACAGTCTTGCAGAATTCATCCCACAGCAAAGGCCACAGTAAAAATTGGCCTTGTCCACATTGCTGTCTGGTGTATGAAACTCCTTTCACTAAGTGAAAGTACATTTTCCCAAGGCTGGTGCCTGTTTTGTCCTGATACTTTGGAAGCTGGACATAAAACTAACACTGCAGCTGTTTCATGGTATCAACATTCGATATTGCTGTGTACACTCAGAGCTGTGATTCTGAAACAGTATAACATGTAAAACCCGTTTTCTCATTTGTGAAGTCTCCATTCCAACACTTTGAGGCATAAAGAATTATGAAGATCTCCCTGCCCAATTCTACACCACAAAATCAATTAAGCTATAGTATAGCTTTAAAAAAAAGTGTAATTTTACGTAGATACCTAGCCAGGAAAATTCCAGCCCGAACACTTACATTTGGCCAACTTGTATTAAAACACCAGCAACAAAAAGTCTACACCCTGAGAACAAGCTCTCAAAACAGAAGGTGTTAGCCATCACTACTCCATATTAGTTATTATAATAACTGGATTAATTTCATAATTCTGTTGGTAATTTTTATTCCCCTTGTCAAAAACCAGATTATTCAAGCAGCAATTAAAAACCTTTTCTGAAATGCACAGAGGTTTTCAACAAGGAAACTGTAGCAGCGCTTTTGATATAGAACAAGAAATACAGACTTCCAAAGTGAAATAAACCTGGCAGCACACTTAAAATTATTTAGTTAGAAGCTGGCTAGGAGGCAGAAATTGCTGATCAAGAGCAATTAATGAAGTATTGGTGTCCACTTAGCAAAACATTGTTCTCCAGTTCTAAAACCACACAGGTTTGTCTAACTTAAACAGCTATATAATGTAGGTTTGTAAATGAGCAACATTCTTTCACAAAAAATGCTTAGATGAGAACTTGTGTTGTACCTATTAGATCCAATATAGCAGAATCCTCACTTGCTAGCTACTTTTATATAGCAACACTGACAGAAGATCTGGATTTCCTCTGATATATCAGCCCGAGAATTACAGAGAATTAAGAGCAATTAAGAAACAAATACTGAATCTCTTCTGTAGGACACTTGACTCATGTCCTTTTTCATTTCCAGCTCTTGGCCTTTTCTAGTAAAAAAGTGTTGATGCTTTTTTTATAAAAAAGTAAATTGAAAGTAGAAAGCTTTATTATTTTTTGCATGTTAACAACACCAGGAAAATACAATGCTTTGATATAATGCTATCTATTTTGCCAGGTAATAATTTCAGATGACTTAAGATTGTAATATGTTATTTTCCACATTAAGATATTTGTGGAGAAAGTCACGTGTTAAGAAACTTAAAAAGGTATCTGTAGCAATTATTGTCAGAGGAATACATTTTCAGGAAAATGCAGTCTATTTCCATATAAGATATATAGCATGTAAAAGGTACATTTAGAGGAAGCACACAAAGGTTGCCTATAAGGCTTGCTTTTCTTCACACTGACTGATTTAATCTAAAAACAAAAATGAGTTGTAACGCATATGCATGTAAGCCCAAGACAAACAAAAATGCTGATCTCCAGTGCATCTCCGCACTACCAACCAACACACACACACACACACACACACACATTAACACTGCTGTTATTCCAGCTCTGTTTAGGGTGTTGAACACTGAAAACTCTCTTCCTAGAGGCAAAGAATACCTTAATTTTTTTTAGTTTTAGTTATTTGAAGAGTGCTATTTTGATATGGAGTTAAGATCTGGACTAAAACCAATTTTGTCTCTATCCAAACCACAAGCTTCCTCAGAAATTACAACTTCTAAAACATATTTCTTGCAGGTTTTTTTCATTTAAAGAAGTGATTTTCAGGCTAGCTTAGCACATTTAAGCTACTCTTAAGATGATTTTTAAAATACAAATATCTTGAACTAAAAAAACCCCACTAATTAAGACTTTTTTCTTGAATTCTAACTTTTAAGAACATTTGAACATTTTAGCATTACAGAAACCATATTTTTTGAGACCTAACTGCCAGATTTCTGAAACTTTCATAGATTATTCTATTAGAAGCAGAATACAAAAAAATACAGTTTTGCAGTTTTTCTTTCAGGGACATGAAGATTGAAACAAGTATGACCTAACTCCACAAAAACTTAAAGAAGCACTACAATCTGCTGCTTCTTCAGATCCTAACCTAGGAAGAGGCACTACTGAACAACTGGTCAGATGAAGTTTCAGGTGTGTTAATGGAACCTGGGCAAAGCAAAGTGAAAACAAAACAATAATAATTAAAAAAAAAAAAAAAAAAAAAAAAAATCCAGTGAGCTTTTTTCCTCCTAAACACACTTGACAATAAACAGCATAAAATGGTGAAATGAAATATCACACCACAGTAAGTTGGACTTTAGAAGTGACTTTACTTCTGTTTTTCTAGGGCCTGTCCACTCACTACAAGCATAAAATTTTGATGAAGACTGAATATATCTTTTTAGAACTTTAATTAAAATTATTATTTCATATTATTACAATTTTATGAACAGAACATAGTTTGTAACACAATTCAGTAAGAATCCAAAGAGAGGCCTGAAGGCATGCAAATGTGCAATCCCCTCTTGAATTCTGTTAAATTTCAGCAGCTCCTAGTATTCTATGGTTTAACTACACAAGGCCTAAAAAAGACAGTTCTTCATAGCAATTTTGAGTTTCCATTCCTCTTCCTTGTTTCTAAAAACATCCTTGCGTCATTCTATTACAAACAAAAAATCCTGATTGCTACTAGACAGCTAAACCATATAGTATCAATAACTCACTTCGAAGATGAATATCCTCAGGTTTTCAATACACACTTACTGCTCTATTACTCTTCGGATTTAGTCCACGACCTGATTTAAATCCAATCAAATTCTGCAATGTTTTCCTCACTGTACATCACAATATAACTGCAAGTGTAACAGTGATGCAATATATGCTCTGTATCTACCTCCCTTTACTCAGTTGCACGCAACAGACAGCTCATTGCCTATACCGCTCTCTTAATTATCAAAACACTGATTTTATTCAAGTCTAGTCAACAGCCATGTTCACAGTAATAACATGCAAGACAAAAAGAACTGACCTTGAGATGTTACATCTGCCTGAAGAAGTACCAACTACTAACATTTTCCCTGTCAAAGTCACAGAATCAAAGAATGGCTGAGGTTGGAAGGGACTTCTGGATGTCATCTGGGGGTCCAACACCACTCAAGCAGGGCTACCTACAGCCAGTCACCCAGGACAGTGTCCAGACAGCTTTTGACTATCTCCAAGGATGGAGACCCTACAACTTCCCTGGGCAACCTGTGCCAGTGCTTAGTCACCCTCACAGTAAAAAAAGTGTTTCCTGGTGTGCAGAGGGAACCTCTTGTGTTTCAGTTTGTGCCCCTTGCCTCTGGTCCTGTCACTGGGCATCACTGACCTCCGTCCTCTTGGCACCCTTCCTTCAGGTATTTATATACATTAAGAATATCTCCCATCAGCCTTCTCTCCTCTAGGCTAGACAAGTCCCAGCTCGCTCAGCCTTTCCTCATAGGAAAGATGCTGCAGTCCCTTCATCATCTTTGCGGGCCCTTTGTTGGACTCCCTCCAGTACATCCATGTCTCTCTTGTACTGGGAGGCCAGAACTGGACACAGTGTGTCCAGGTGTGGCCTCACCAGTGCTGAGTTAGACAGGAAGGATCACCTCCCTCGACCTGCTGGCAATACTTTGCCTAATGCAGCCCAGGATGCCAGTCACCTTTGCTGCAAGGGCACGTTGCTGGCTCATGTTCAACTTGGTGTCTGCCAGGACCCCCAGGTCCTTTTCTGCCAACTGGCTTTCCAGCTGGGTGACCCCAGCATATATTGGTACAAGGGGTTGGTCCTTCCTGGGTACAGAACTTTGCACTTCCCTTTGCCGAACTTCATGAGATTTCTGTCAGCCCATTTCTCCAGCCCGTTGAGGTCCCTCTGGATGACAGTGCAACCCTCTGGTGTATGAGCCACTCCTTCCAGTTTTGTGTCATGACCAAACTTGCTGAGGGTACACTCTGCCGCATCATCCAGATCATTAATGAAGAGGTTAAACAGAAAAAATGCTAGAATTGGCAAATTGTCTATAAAAGGAAAGATCCTTCACTAACATGGAAAACTGTATTCAATTTTTAAAACATTCTATACTTCCTGCCTTAAGCTACTACTTTGCTTTTCTAGTACCAATAATGCAACTATACTTTAACTTACCATTGTTGCATTTTAGTAGCAGACAAAATTTTACACTTATTTTAGCACCCCAGAGTTAAGCCTACAACTGAGGTTAGAACTACCAAGGATGTTAACACCACCATTAACAGAAAAGCTTCCCCAAGTGCTCAGTTCCTAAAGACATGAGCCTGCTGCAAATTTCAACTAGTTGGCAGACTTCCCTACTAAAAATGACAAAGGCTTCTCTGATTAGTGAGGCACCTTTCCTCCCCAATTACCACCACCTCCTCCATCTCCCCATCATTAGTCAACTGCAATACTGGCGTACAGCCCATGTTAACAAACCCAGAGCCCCTTATTGCCTTTCTAATGTTGGCATACCTCCTTTGAGAGTGGGACCTCACTGACTTGAAAATAAGTCTATCAAAATCTTTTTATAAACAGCAGTAGCCTACTGGAGGCTTCTTGTGTACATTAAGTAAGCTAGAACAGCATGTTTAGGATAGCACTTAAGACTAACATTGGTTGAACAGAAGAGAATCAGCACCACACAGCTCTATCATATTTGGTGAAGCCTCTTTTGCTAAAAATGCATATGCTTTAAGATGTGATGCAACTCAAGATAGCATGGTCATAAAATTCGCAGAAAGAAAGCATCTGGAGTTTTTACACTATGATATAGGTACCTTCATCCTATGACAGAACTATTACCTTCATTCCCCATGCATTTTAGAATGGGGTGCATGTAACACAATACTGTAAGATGAATAAATGTTTTTCTTAACATAAATTTAAGTCTAAGCAGTACATTTTCACTTCAGAAGAAGCCAAAGTCCTACTCAGTATTGTTCTTATCTTCCTGTTGTCCACCAGTACAAGTCTGAATTATCTTTAGGGATACCTTAAACTGGCGCTAGCAGACCTGTGTGAATTACAGGCCTAATGTCTCTGAAACACTGAATACTTTTGAAACCAGTGTCTAGTTGAAGAAGAGGTAACTGGAGCAGACACTGAAGACAAAGGTAAAGTTAATTAGAAGTACTAGCAAATGTGAATAAAACACTCCACCCCCAAACAGTTCTCAATAGCCAGCTTATCCATCCACAGCATTTCACCTTCCTTTGCTGTTCTGCACCAGCCTCGAATACCCTGTAACATAGTGCACTGCACTTGAATTTCAAACCAGCTATAATTGCAAGAGTTCACTTCCATATGGCTGCCTAGAAGATTGCATCTTAAACTAAACCCACAGGCACTGTGGTTTGCTCTGGACCTGAACTGCTAAAATTGCCTTTATCTGTGAAAGCTCGCCACACGGTAATATTCACGTTACTTGAAGGCAATCTGAAGTTAACAAATCACTCCTAACTACCCAAGAATCTCCCATCTGTGTCCTGTCTCATTAGAGCAGTGACACGATATGAGTATCACTAAGATGAAACTCAGACACTTAAAGATTCTTTATTTTCTTAACAGAAACCAAAATCTCAACACAAGATTAATTAAATAAGACTACCACATTTGCACACTTCTCTGTCCAGACATTTCTCAATGCCCCTATCTCTCTACCAGCATCCCCCCATTTCAGTCAGCCAACTTTAGAATAAAAGCATAACTATGACTCTCTCCAGCACTGAATCAAGAAAGCCAATATTTTTTACACATGGAAGACAAGCCAGTATTAGGTTGTTCATTTCAAACTGAATAGACACACAGTGGTTCAGGTGACCTACAGAGCACACACACACACACACACAAACACAAAGAGGACTAGTATCACCAAATTCTACATTTACTTCAGACTCCTAAATAGATGGATTAATACAGTTACTTAAATAAGTAACAGATGAAGTTTGCATTGCATGCAGGTTTATAACTTTAGGCGCTAATACAACCACTAGCAGAAGGCACAAATTGTAAAGGTATTGCAATATTCAGAAAAATTTCCCATACTGGTATGGGTGTAATCTAATGCTTCTCTCATTAAGTCATGATATTATTACTGGGTAGTGCACACAAAGAATTTTGAATGAGCAGGGCAGCAGGAAATTTTATGCAGTGACAACACTGAAAGGAACAAGAATGCTTCTAATCCATTATTTACAGGTTTAAAGGACACTTAGCTCTTGTGCTGCCTTTGATTAAATATGAAACAAGCTAAGATTTCAAGTGTGTTTTATGAAAAGTAGTATTTATGAACTAATAAAGACATCTATTCCCTTTCTTATCTAGTCAATTCAGAGAAACTATACTGCTTACACTGTTATAACAGTAAATATGTTATCAGCTCCTGCACACACTACTCACAAATTTCCCAAATCCAAGATCTAACACCTCAGCAGCTACCAATCTGGCCTATATAACTGCTTCAAATACCAGTATTTAAAGTTAAGACCATATTCCTTGGACAAATATTAATTCACCCTTCGTGTGAAGGATGAGAGAGTATTTAAATGATCCACCATGGCCACACATAAACTAGAATCACAGGAAGACACAGTGCCAATAATAGCTTCATCGACTTTTCAGTTGTTGATTCAAAGAAGCTATTTCTTTGAGCCCAATAGTTCTAATATGTTGTCCCTTCGTTACTACTAATACAAATGAGAATATTGTCATTTTGAGAAATGAATTCCAACAAGGTTTATACTGGTCTCCAACAAGTCCAGAATTAAATACGGAAAACCTTTATTACAAGCATCTTTTGCCATTTTGAGCAACTTTTTAAAAGTCCATGGATTAGTCCTGTGGCCAGAAGTTTATTTTTATTTTTAGATTTAGGAGGCTCACCTATGTATTAACTATGCAGATAAACACCCATTTGTTTATCTATTATCCTGGTTTCTAAGAACGCAGGAATTTTATTATTCTATAAACTGTTACTTCAAATACTAGTAACAATTGTAGAGGACTTGTTGCAGTATTAAATCTTTTCCTATCTTCCCCTGCCATCTCCATCTCTTTCTCAAATATACTGGAGTGGAATATACATTTTGTAGCACTCTGTAAACAAGCTACTAAGGACCTGCCAAGTCTGCTTCATGAAGGTAAGCTCCCTTTTAGACATTTTAAGTGGCTAGTGTGTTTTCTGCTCAAAATATTAAATTCATTCTTATGAAAGGACTGCTTTAACACTCATGGCTGTGTCTCTTCACTTTCAGATGTGGTAAATATACAAACCATTTATCGCATGTAGAGTCTTTTACTGACAGCAAATGAAATAGTATCTTGCACTTGTGATAGCAAAGGAAAAAGCTTCTTTTGATCAGTTTTCCATTTTCTCAAGAATACGTTTAGGATTAACTATGAAAACAAGTTTTGAACTTGAACATTATTCCAATTATATGTTTTTATATTGCAATTCAAAACAAAATTTCAAATGAGTTGTTCAGGTTCGTAAGTCTAAAGACCACCTCAGCTCCACAATAAAAGAAGGAGTAATAATTTAAAAAATTAATCTCTACTTCAAAACTGCAGACATAGTGACCTCTGTTTATTATTCACTTAATTTGTCTACTGACAAAAAAAAAAATCCTATTTAGAAACTCCTTCACACCCCACGACACCTCAAGTTTCAAATTTCACTGCAACTGTCAAGTAAAACATAACCATACTGTGAGCACCTAATCTTAAAAGAACTAGCAGATGAGCTAAGTTTAATCCTCTCCTTTAACTATTAAACATTGGAGCAAATGAAATTTAATGTACTTTATGTCCATTTCCAGGAAAAAATAGATGGAAAGAATAGATTGGGAGTCATTCCAAGACCTCCATAAAACTGTATATTCCTGAAACTATGTCAGGTATGCAATTTTTATTAGCTAGTTAACAGTAGCACACATCTGCATTTGTTTGTTAATAACGCCTCACATACTTGCTTTATTCTTCTGCTTTTCCCATTAACCAAGACTTAGGGATCAAGGAAGGTCTTTATTACAGATTTATGAAATGAGTAACATAGATTCAAATGTGGACTGGTTTCAGCTAGGACAGAGTTAATTTTTTTCCAGTAGCTGGTATAGTGTTATGTCTTGGATTCAGTATGAGAAGAAAGTTGATAACGCACTGATGTTTTCAGTTGTTGCTAAGTAGTGTTTATACTAAGTCAAGGATTTTTCAGCTTCTCATGCCCAGCCAGCAAGAAGGCTGGAGGGGCACAAGAAGTTGCGAGGGGACACAGCCAGGGCAGTTAACCCAAAGTAATATTCCATACTATATGACATTATACCCAGTATATAAACTGGGGGCAGTTGGCCTGGAGGGGGTGGGGGGGTGGATCACTGCTTGGGAACAAACTGGGCATCAGTCGGCGAGTGGTAAGCAATTGTATTGTGCATCACTTGTTTTGTATATTCCAATCCTTTTATTATTACTGTCATTTTATTATTATCATCATTATTATTTTCTTCCTTTCTGTCATCTTAAACTGCCTTTATCTCAGCCCACAAGTTCTACTTTTTTCGATTCTCTCCTCCATCCCTCTGGGTGCGGGGCAAGTGAGCAAGCAGCTGCATGGTGCTTAGTTGCCAGCTGGGGTTAAACCACGACACGGTGCCACTTCACTACAAGCCACAAATGTGAAGATGTTCCCAACTGTATCTGCTTTTGCCTAATTAAGTAATCTGATTTCTGAAAATGTGAGATAATAGATGCTGCCAATTACTTCTTAACACTCTGATACACAATTTGGACGCACAAAAACTACAAAGATACAAAGACTTACGGCAGTGTGTCTATACAAAATGTACAGTTACAGGTCCCCGAGCAACATGAGAAGACCTGCTCCCGGTCTTAGATATCAAAGCAGAAAATCTTTTTAAAAGGTGCCTGGCCTTGAACGTACCTGCTCTACTTTCTTAGAGACATTAATTATAACGTTGCTTCAATAGAATGAAATCCCCTGTATTTTCTGGTGCTTCAGCTCTTCCCTTACCCACCCAGTCTCCCAGAGGCTGGGTTCTAACCTATGTTAAAAAGGACTCTGTCCTCCCACACTGACATAAGTGGGGGCAAAAGACTTGAGGAGCAAACCCCATCTTCCCTGAAGCTGAAGAAGGAGAAGGGCCCGGGGGCAGCAGATGGTAACTTGCTGGTGGTGTTGACTGCAAGTGGCCATTTTAATTTAAGGGCCTTAGGACCTGATGCTGCCGCTGATTCTCCTCCTCCTGCATAGATCCCTGCTCCACGTCCCCACCCTCACACCGCTGGGGATACAGGGAGGCCCTTACCAGGAGGATAAGAAAATACACCCGCGGGCGGGGCAGACAAGCAGAAGGGTCCCAGGCACAGCCATCCCGGAGGAGCGGCGGCGCAGAAGATGCACCCGCACGGGGCGGGGGACGGGAGCAGTCCCGAGCTCTCACCCCGAGGGGGCGGGGAGGGCCCGCTCAGGGACTGGGGGCCGGAGGCGGAGAGGGGACAGGGGGCTGCGGGCCCGGGCAGAGGGAGGGGCGGGGCAGGGCAGGGAGGGGTCGCGGTGGTTACCTATACTGAGCAGCAGCCCCGCTATGGGTGAATCCAAAGTAGTTGCCGGTGGCCATTTTGGCATCTTCTCCCAGCCGGCTGGGCACTGCAGCGACGATAACCAAGAGGCGGTGGCGGCGGCGGCGGTCGGGGCCATGACAGGAGGCCCGGCAGGAGGAGGGGGGGGGGGAAGGAGGAGGCGGGGGGGGCGGGGAGGGGGGGGGGCGGGAGGAAGATTAGGGGACAGACAGACAAGGGACAGAAAGAGCGCGCGAGCGCTAGGTCAGACACGGCGCCTCAGGACCCCCCAGCCGCCCCGCTCACACCCTCCCTCCCCCCCCGCGCGGGCCGCATCCCCTCCCCCTCTGCGCGCACGGACACACATACACACCGAGCGCCGTTACTCACCATAGGTGAACGAAACTACCGGGCATATGGGAATCATGAGTCCGAGCTGGCAGCGACAGCGGCAGCTGAACTCTCAACTCTCAGCCCCCCCCTCCCGCCGCCTCACCGCCGCGCTCGCTCCCTTCCCCCCACCCACCTACGGCGACAACGGCGGAGGGCGGGCCGGCGCCGTGCGCACGCGCGGGATGTGCGAGGTGGCCGCTGGGAGTTGTAGTCCTGCCCGTGGCCGCGCCCCCTGCCCCCCGCCCGCAGAAGAGCGCGCCGGGTGCCGCGGGAGCCGCCACCGCCCTTGAGGCGCCGGTCCTCGCCTGCGCATGCGCGGGATGTGCAAAGGCTCTCGGGAGCTGTAGTTCCCCGCGCCGGAGGCCCAGGCGCTACGGTGAGCTGCTGTCAGGGGAGCGCCCGCCTGTCCCCCTCCTCCCTCCGTTATCCCCTGTTCCGCACCCCGGGCCGCACCGCACCGCCACCCGCGGACTCACAGTGCAAGGACAGGGTCGGTTTCTCATTTCTTGCCTGCAAAGGCACAACGCGCCGCAGCAGGTAGCTCCAGTAACAGGCGTCCGGGTGGAGAGGGTCCCCGCCACCGCCACGCACGCCTTACTGGTGCTTGTCCCCACGCGTGCACTGCACGGGTCCGTATTTACCGGCTTTCCCACGCAAGCACACGGTCAGCCAAAGCCTGGCATACACAGCAGGTACATAGTTAGCACTCTTCCGAGGCCGCAGAGCTAAACGGCAGCAGCTGCAGCTCCTGCAAGGTTCACAGCAAGCCCTCGGGCTCGTCTAAACATAAAACCAGTTTTAAATTCACTTGGGCCCCCGGCTGCACCACCACGACCGCACACATGAAGAGCAACGTCGCTGCCGTCCAACTACAGCCACATGCACATCGTCTGACCTGTCCCCGAGGCACCGCAGCTGACACGTCCACAAATTAATTCTGTGATAGTTCCCTTAGCGCACGCATGAGGTAAAGCCTCACAGAATCAGAGAGTCATTTAGGTTGGAAAAGACCTTCAAGATCATCGAGTCCAACCATCATCCATGCCCACTAAACCATGTTATGGAGTACCCCTTCTACGCGCTTTTTGAATACCTCCAGGGATGGTGACTCAACCGCTTCCCCGGGCAGCCTCGCCCATACAGGGCCCATTCATCTTAAGTTTCTAGGCACCAGCAGTCCATCAGATTGCTCCTAAAAACCGTTGGGAGGCAGACTGCAGCCCGTGCAGTAACCTCCCGTTCAAAGTGACTGAATTTACTTCTGTTCCCCATGACTCTGCTCCACCTTTTGGCAATCCTTCCCTCTGAGCCGCAGATGCTTGCCCAATCTCTGAACAAAGCAAAACTCAAATCCTTAAATACTTGCATCTCATTTGTGTACTTTGTCTGTGCTATGATGTGCATTTTTCATAAACTAATCAAGACTTACAAAACAATTCTGGATTAATTACAAAGCGATCATTCGAGAAGTATTTGTTTTCAGTCAGCCACGCCTACTCAGAACGGCCCTGCTTGTGATCTCCCACAGTCCTCAAAAAAGCAGGGGTTTCCCCTATCCCACAGTACCTGCGGTTGTCTTAGGCAGTAAGACTTCAACGAAGATATTATTGTTGATAAAACAAATGAGAGGAGGAAAGCAATTTCTCATCTAAAGCTTACATTATTGCAGCTACATATGAAGTATAGCTACTTAAGATGCCAAACATCCTTGCCAGTTCACTGAACATAATTCATTGGTCATTATTATTATTAGTTTTGCATAGGAACTAAATAGCACTGTACTCTTGTTCATTCTTATCCTAATCAAGCACAATACGAAAAGGAACCTGCATGGGAAAAAATTAATTTCAAACCTATGCAGTGCACTTCCACTCAAAGCTGCTTTTCTGTGAAGAAAGCAGCTATTGGGTGATGACTTTTAATTGCTATTGCTTATAAAAACAAAATCCCTAATCCTTAAGTTATATACAAGAGTACTTCAGGAGAGGGCTCTACACAATCTTCTATAGAAGAACTTAAAGGGCATGACCTCTGCCATGAGAACCTCAATGGACTCAGGATACACAAATGAGAGATATCTATACTCTCCTCTCCTTGTTTTTATTAAAAATTGTTCATAACTGGACTACTGCATCATGGTACTTGGACAGGAAGGAAATGGAAGTTTTCTTTGTTCCACTGTATTTCAAGTTTTTTCAGTTATAAACCTTCCAATATACTGATAAATATACAGTATTCAATATACATTTCATAAAAAATATAAGCATCTATATACACACACAGACATTCACACATCTTTTGACACTGTATCACTAAAGCTATGTTTTGCAAGTGGGTAGGCCTGCAGTTGCCTATTCCTTCTTCACTGATGAGGTTAACTCGGAATATCTACCCTCTTTTCAACCTTTGGCTCCACAAACTGAAGGGGGAAAAAAAAAAAGCACTTTCTTATTCACAATACAGATTTCTGTCTTAGGTTTCATACTTCTTTCATCCAAGTAATTTCTAGTAGTTCTAATTCAAATATTCCACCCTATATCTTGTGATTTCAGCTCTGCATACGTCTGAGCATAAGCTCGTGTTTGGCAGCCTGATTCAGCTGCAATTTCAGCAGAAGTTTCAGATTACTTTCCTGGGTGAATTTTGCATATTGACTCTTCAGTGCATATATCACTTAAAAAAGATTAAAACATACATTATGAGAACTCACACTTACTAATTGTGGGGAAAAAAAAAACCCAAGAAGGTTTCCCATTTTCTTGGAAAAAAAACCCCAGTGGTATTATACAAGTCTTTCCCTCAGCAGTTCCCTAATAAGAACCCGATGGTTCCTGGTGACTTTATGAACCATTACATAACATCTATTTATGTTACTACTAGCTCGCAGGATCAGATTCATAGTCTACACTTAAAAAACCTCAGTGGGTTATAAAACAAGATTGCATCTCTGTAAGACATGTGTATCAGATATGCTTCAAAATGAAACAGTAATAAATTCAGATTAAATCCTTTAGGGCATTTTGAACTTTACTGATTTCTGTATCCTTAACTGGGAGGAAAATAAATGGAGTGATAAAGTGCAAATCACGTGGCAGAGGGAGAAAGGCACAAAAGCTTTAGTGAAACATTCAAAAGATTGTTTTTAAACAGGAAGAAAAAACTTCTCTATCTCTGTTCCTATTAAGATTACAGAAGAACAGCCAAGAACTTCCAGAATGAAAACACATACACTGGAACACAAAAGTTTAATTGGAATTAAATAGCACAGCTACTCTATTTGTGCAGAGTTCAATGCATCTAAAAATATCACAGACAAAAATGGCAAGCTAGCATTCAGAAAAACAAACCGTTGGCCTTCATTTCAACTATATGAAAAAAGATGTCCAAAATATGGTGAGAAGAAGAAAGCACCATATAACATGTAGTGTAATCAATTCTACTATTTAATGTCCAAGATGCATGTCTTTGCTGCTACCACAGGACTGCAAAACTGTACAAAACTGTAGTTGAAACACAATGGGGAAAACTTTAAATCTTTTCTACCTTCTCTGTAAACCACTAAAAGTGAGCAAACGTCAACTTTTTTTTTTTTTTTTTTTTTTTGGCAGCAGATGGAGGTGAGATTTCTTAGCAGCAACCTTCCAGTTTATGCAAAACCAGACTCTCAGCTGGCCTTTGTGTGACCACCAGAGGGCAGGGCAGAGGTAGCCAAAGATGAAAGCTTTCCTACACAGTAAATTACAGACCCCGTTAACAAAAGCTGCACTTTTATTTCCTGAAAAGGTAATTTAAGACTTAGTGCTCTCCTTGGAAAAGCCGTAAATAGGAGAAGATTTAAAATCAGTATAAGGAGTCCAATGCTGTCTTCTCACCTGGAAATTATTTCAGGTAGCTGCAGAGACAAGACATTCATCAGCTTATCAACCTTCTTATTTTAAAGTGAAATTGCATTTTTTAAGCAGTGTAAACAAAGACCCGATGTTTTCACCAAGGTTTTAAGTGATTAAAGCAAGAAAGTGTTACCTTTTAACAACAGGGTTTAGACATTGAGCAGTGACCATAACAGAAGTGTTAATAAAGTAATTTATTAAACCACATATGGAAGTTATCAGCATTTAGAATACCAAATTGCAACATAAAAAACCCACCACCTCCCAAACCCAAGCATAATACAAAATCATGCGAGTGCTAATGCAAACTCAAATTACACATCACACACACACAAGAAACGAACCAGTTTCAGTACACACGCAAAAATACTGCCCGGCAGTATCCCTTACTCTTTCTTTCCTGATACTTTAATAAAATTAGTGTCCATGTTCTACACTAACCTTCCCTTCCTCAGCCAATTTCTTCATCCACATTTAAACTGGTAAGTACTGAGTACTAAAACTTTAAAGAGCTGTCCCTCATTCTGCTTGCCCCAAAGGGTGTTTCCTACCATCTCTACTATTTGTAACTATAGAAGTCAACCATTGCAGTTAGTAATTGCTACGTGATCAGAAGCATAAGCTTGTATTTTGCAGCATTCCTGTTCAAATCTGCATGCTAAAATTTCTCTTTGAAGAAAAAGCTAATGCTTCAACATTCTTCTCAGCCAAAGACATGTGTGATATGAAATGAGGCAGTAAGTAGAAGAATTCAAGCCCTTTAAAGGCAGCTACAGAAGGAAAGTGTCTGATGAGGGAACAAACCCATTACAAAAATCTATTTTAAGAGCTCAGAAAGTGAACTATACCCCTTGGGGGGAAAGATGACTCACTCAGAAGGTAACAGAAGAAATTTACCTTAGAAGAATTAAGGCTCGTTTCCCACTTTTCTAAAGCCAGCATTTTTTCTTAGTATCTTCTTTCTAAATAGAATAAAATACAGTAAAGGTCATTTACCAAAAAGCTCAAACAGTCAATATACTCAACAACCAGAATAATTCTCAAAGAAACCTATCATTACTGAAAAACAGAACATGAAATCCCCAGTTACAGCAAACACTCCCTTCCCCTCACTGACCTGTTATTTGGGAATTCAGCTGTAAAAATAAACTTGGTGCTTGCTTTGGAGGAAATGCTGCAGGTGGGAGAAATTAACTCATTACGATCCAGCAGAAAAATCTCATTCTTTTAGTCATTTTGATTTATTTCAAGGCTGAAGGACTTGATTAAAAATGCATAAAGAATTGTTGATTTGAGTGTGATGCTTCTAAAACCTTAGCATTCCCTGTGTACCAGGTGTTGACCTATAAGAAAGCAAAGCAGATAGGGATTACAGAGACCTGAACTGCCGTTACTATTCTCATATGAAAAGTTAGTAAAAGCCTTGAAAAGAATGGCTATGGTTTTTCAAATTCATATTCCACATGTGGAGACCATCTTGTGTGGAATAGGTATTTTCTTTTTCTTTTTTTCTTTTTCTCTTGTTGGAGTTGAGCATTAAGTATTAAAAGATCATCTCTTCATCTTCCACAATTACATGGCTTGACAAGCCTGATATTTGCGCAGTAGTGATAATTACTGTATTTGCATGCATTTGATTTACTGTGCTTTGATTCCGTATAAACAACCATAATTTTATTTTCCAAAGGTCAGGCATGTAGTAAGAACTGTATGTTTTTCTATTTTTCTTTTTGTTTTGCAAGATACATAACAGTATGAAACTGCCAATTTCCAAGAATCGGTTAAAAGAGTGCACTTCTAATTTCTGGTATTAACTTCCTGTTTTCCTGCTGCTGAAGTGAAAAAGCAAAGTGAGAGCCAGTTTACCTCAATTCATGGTGAGAGATTTAAAGACCTCATGTATCCCTTCTAAAAACCTCTTCGCCTACCACCCATTAAGTATTTTTTCAGAAACACTGCTTAGGACTTGCAGCTGCTTATGGTGATTTTGGGGGATTATCCCCTCTTGAAACATTATGTCTATCCTTCTGGCCCATGTTAATGAACGGGGATCTTTGGAATTTAAAAAGGCCCAAGACTTTTGATTTCAAACACTTCATTAATAGGTGTTTGCTCTTGAAACTACAGAGGCCAATCAACCACCACCCCACTCTACCTGTACCAACAACAGCTTTATCTGGAAGCTAGGATTGGGACTAGAGTCCACTTCCTATTTCTAATGGTTTGCTTGCACTTTTTATGAAAAGCTTGCATTGCCATGGTAGCAAAAGCACAGCTCCAGAGGTAGTAACAATGAGAAAAGGACTAAACTAAACTGGTAATGGGTATCTGAAGCACTGGCATGCTGCCATGCTTACAGCCCAACTACATCAGCCATCAGTGCAAACAGTAATAAGCAAACAATAACAGGTTATGTTACTTTTGTGTGAAGTTGTGTTGACGACAATACTTTTTAAATGTTAATAGATCGCATCATGAACCAAAAGAAAGTACAGGCTGAAACAGGTAACACAGGCAGACGCAACATGAAACCCCTCGTGCTCAGGGGTCCTACTGCAGTTTGCAAGGGCTGTTAAAGTCTTCTCCCTTCTCAAAGCCAGGGACCGAAGACCCTCTCCCTACCATCCCTCCAAAGAGGTGTCATTTTGGTTTACCTCGGAAGCTGTTGCGTGCTTGTTCAGATGAACTAAGCCTGCAGCCCTTCTTCAAGTCCTGACACAGGCACCAGCACGGCACTTCGGATGCAGCGTGTTCTGGCGTAAACACTCTACAGAGACAGGCAAGACTGTCAAATTACATTTTCAGGTTGGGGTATTTTTTTGGTTGTTTTTGTTTCGTTTTGCTCGGAGCGCTTGTAAAAAGCAGGTGTTTAAAACAGGAGCCGAGACTGTTTTCACCCTCGGCCCCCAGCGCCTCAGACCCGCGCTTGACCCGCGGCCGAGGGCCGCCGAGGCGGGAGCCCCGGCCCTCACCCGACCCCCCCCCCGCCGCCGCGAAGCCCTGAGGCGGGCAGGGGGGGGAAGAGAAGGAAACCCAAGTCACCCGGTGAGCGAAAGGGGAACCGGCGCTTTCCTGGACAGCGCCTCAGGTGCTCGCCGGGGCTGCGGTTTCGGTATGCAAAGCCACCGCGCCGCCACAGCCTCAGGCCGCTTCCGCGGGCACGGCTGCCGGCCGGGCGGCTCCCGGCGAGATCGAGGAAGCGCTGCAGCCTGCGAAAGAAAACAGCCGTTTACAGGTTTCTTTTTTTTTTTTTTTTTTTAAAGGGCTCTTTTGAAGTGTTAAGGGCCCTCCTCCCGCAGGCAGGCGGCTGTCGAAGGCGCGGCCCCGGCAGCGCCTCCCCTCAGCGGTACCACAGCCCCGACGGGTCCCGGCTCCAGGCAGGGCCCTGCCGCCAGCCCTACGGGTTCCCCTTCGGAGGGCGCGTTTCCGCCCCCCCCCCCCCCCCCCCCCCTCGGTGCTCGGTTAGCGGGAGACTGCGGGGACCGGCAGCGCCGGAGGCGTTCTCTGCCGGCGGGGTCAGGAATGAGTAACAAAGGGACGCGTCCCCTTTAAACAGCTCTCTCCCGCCCTCTCCCACGTGGTGCAGGAGAAGGGTGGGGATTCCGCGGTGCATCACTTCCGTTCCTCTCGTGGTGTGGAGGAGCCGCGCGCGGACTAGGACGTGAGTGTTGGGGTCCCCCCCTCGCGCCCCATCGGGGCCGCCGCCATGTTCGCCGTCCGCCGCCCACCGTCGCCGACTGCCGGGGTCTCGGCCGCCTCCCGGCCGGCGCGGGGGAGGCGCGCTGGGCGGCCGTGCGGCCAGGCGAGGCTTCCCCTTTTCCTCAAGTGCCCGCTGTGCCCTGCGGGAGGGATGCCCCGCTGTGGAGCGGGCCTGGGGCGGGAGGAGGAGCCGCTGTCGAGGAGCAGCTGCCATGTTGGGGGGGCAAAGAGGATTTGAATGAGGGAGAAAATGGCGGCGGGGAACCGCCCGGCTCCGTTCCCCCCACGCCGGGATCTGACCCTGGCCGCCGACGACCCCCGACCCTTTTTATTTCCTTCTGCCTCTTCTTTCTTCCGCCGCCGGTGACCTGCAGCCCGCTTGC
This sequence comes from Aquila chrysaetos chrysaetos, assembly GCF_900496995.4. NCBI lineage: Eukaryota > Metazoa > Chordata > Aves > Accipitriformes > Accipitridae > Aquila > Aquila chrysaetos. Next base: position 75,525,134 of record NC_044030.1, on the reverse strand, counting down.
TGCCACCCTGCCCCAGGAGGACCTGGGCGTCCTTGGTCGTCGTCGTCGTCGCCCCCCCCCCCCCCCCCCCCCCCCCAATTCGGCCCCTCGTTCCTTTCCCCTGGGGGGGCAACGCGAGCCGTGCAAAAGAGGAATAGGGGAGGAAAATGGCGTCCGGGATCCGCCTACCTGGTGTTCCTGGCTCCTCCTGGCTTATCTTCTCTAGCTTTCCTTCGTCCTCGCTTGGCCCGTCTCATTCGGCCCTCGCTTTCACCGGTGCTTCGGTGTCTCCTCACGCTCTGCCTGCCAGCCTCTCTCGAGGGGCACCTACTACCCCCCCATTTCTTTTTTCCTCCAGTTTCCACCCCCACCTTCCTCCATATTGTCACTGCCTCATCCTCGTGCGGACCCTGGGGTTATCCCCTGCTGGTGCCCGCGCCGCCCCGCCTGTGAGTTTTTTCTTGTTCGGCTCTCCGATTTCATGTCTCTGCTGTGCTTATTTTTACATTGTCCCATGCCAGCTCTCTTCTGCCTCCATCCTGCAGCGTGGCTTATGTGTGTTTCCCCATGCCCTGTTTCATTTTCAGTGCTACAGCTTCCATCCTTGTGCTCCAGGCTATTACGACAGAACTTATCCTACTTTAGAACCGCGTTAATTTTTCATTTGCATATGTTCCTTTCACTGCCAGTTTAAACATGCCACTATTCCTTTTTCTTTCCTGAGATATGCTTCTTTAACCTTTTCTTAGCCTTTCCTAGCTGTAGTTTATTTTATACGGTTTCTCTCTGGGATGCTTATTTTTATTCTGAAATAACAAATGAGCTATTTGTTTGTTACAAAGAGTTTCTAGTAGCAGACAAGATGTGCAACTGCTATATCTAACCACATGTTTGCATACTAGAGAGATTCAGAAGCACACCTGGCAGCATGTATTCACGGAAAGTTGAATGTCCACTTGTCTGGCAAATGAATAGACTCTAGTGACTGATGTGTTGAAGCTGTAGTGGAAGTATTAATTGCCATACTGTAGTTCACTGTAACTGAGGTGTTTTTCAGACTCTTCTGTATTATTGGGGGGAACTTTACCTTCATGTATGATGATTATGCAGCGTGTTCCTTGCAAATCCAACTGGACGAAATGCCCATGTAAGAGTATAGATAATGCTAGGGCTTTAGTAGTTTATATTTGTGAGTGTAATACAAAGAATTCAACTGGACGATAGTATTGTGTTGTATTTTTTACGTTATGGTTTCTGCCATGTCTAGGGCTATATGAAACTCATGAAAAATTGTCCCTTTGTAAACAGTTCAGAAAATAAACCACTGCATTTGATGCAGTTGCATCAAAAAGGGGAAGAGATGTAAGAGGGAAGAGTGTTTGAGATCCCATCTACAATGTATGTTAAAGCTTATGTGAAAATGCAGGCAAGTCTTTTGGAGGGTTTTCAATAAGATGAGCCTTTACAAACAGGTTTGAAGTTGGCTTTCCAGCCATAATGGGACATATTCCTTGTCTAGTGTTCTCACGTTATTTTTCTCTTCCTAGAATGCCTAAGTCAAAGGAACTTGTGTCTTCAAGCTCATCTGCCAGTGATTCAGATAGTGAAGTTGACAAAAAGGTGAACATTATATGCAGTTTATTACTACTGTATTAACTCGTCTATTTCAGGCTGGGGTTAAGGAATTAGGTGTGCATTATGTCACAACATGCATGTCATTCCATAGGATTTATCAGGCACTTAACCCAAAACACACACCCCTATCTCCCCCTGCCTCCCCCAACAACTACAACAACAACAAAAAAATACCTGCCAAGGTTAGTGTTTGGGTGGATAGAATGCTTTTTGCCTTGCAGTACACTTTTTTTCTTAAGTTGCATTTTGCTTTCTTCAGGGTTTTCCATATGATATATCTAACCGTAAGCTTCCTGGAATTCTTTGCTGCTTTGTGGCAAGTGATAGAAGGCTTCTGTATAAGATGCCCCTGGTGGCAAGAATTTGGACTAATTTTGAGAACAAACAACCACCCACCCTCCATTTTGGTATCTGGATTATTTGTCCAAAGCAAAAACCTCTACTTGCCCTGTCCTCCATGTGCCACTTGCTTGTCTTGTTTGCATGTTCTTTTTCTCCATTTCAGATTCTTAGATTTACTGTAATACCATCCGCTAGTTTCTCAATTAAAAGCTGACCCAACCTGAATGTCTTTGAGTTGATTAATTTTAACATATGATGAACATTTTAAATGTATAAATTGAATGTTCCTGTTTATTATGAATATTTGTTTAATTTGTAAGTTTGTATAGATGCACCAGTCATTACGAACAAAACCAGAAAAAGCCGGTGAATTTATATTTTTAAGAAATGCTAGATGGTGATGCAGACATCAGGTGTTTTAATGTAGTACATGAATAGACTTGTTCTGCTTTACTGAAGTGGTTCAAATGTTGCACTTCACAAATTAGGCATTCTGTCAGATCTTAATATAAGAGAAAATGGTCAGGGGATTTTTTTTGATAGGGAACTGTGTTCCTGAAAAGGCATAGTCTTAACAGTCTGCTTTAGTGGGCAGTAAGGTGGTTTGGTGTTTGGTTTTGGTTTTTTTTTTCCTATTATAACCTCCTGTATTTGTTGGAACTGTTTGTCTTTAAAAGAGGTTATCCACATATGATTCTAGCAGGTGAGACTAATTTTTGGTATCTTTGTATTACTGTTTTTGGGGAGGGCATGGTTACTGTATAACCATTAGTAGAAATGGTAACTTTGTAGCATCTGCAGGTAATCTGACTTACAGGTGATACTGTCTGAATGTTTTAAAAACATGTTTAATTTATCATGCTATGGACAGAGATTGGATGCTGATTTAAAAAAAAAAATTACTCTGATGGAGGTGATTTCCAGATCCTTTCTTCATTATCTCATCTAGTTTTTTTTTTCTTTTTTAGAAGAGTTGTAAGCTGTCCTGCAGTTTTTGTTACACTTAGTGGAAAGGAAGGTGAAGCTTCCATTAGACTTTAAATTTTTTATTAAAACTACTGAACTGACAGTATTACTGCGCAGAAAGAGCAGGATTTTTGAAATGTATTTTGATCTAATTCAATTGTCTTCAAAGCCAAAGTGTTACAGTTAACTTCACTGAGAGCAGAATTAGGCTCATTTGAAGATTTTTAATTTTTTCTAAATTCTAGTCTAAATGTACAGTATTGTATTCCTGCTTTCACAGCAGGAAGGTGATAATGTGCATTGCATAGTAGTTGTTTGTGACCTGTAACGTAAACTTTTCTGTAACTTATAGAATGAGTTGTGGTTCATGCTTTTCTTTTTTTATTCTTGCTCCAAGGCAAAGCGGAAAAAGCAAGCAGCTCCAGAAAAGCCTGTAAAGAAACAAAAGACGGGTGAAAGTTCAAAAGGTGCAGCTTCTTCTAAGCAAAGCAGTAACAGAGATGAGAATATGTTTCAGGTAAAATTTATGACTTTTAGAGCCTGGTTAAGGTAACATGTTACATCATATTCAGTATAAATCTTATGAGGTGATCTGAATATCTTGACAGCCTAGTGCTTGGTCTCCTGAAGCCTTGGCCAAAGGGGATTATGATGCTAGCACACAAATGAGATGCTCAGAAAAAGCATTGTCAGGTTTCAGCAGAGTAAAACAATCTGAGTTGTAGCAATTGATCTAACCCTCATGTCTTTGCCCATGGTAACTCTGGGTAGTCATTTTGTCAGTAAATACGGCACTTACCATGAGTATACTGTAAATATTAGATCAGAACTGTCAGTACATGGAAATGTTTTTTAATCGGGGCTCTTGAAAGAAAGGTTCGTGGAAACCAAAGTATGGACTCCTCATTCCTATTTAACTAGGTCAAGGGCAACTTGGCTCCTGCATTATAAGGCAGTGTCTTGGAATAAGTTTTGCTTGTTCCTTTGTTTTATGATGCATGTTTTTTTCACAGAACATCCAGAAAGATTGAGATTTTTGACATGGTCCTTGTTTTCAAGTTGGGATGAATGTGCATTTTTCAGTAGCAAGATGCTGTCGCGTCCCAGAGTTGGAGCGACTCAGGTTCGTGGATTTCCTTTGTCAGAATTAAGGTGAAACGACACCAGGGGAGTTCAAACAGCAATCAACATTTATTCAACCTAGATAACCTTGCCCAAGTACAAGTGAACTTATCAATATGAACCTTGCAACATGTCGTTAAGCCGCTGTTTGAGAAGAGAAGGGAAGTATAGAAAAATGAAATGGAAAAAGGAACATGAAACTGTGTCAGAAGGAGAGCCCTCCTGTTGAGTCACGAGGTTCAGAGCAGACCCCCTTGCTTTCTGGACTCCTTCTCAGAGAGGAGCCCAGGGGTGGCTAGATCCACTCCTAGTCTCAGACTTGGTCAACGGTTTATGTTTAAAAGGGTGAGGTGTAGGGACTGTGGAAAAGAGAGAAGGAAAAGAGGGAGGGAGAGAAAGAGAGAAAGAAAGAAAGAAAGAGAGAAGGAAAGGGTTTCACCAGTCCTGGGTCCAGCGTTGGTCCAGCCAGCGTAGAGATCCAGTTCCGGAGGGCGCGCGCTGAGAACTCGTTCTCCCTTCTTTTATAGCGTGTTAGTCGATGGTCTCGACATGCGCAGTCCCATTCCCGGGGTTCTCTGGAATCGGTTGGAGAGCTTTGGGGGGGGGTTCATCGCAGAATTGCCTCTCTTTTTCTGCTGGCATGACTGCTTAAGATAGAAGCACAGTCCCATCCTCCGTGGGGCCTCCTCCTCCAGGCGCATATGCTGTGCTCCTTCTCCTGGTCACTTAAGTTAAGGAATTGCAGCTTTGGAGAAGCACGGTCCCACCCTCCGGGGGGCCCTCTCCTCCGGCCACATTGTCTTGTTCACAAAACTCCAGCATTTTTACAGAGGCCGTTTTCTCCACCAAAGTTCTTTAACGAATGTTTGAGACATTGACTATAATTTGTCCGACCGTCACAAATGCATTTGTGAATTCAGGGTATTGCAGTTCCTGGGGTTTGCTGAGGCAGTAGCAGTGTGTGCTGAGAGCTGTGCAAGAATATACGTAGCTCAGAATTACCTGTTTTAGGGGTGTGGATCAAGAATTATTAAATGTCTCTGACTAGCTGGCTGGAAAGGAGCTTAAATTCTTAGAGACTTTGATTCTTAAGTTTGTGAAAGGGTGTGGGAGAGGTGCCTAATAAGATGCCCCAACAGTGAGTAAGGCAAAAGAAATGGTTTGGGGCTGTAAGTATGTGCAAAGTAATGTGGCAAAAAAAAAAAATCTTCTAGAGAGAAGGCCTGCTTAACTGATATTGTAATACAGGGCAGTTATTTTTAATATATCAGTTCTCACTTTCCTCTTCATGTGTAGTTGGCAGAGAGAGCTTCAGTTGAAGACAATGCCCGGACTTCCCCATCAAAGGAAGAATATAGTATTTTTAGTTCTGCTGGGGCATGCTTTGAACCATGTAGGAAAAATGAGATAGTGTCTTCTACACCTTATGAGGTGAACTGCAGTTAGAACTCAAAAAAAGCTATGTATAAGCTTTATGCTATGTTTGTAATAAGTGCAGAAATTCCAGCCTTGGAGAAAGCTGTTAAAATTTTTAATGCTCCCCTGATGCAAAAAAAACCCAAACCCTTTCAAATAAAAGCAAAAGTATTTGTGTGCTCTGATTTCTTTGAACCTTTTTGGCCTAAGATAATAAAAAGTTACTAAAAACAGACAGTACAGGACTCGTGTTAGTCTGATAAGAACAGGATTCTTCCAGTGTTGAGTATAATACAGAACAAATATTTGAATATCACCTTGACCTAAAACATCAGTGTTACTTAGTCTCTGCCTGCCTTTTAGTTAATCAACAACAAAATTTTTTTTTAGATCGCTTATTGTGTTATGTGAAGTATTGTGATTTTTTTCATGCTACATCAGCTTATGTGTGTTAACTAAGATGCAACTGTTTCAGTGCAGAAATAGCACTGTAGGTCTGAGGATACTTTCCCTCTCTCCCCGCTACCCAGGAGAGCATGTTAGAAGATCTAGTTGTGTGTTAATTTTTTAGGTATGGTTTTGTTTGTTCTAGGACTACTAGTAATACTAGAAATTCCCCTTTCTACTTTCCCATGGCAGTAAAATGATCTCTGATGTGCAAGTGACTTTGCAGTATAACTTACAAGTGTGGCTTCAATTGATGGAAATCATGCTGTAAAGCATCTGTAAGATAGTCAGAAGTTCTGTAGTGTCCATATTGTGTATGGGAGTGGCAGCAAATGATGTGAAACTTAGAGGCTTGTTCTACACCCTCAGGGTGTGTTCTTAAACTATACATCTTCCCTTAATATAGAGCTCATTATGACTGCTGTGTTTGGAAGATTCAGCATTTTCATAAAGATCTACATTTTATTGGGTTTGTTTCAGACTAATGTTGGTATAATGGTATTCTTGAGACTAATTGTGAAGAATACTATAAATATAAGTAGAAGGGAATTAATTCAGTGTAAGACACCAAGTGTATTTTATTTATTTACATGTCGTGGCCTTTTTAGGTTTTATAGGTAGCCTAGTATACTTACTCTGGAATTTGTTAAAGGATTTGGGTGCAGTTGGGGTATAGAAATTTATCTTACTCCCATTTCTGATGTATTACTAGAGGCCCTAAGGACAAGCATTATTCGTGTTAATGTAGAAGGGTTTAGTGTTGATACATTAAATTCCTGTCTGTCGCTTCAAGCTGTCGTGAGGCCTGCATCATGTACTTTGGTTAGTTTGACAGATCCTGTCATCTACCTATGCCCTATTTGGATAAGGTTTGTTAATGCTGTCAGGATGCAGTATTAATCGACTACCTAGAGTAGAACCACATTGCAAGATCAGGCATTTCACTGAAATTGTTACTTCGACAGTTGCCTGTCTGTGTGTTGTCTCATCTCTCCACCACCCAGCTCCTTTTATTTGTTATATTTATTTTAAATTTTGGGTTGTATTTGTTTTTTGACTTGTGAGAAATAAGTTCTTCAGTTTCCCAGGGTAATGTCTTTATCAGTAGATAAATATGTAAGATTATGATGCTCTGGAAAGGTGATTCATTTAGCACATGAATTCTGAAACTTAGGTGGTCACCGATGCATTTCACAATCAGTTTGCTGTGTTGCAGATCTTGCTGTTTACATGACTCTTTATTGTGCTCCTTCTAATGCTATACATATAGGTATCAGCTAAGAAAGAAGGATGGTTTTTTGGTGTTTCTGCTTCTACAGTGTGTATACAGTTTAATCAACACAAACTGGAAATAGGAGGAAGAACTGTAAAGAAGGTGGTTGCTGAAACTCATACAGGAAGTCGGTTGCATAGCTGTGATGGGAACCAAGACACAGTTCAGTGCATTTTATTCTAAGAAACAGAAACCTGGAAATACTGCTTTTAATGTCTTCTGATTTATGTAATTCAATACAGTCTAAGGAGCTGTAATATTTGATAAAAAGCATATGAACTTGTCTGTGAAGGTTGAACTGCAGTAACTACGCTGCTATAAATCAATACAACCCTTGGAACTCTTGTGATTATAGAGATACAAAGATGTCTCAGATCTGTGAAATTATTCTAGGACTGTCAGCTGCTGTGTGAAAAAAGAATTGTTCAGAAATGAATCTGTGCCAGAACTGCAGGTAACTGAACATCGACAAGCATCAATTTACTTAAATGGTTAAATCTAGATTTTGGTTGAGGTTTTTAACCTTAGATGTTAATTGAAACTGTACTTCAGAAGCCTACTTAAAGCTTTTAGCAGTGGCAGCTTTTGCATAGAGTTCAACTAAACATTCAAAATTTAATGGGAATATTCAGCTGCAATCTAGACAGTGGTATCTACGTGCATCAAAGATGATGATGATGCATCAAAAGAATCATGACCAGCAGGCTGAGGGAGGTGATTCTCCCCCTCTACTCTGCTCTGGTGAGACCCCACCTGGAGTACTGCATTCAGCTCTGGGACTCCCAACATAAGAAGGACATGGACCTGTTGGAGCGGATCCAGAGGAGGGCCACAAAGATCATCAGGGGGCTGGAGCACTTCTCCTGTGAAGACAGGCTGAGAGAGTTGGGGTTGTTCAGCCTGGAGAAGAGGAGGCTCCAGGGAGACCTTCTAGCAGCCTTCTGGTACCTAAACGGTGCCTACAAGAAAGCTGAGGAGGCACTTTTTGCAAGGGCATTGTCATGGTTTAACCCCAGCCAGCAGCTAAGCACCACGCAGCTGCTCACTCACTCCCCTCCACACCCAATGGGATGGGGGAGAGAATTGGGGAAAAAAAAGTAAAACTTGTGGGTTGAGATAAGAGCAGTTTAATAGAACAGAAAGGAAGAAACTAGTAATGATAATAATAAAATTACAATAATAATAATAAAAGTATTGGAATATAGAAGTGATGCACAATGCAATTGCATACCAGCTGCTGACTGATGTCCAGTTGGTTCCTGAGCAGCGATCCCCCTGAGGCCAGTTCCCCCCAGCTTATACACTGGGCGTGATGTCACATGGTATGGAATACCACGTTGGCCAGTTTGGGTCAGCTGCCTTGGCTGTGCCCCCTCTCAACTTCTTGTGCCTCTCCAGCCTTCTTGCTGGCTGGGCATGAGAAGCTGAAAAAGCTTGAGTTAGTATAAACAATACTTGGCAACAACTGAAAACATCAGTGTGTTATCAACATTCTTCTCATACTGAACCCAAACCATAGAACTATACCAGCTAATAGGAAGACAATTAACTCTATCCCAGCTGAAACCAGGACAGGTATCTAGTGATAGGATGAGGGGTAATGGCTTAAAACTGAAAGAGGGTAGATTTAGCTTAGATACAAGGAAGAAATTCTTTACTATGAGGGTGGTGAAACGCTGCAACAGGTTGCCCAGCAAGGTTGTGGATGCCCCCTCCCTGGAAGTGTTCAAGGCCAGGCTGGATGGGGCTTTGAGCAACCTGGTCTAGCAGAAGGTGTCCCTGCCTGTGGCAGGGGGGTTGGAACTAGATGGTCTTTAAGGTCCCTTCCAACCCAAACCATTCTATGATTCTATGTAAAACCTAACAATTTCAGCATTTTCATATGGAACTGTTTCCATTTAAGGTAGACTTACTCACTGAGTAAATGTGAACTTTGCATTATTGCCCCTCACCTTATAGTAGTTGAATTAAGACATACAGTCTTATACTTAAAGTTTAAATCCTAAACCCTTTTACTGTATTTGCAGCTGTAGTCTGCTATATTGTATTAGATTTTATTTCTTGGAGCAAATCTGGAATTACTTGGCCATGCACTAATATTCTTTGATAGGTCTGGGAAAAAAAGGTGTTGTGGAGTACTACTACTTGAAGCTGTTCTTAGAGGTGACCTTGAAAGTCACTGAATCATTAAAGGGTAAAACCAAGAAATGTTGTTCACGTAGGCTATTTAGGATATTCTTTGCCAGCAGTGCTGAAGGACGTGGGCATGGTACCAAGTTTGGTCTGAAAGAACTAAGCTACCATGACATCATGCCTTATTTTTGAATGTTAAATTTGTAGTACCGTGGAAGTATTTAATAAAGCAGTCAAAAAATACTATCTTATAATCTGTAGCATCTTGTTCGTTTTAAAGGATGCTTTGAAGTAGGAAAACTGCTTCAGGCTTACAGTATCTAAAGATGTCCTAATTGTTTTAAAGTCAATTTTGGAGTTAATTTAGCATGATCTGCTTAAGAAGGAGAATTACTTTAAGCAAACACAAAGCATTCTTGTTTATTTTGTGAAATAACAGCTTATGACTTAAACATCTGTGGATGATTTTAGTTGATTAGAGAGTTATTCAACCTTTCTGGTCAGACTTAAAGCTAGTAAGGTGGGTTTGGGCTCTCGTTAAATTGTATCAAAATTCAAGAGGCATAAACTAAGACAGTTGAAAACTAAAGTTACTGTTTCATCAGGAAGGAATATTCTGTTTTAAAATTGTTTACTTTAGAATGTGTTCTTTCTAAAGAAAGTGTATCAGAAAGTGCATAGAGAATTCTGAGAATTTCTTACATGAACTGTGTTTGATTGTGTTTTTATTACTTATTACCTAATTTCTGATTCTCAAATTCACATTATACTTTGAATTTATGTGAACAAGTAGTTTTGTATCAAATTTGGTCAGATCTTTAATGAGCCTAAATATGTCATGTAACGCATCGTTGTCAGTGTGACTGCTCCCCTTCTCCTGTGCTCCCCCCCCCCCCCCCCAAGAAAAAAGCACCCTCATAATTCAATTAAGCCACTGTGGTGCAGAAATTATGGAATTTCAAAGTCATTTCATATTATGCTACATGTCGGTAAACTTAAAGGATTCAAATGTATTTTTGGAACACCTGGTACAGTGAGATGGTCTTTTAAGCACAGTTCCAATGAAATGCCACGAGGACTTGGGAGGGGGTGTGGGACGGTTGGTGGCTAACTTTCATTTTGATCTGTATTTACTGTGTTTAGAAAAAGAAAAGGAGAACCCAAACAAAAACCCCTCTAGAAATTGTGGTTATCTCATGTGAATATCTAATTTGCTTTCTGTATGTATGGAATGGACTAAAATTTAGATTTGGGAGTAGAGCTCCCTTTTTCCCTGTTTGTTTACAACTGCTGCAAACAAAGATAGTTATAATAGAGGCAAAATTTTATTTCAGAAAACAATAATTTAGTGGTCTTTCTAAGAAGTAAGTGTGTTAAGAATGTAGGTATTTTTATTCTAGGAGAGCTAGTTTTACATTGAGCATTGAACACTCAACTAATTTTAAGTCGTTCATCCATTTATATTGTCATTACTTATTAGCCTACTGACTACTCTGGATTAAGCTTTTGATCTAGTTGTTTCTCTGGTGTCTAAAATAAGCTGCAGTGTGCCATGTCACGTGTCTGATACTGCTGGGAAAAGTGAATGCTGTAATATGTAAAATACCTAAAAGACCATTATGTGTGTTTTGACAGATTGGCAAAATGAGGTATGTCAGTGTTCGTGACTTTAAAGGGAAAGTCTTAATTGATATTAGAGAATATTGGATGGATCAAGAAGGTGAAATGAAGCCTGGCAGAAAAGGTATTGTTCTGCTTCATGTTATTTTGTATTAAAACATTGTCTGCCGTTTGCTGGAGAACTTTGTGTATCAGATTTTTATGCTTTGTTGCTACATAATATTTTTAGAGTAGTATCTTTACATTTTTATAATTTTATTTTAACAAATGATTGGTTTTGTCTGTAGATTATAAACAAAAGCAAAGGGGGTTTGTTGGCCTGAGTCTGTTTTCCTAAATGGATCCTCCATGATTTATGGAAAACAAGGCATCAAATACAAGCAGGTTTGGTATGGGAGTTATAAACGTAGCCATACTTCCCCCCCCCCCAATTAACAATGCAATTTCTTTCTATTATTACAATTGGTTTCTTATTTCAAAATTCACTGAAAAGATTTAACTTACTAATTTGTGATGTTAATTTCTTTAAAACAATTATGTCATTCAGTTTCTATAAAATTTTAGATGGAAAATATTAAAATGTTTAATGTGACTAATTTCGGGAAAAATATGTCAGGATTTTAATTGAGGTGAAAATACCTCAAGTGTTCAAGTTCTGGTACTGTGCTTCTACTCTGCAGCATGGCATAAGCCATTGTACCTTTAATTGCCAATCCCATATCTGTTTTTTATGGCATGCCTTCACTGAACCATTTTCAGAACTTTGCCACCTGGAAGATGAGGATGCAAGGACAGTTATGGTAGTAGTGCTTTGCTTAATGTCATGTTGCTGCTGTTAGAAAAGCCTGCTTTTAATTGGTTTTCATATTGCACGAAGGGTAAGTATTAAACAATTCTGCCCTGCAGATTGAAGACATTTAATATAAAATCAGTATAAGGTTTGTTACATTCTTCTGGTGTGTCCAGGAGCAACTCGGTGAATAGACATTTGGAACACTTGAGAAGCATTTTCAACATTTCTTAAATAACCACTGAGGACAGGTTTGTATGAAGAGGTGTACTGGTACTGTACAGGAAAATTTCTTGGTTTGGGTTTGTTGTTGCTACTTAACAAAAAAGATTACTCTAACTCCTCAGGGCTTTAACCTGCTGTGTCTTGAGGTGGAAATCAAAAGTATATGCGGTTTGACGGGCAAACTACAATGGGATTTGATGGGCAGGCCAAGTGACAAAAATTGCATGATGTAGATAGAAACGCTTATCAGTGTGGCAAAAGAGTCTGAATTTTATTAGGATAAAATTAATAATAATATTATACAGTATGTGAGCCTAATGTTCCATTGATGCCCTTATGAGCTGCTTATCCAGCTATCCTGAAAACAATATAAGCAGTTGAAATAGTGTTAAAAAACAGGAAAAAAAAATTTGAGTTTTAAATTATTGTGTCAGATTGTTTCAAACAGCAGGTCTGAACTGTGTGCAGTTCAACTGTTATGTGGTCCAGGAACATCTTGATGACGTTTGGTCCCCTAATAATGGTTACCACACCTGATGCTGTTCTCAGAAGAAACCTGCCCTCTAAAGACTGGTGGAAAACTGCTTAGAGTAGCTCCATGCAGACTCCTTGCTGCTCAAAATTATGGTGGTGGTCTGATGAGACAGGGATGGTAGAAGTCAAAAAGGCAATAAGCCCCAGAAATAGAATTCAAAGTTTCACCTGTTTTCAGGTCCTGCTTCACCTGCAGGGAGAAAGCAATGAAGGAAGCCTGGTCAGTGAGGGGGGAGAGTGGGAGTAAATAGTAGAAGAGCCTGGCTGGAGAGAGTATGAGAGGTAGGCCTGTGAGTCTGTACTTGCACAGAGTTGGCATAGAAATTGTAGGGGAAGAATGAGGAAACCAAAGCACAAAGGAAACATGTACCTGGACTCAAGCTTGAGGAAGTACAAATTTAGAACTGAGGAGGTGGGTTGTGGGGCACTGAACGATTATTGATTGAATGTCAGTAGAAGCTATAGTGAACTTGAAGTGAAAAAATAACTTCCGTGTTGGTTTGTGAGTGGGAGGGAGTAGAATAGTCTCTCCAAAATGTTATTTATGATATGTGTTATTCACAGTGCTTTAAGAAACAGGAGGGAAAAAAAAAAAAACAACAGAGTTATGGTACTTTAAAAGCTTTTAGGAGCCAACAGGAATACAGATGATTTCCTACTTCTCACCTGGGGCTTTTGTGCTGCCTTCTATCAAGGCCAGAGCTGTATTTCACTTCCTGTGTTTAGCCTAATACTTGTGAATGAATTTGTTACACTGTACTTATTTTCTTTGTAATTTATACTTGTCCAGAGATAAGCTGAAGTCTAAAGTTAAATTGAAGTGTTACAAATGAGTAGTTTCACTTTGTAACTGAGATGGTTGTTGAAGTAGCTCAAGCATTAATAGTTATGACATAGATGTTGTGTTTGAAACCAGTCTTAATAGCAATTTTGCAAGATACTGCACCACAATTTTGTTTTTGTCTTAATTGTTTATTTTAATGCATTTCAGGTATTTCTTTAAATCCAGAACAGTGGAACCAGCTGAAGGAACAGATTTCTGATATTGATGATGCAGTAAGAAAACTGTAAAGACAGAGCCATACAGAAACTTTTATTTTAGGTGTTTAAAGCGGTCTTTTTACATTGGCTTTTGTTTTCTAAAATATTGTTTTCCAAGCTATTGTATATTTGGATTGCAAAACGATTTGTAAGATGAATACTTTTTTTATGTGCATTAAAAGTGTATTCTGAGTGAGGCTATTTGTGTATACTTTACTAAAAGGAAGTGTGTTGCTTTCACCTCATGATGTAAAATAAACAAATCAAATAATATGTAAAGCATACTTGTTTATGGCCTTTTGATTGAAGGTGTTTGCTGATAAGGCCACCTAATAGCTTTAGTCTTTGTTTTAGTTTCAGCTTAATTAACAGTTAATATGAATTTGTTTTCTGAGGCAATTTCTTAAAATGTCTCCATTTAATTTTTTCTTTTATTTCATACTTTTTGGTATTGCCCTGGCAGCTTTCTGCTTTAAGACTTGGTACAAACAGTGAATACTTGGTAAAACACATTTTTTGTAGATAACTTTAAATACTGTATTTGCAAATTTACCCTATTTATTCGGATGTAAACAGTCCTGAGTATATAGACTTTTTTCCATTACTTGCATGAAGCATTATTATAAACAGTAACACTTGAACACAAGCCACATGCTATTTCTTCCCATTTTTCTCTAGCTTGCTTGACTTAGAAAATACAATTAGCCTTTTTTCTTGGACCCTAGATTTTAGAATGTGATGCATAAACTTTCACAGTAATAGACATATACCTCAGATTAAGATAGTACTTAAAAGCTCCAAATGTGGTTATTAGTTAGGTACCCTTTTCAAGCTTTGCATTAAATCCATTCTTGAACACTAACACATACTAACTAGTTATTCTATAGAAAAGAACAGTTAACCTGTCTTTGTAGGGCTTTTGTTCGTTTGAGAATATTGCGTAAACAACGATGCTTAAACTAGGCTGTGACACAGGTTAAACAGTCAAACAGGGTTCAAATGGCTTCAGCCAAAATGCCTGGCTATCATGCATCTGCCCTGTACACACTGCTTGCCCAAACCACTTAACTTGGCTTGCTTTGTGTGGCTTACATGTGCACAGCTGTTTTATTTGTACAGAAGATACTTAGCGCTTGCAGTGGAGCGCTGGTACATAGTGGATCATGACTCGAGCGAACTTTGCTTGTCATCAATTGTACTATTCTGGTAAGAGAAGCTTCTGTCCAGTGGAAGCTCTATTAGACTAGATGCTGCCCCAGTTGAAGGGCTTCTTGGTAGGTGTCACAAACAATGGATTGAAGAAGGGAGAGTAAGATGTTTGAGTAGAACTTGGAGAGATAAGGGGCACACCAGTACCTAAGTTAACAGTGAAAGATCAAAGTTAGCTGACATATAATAACTACAATGAAGAAATGCACATTAGTGGAATTGGAGAAGAGTTCATTTTCTGACTTCTTTCATCTTCTTCCTTCAATTAACTGAATTAACTTGATGAAAATTGACATTTCAAGGCTATGTAGTGAATGTACAACCTAATTCGGCTGTAATTTTCCCATTTGATGTTAATGTAGTTTTTAAATTGTGTGGATAAACAGGATATACCATTTGTTTAATTTTGGAATATCTTAATAGAATTGTTTATATTGCACACAGGCATGGAAGTGCCACACACAGACTGTTCCTGTGCTGCGGAGTTTATAATTCAATACAAATAGGTATTGAAGGGCGAGGAAGGGTGACTTCATCAAATTAAATATATATTACTTAATTTAATTATTATATCAGATACATCCACCTGCTTTTTAACTTACCCATTGTTGACATATTACAAATAAAGTTAAACTCTGCTTTTGTGTAGCTCAGGAAATTTTTAAGAACTGCTTGAGGGTGAGTAAAAGGGTGAAGAGATGTTTTGTGGTAGCAGATGTATTTTGGGGTACAGCATTTTTTTTGAGTGACTCTTAAAGGCTTGTAGGGGTATTTGGACCAAATAGAATAAATATGAAGTAGGTGTTTTTTATTTGTGGTATGTATATATGATATTTTCCCTTTAAATCTGAAATTTTGCAACCAGATTTCACCCATTTTACCTCAAAACTTCCATGTGGCTACTTTAAAGTGCATGATACATTAGAGGGAACATTGTCCTCACTTCGATTACTGTGGTAGTAAGTCATTGGCAGTTGTGTATCAGAGTACAATATAATTTTTTTCAGGAAGGTGGAGAATTAATTTCGTTCAATTGGGGGGAGTAAGTGAAAAATTTTTAATATAGTGATTAGTTCTCTTGTGGAAACTGATGATAGAGGTATTCAAAGAAATTAGTATTTATTAACCAAGAACTATTAGTTCCTGTTATAGATAACCCCCTTGCTGAATTTGTGGTGATAATTACTGGACCTGTTTATGCCATTTTACTTGATAAAACTTCGGGCAGTTTGATTTTACTTAGCTTCTGTTTTTAAAAATAGTTTTCCATCTGCCAGTTATGTTTCTGCGTGTAATAATGATAAAACACCATGTATTTTACCCGAGCCAGTCTTAACATCTGCATGAATGTCCTACAAAAAAGGTAACTAAATAAACCAGTCAGTTTCACAGATGAACTCCAAATGGGATGAGTTAAATTGTGAGGGAATTCATTGCACCTCAGATAACTGATGTGCTTGTTACTTGATAAAAATTTGACACATTCAGTGTTATTTTGAAATAAATAGTTGGTAGTGGTTTATCATGTAATTATCTACAGCTGCAGTCTTTCCAATTTGAGAAGAAAATTCAGATTGTTTTTTTAATAAAGATTATTTTCTTGCAGACAAAATGTTAGTTAGGGTACATATAGAAGAGTCCATGGAAGAAAACTGCATGTATGAAAAGGCTGTGTAATATGACGTAAAAACACTGCTCCCTTTCCCACTGAAGTGGCAAAAGAAAGATGCATTTGTTTCTTGATGTTTATGCAGGGCATATTAGCAATATGTTTTATAAGTTAAACCTACTGTGGAGCTTAGGAGGCAAAATACTTCACAGTTAGAGCTGCCAAAGTACCATATGTGTGATGAATCAAGCTGTCATGTACAATGTTGCTCTTATGTAGAGGTGTTCATATTGAAATTAAACACAGTACTAAGTTTGATATTTCTGTTAAAGGAAATGCCCCAGTTACTTCTTATGTGATCTGTTAGCAAAAAAAAAAAAGATGATTGTAATTCTGGTAACTCAAATGTCATATTGTTAACCATGTGGAATGTTACATGTTATGCTCTGGTGGGATCTACTGCAGAGAGGCCACTGAAAAGATGAGCCCTCCAACTGTAATTACCTTAATGTTCAAATAAAAAAATAGTTAAATGGCATATGTGTAATAACAATTTGAACACTTAGAAATAAATGAAGACTTCTGTTGACATAGTGTTATTTTTAGTAGAAATTTAGCTGCACTAAATCTTACTTTTTCTTAAATCATTATGGAAATTGCTGTTTGTTCCTTGCAACTGTTGTAATTTGGAAATGTGGAAACTTAATCATCTTATACTTGGTCCATGTTTGTGGGTGGGGGATTGATTGTGTCACCCAGAGGGATAGAAGTTTTTCACTATGATAGAAGAACAAGTGTTATGTAAATACAGAAGCAGGAGATAGAAATGTGTTTTCAAACATTGAACAGAAGGAACGTGCCTGCTAAGTCACTACTGTTCAGAAAATGGCTGATTATCTTTTTCAGTGGAGTTTCTTTTTGATCTGACAATAAATGTAACCATAGATTAGATAGAAAAAAGCTTCTCACCCATTTATTTATTATCATTGGTCAGTTAGATCAATGTAGTCTTCTTTAGGAAGAACATTTTTTTTTTTTCACGTGCTTGCTGTGACTGATTTGTAGGGAGTGGATTAATTGATTATAGCCTCGAATCTAACATTTTTCTGTTAGTCTAAGCAGCTTATAGCCACAGAAACAGAAATGACTGTGGATCAAAGGGAAGAAATGGAGTTTGGGGTCGATGGAGGGTCATCACGTCTTACTTATTTCTCATTTGCTGCCATCCACTTACTGATAGGATTCATCTTTGTAGCTCTGGTGACTGTATGGAAGAGCAATCAGGCAATGTTTTTCCTGTTGTGAATCAAGCCTGTATGTACCCTGCTGTCAATATTATTATATAGAAGTGTGAAGACACCTGCTGAAGAACTGAAATAAATGGTCCTTGGCTTAGTGATGGTTTATCAGGGGAGCTTAAATTGTGCTGTCTTGTGAGCAGAGGGACATGCTATTAGTTGTCGGGATAACTTAAAGGCTGAGAACTTGGTGACAGCTGTTCCCTGGGTATTTCACTTCATTTAACAAAAATGTTATAATTTTTTGTAAGATCTGCTTATTTTGGTTTTCATTGTACTTTTTGTTTTAAATGAATGCATATAGTTGTCATTGATGGGATGGCGAATGAGGTTGGAACTGAGGTTGGTTGAGGACTCAAGTGTTTAAAAATATTGTTATCCTTTGGAAGGAGGTGGGCTCTCAACCCTAAAGGTGACTAGAGCTTGCTGTAAAACTGCAAAAGTTGGGATGAACACTGTTCTTGGAAATCTCTAGTTGTATTTAATAAGGCTAAATAAGAAAAACATTTTATGCCTCCTTGGCCAAGCATGCCTAGTAGACTACTGTTACCAGCTCAGTTGGGCAGAAGTTAATGAGATAAAAACTGCTGAAGTAAAGAAATGCTAAGATTTTACATAACCCTGTTACTGCTGTCATTATCTAAAGAAGTGTTTCATACCTCAAGAGTTTAAATGTTTTATGCTTTCACTAATAGGTTAATGTGTCAGAATAATTTTCAGGCTGTTGAAAATAAAGCCCATTTCGTCTTAGGAATAGAAAGACCTAAGTTGTTCTATTCACCAAAATGTCATCACACAATATATCTGAGGGAGAGGCGAATGACATTGTATATTAAGAACAAACTTGAGTTTGACGTGACCCTAACAATGAACTACTTGAAATTGAAAGTTAGGTGGTATAGAGCAATAAAATTTTGCACTGCGTTTGTGGTGTTGATTTTATGTAATCTTTGAAGCTTTTTGCTAGCTATCTCACAATGAAATGGCTCTGCAGTTTCTTCTGCTTTCCATTTGCCATCCCTTACTGAGATCTGCAGCTTTGTATTCTGGCTGGAAGCATCCTTCCATCTCTTGGAACACAAGCATTTCTGGCTACGCTCACATCGCATTACAAGGAGTATCTTAACAATTGGATCCTAATGATAGCTGGCAGATACAGCTGATATTACTAACACAGGTCAATTAATGTTCATATGTCTTTTTTTTTTTTTTAGCATTGTGATAAAGTATACTTAAAATAGTTGGATTACTCTTGCCAACATGCATACTTCTCAAAGGAACTAATTTTCTTCATACTAGCTTGGATTATTGTCTTCAGTGAAAGTAGTAGGCAAATGCTTTTTCTGCTGAAGTGATTATTAACAACTTGGAAAACGTCACAGTGAGACAGTTCCTGGGGTAAAAATGAATAGAGTTATCAGCTGGATATCTGCCTGCCGTAAGCAAGGATATTTGTAATTGCAATGGTTTGGTTAATGGAAAGAAAGCCAGTTGCTTGGGTAGCCTGAAAAGTTCCTAAAGTGCCATGTAGGATATGAGTAGCATTTATGATGATGTAAAGACTGCCCTTCTGGCTGTTGAAAGAAACCTTTAAACAATATTAATTTGCAGTATGCTTGTCCCTACATATACCCTGGTAAGAGAACTAGTCACCGTGATTTACTCTGAGTCACTCCTCTCAGACTGTGTAGGGAAAGTGCATATCTTTTTCTCGTTCTCACACAGCATCTATTTTGTTACTATTCCATAGTAATGTGCAGTTCATCTGTCAACACAATTTGTAGTAACCTGAGGAAAATGTTTATGGCTTATCTGTTAAGATGTTTGGGAACAAACATTTTGGGTTTTGGGGACAATTTTTTTGTAAATAAGTTACCTAGGTATTTTCCCCACTCCTCCTATACATTTGTTTGTGCCTTGGTATTTTAATATTTGGTATTTTGTTTTGCAGGAAACTGGAACTACTTTTTTTCCTGTGATCATTAACATGTTTTGCAACTCCTTATTTTTAGCATGCTCCAGTTGCAGCTTTTGAAAATGAACTTGCAAAGGTCATGCTTGGATGCATTTCTTCGTAGATTATGTTAGATTCCTAAATTGTTATCTGGCTGAGACTGTTTGCTCTGTAGTCTGAGCAACTATTGAAAAGAGAAGTGTCTGTCAGGACTATAAAATTGCAAATTTGTGATATGCCATGTGAAAAGGTGGGGAGAGGGAAATGTGCAGTTAAATAAGTTTGGTTTTTTCTGAACTTTTTCAGGACATGTTCCAGAAACAATACTTTTTGCATCTTCAAGGCAAAAACTAAACCCCAAAGTGTTAAAAAACGCGAAGCTTAAATTTGGAACTGCTTCTGTTCAAACACAAGCTTATCAGACATGCCCTTTTTTTTATGCAGTATTTTTGAAAAAGTTATAGCAATGATTTTTTGTTTAAAGAAATCTGCCTAGATAAACACCGTGTTTAGCACCACAGAATTTTCAAAGCTAATTGAATCTATACCAATATATAGTTTTAAAGTGTTTCTGTTTGTCCTTTTGATACTTTGAAGCATTCATCTTAACTGAATAGGTAAATTTCTATGAAGCTTTGTGACAACTTTGGAGCCTTCCACAGATGGAGGTTGCATCCTCAGCTGAAGGAAGGGAACTGTTATCTTGTGTGGAAGTTCTTGGACAAAGAGGATGCTGTGTGCTTTGGGCAATGAGTTTGATCTGCTTTAGGTCAGTATTGCCTTAAAGCCTTGGTATTAGCAGTCTGTTATATTAATGAAGGGTAGAACTGATTTTAGAGTTTTTGGTATATTCTATTGAAGTAAAATTTGGATGGATATTTAGCTTTATTAATTAAATGTTCTGTTTTGTGTGGGTTTGTCTTCAAAAGGATTGAGATTAGCACAGTCAAGAAATTTCTAATTCTGCAGCTGTGTGGCGGGTTGATCCTGGCTGGACACCAGGTGCCCACCAAAGCTGTTCTATCACTCCCCCTCCTCAGCTGGACAGGGGGAGAAAATATAACAAAGGGCTTGTGGGTTGAGATAAGGACGAGAGAGATCGCTCACCAATTACTGTCATGGGCAAAACAGACTCAACTTGGGGAAAATTAACTCAATTTATTACCAATCAACCAGAGTAGGGTAATAAGAAATAAAACCAAATCTCAAAACACCTTCTCCCCACCCCTCCCTTTTTCCCGGGCACAACTTCACTCCTGGATTCTCTACCAACCCCCCCCAGTGGTGCAGGGGGATGGGGAATGGGGTTTACAGTCAGTTCATCACACGTTATTTCTGCCGCTTCATCCTCCTCAGGGGCAGAACTCATCACACTCTTCCCCTGCTCCGGCGTGGGGTCCCTCCCACGGGAGACAGTTCTCCACGAACTTCTCCAACGTGGGTCCTTCCCAGGGGCTGCACTTCTTGATGAACTGCTCCAGTGTGGGTCCCTTCCATGGCGTGCAGTCCTTCAGGAGCACACTGCTCCAGCATGGGTCCCCCACGGGGTCACAAGTCCTGCCAGAAAACCTGCTCCGTGGGCTCCTCTCTCCACGGATCCACAGGTCCTGCCAGGAGCCTGCTCCAGCGTGGGCTTCCCATGGGGTCACAGCCTCCTTCGGGCACCCACTTGCTCCAGCGTGGGGTCCTCCCCGGGCTGCAGGTGGATGTCTGCTCCACTGTGGACCTCCCTGGGCTGCAGAAGGACAGACTCACCATGGTCTTCCCCACGGGCTGCAGGGAAATCTCTGCTCTGGCACCTGGAGCACGTCCTCCCCCTCCTTCTGCACTGACCTTGGTGCCTGCAGGGTTGTTTCTCTTACATGTTCTCACTCCTCTCTCTAGCTGCCATTTCTGTGTCCCAGCAACTTTTTTTCCTTCTTAAATCTGTTATCACAGAGGCGCTACCATTATCGCTGATGGGCTTGTCCTTGGCTGGCGGTGGGTCCGTCTTGGAGCCGGCTGGCATTGGCTCTGTTGGGCACAGGGGAAGCTTCCAGCAGCTTCTCGCAGAAGCCACCCCTGTAAAATCCCCCCGCCTCCTTGCCACACAAAGCCAATACAAACTGATGCATAGTTTAGATAATTTTCAGTTCTATTTTGTATCTGGTTACATTTCTGCTTGAGTCATTGCTAATGTACTTACATAGGCATCATCGATTGGTACAGCATTTAGGATGGGAGTCCTGGTGCAAGGTAAAGTAATACTGTTCTGTTGCCAAGCAGAATTTTTTTTCATTATGGTTCTTTTGAATGCAACGTGTGGAAGGTGTAAATAAGTGGAATAAAGTAACTCATATCACTGCTTTTCACGTTAAAAGTATACAAGATCTGAATTGAAAGCCTTCCTATAAAACATTTTGACAACCTCTTGGTAATCTTCAATAGTGTGTGTAATATTTCAGAGAAGTGAGATTTTTTTTTTTTCTGGGTAAACCTCAATAATTACTTTTTAATAACTGTTATATTTTCTCTAACAATATTCAGACAAATCTCTGTGTAAGTGGCTACTAAATGCAAGTTCTGTGCCAGCAGCAATACTAAAGTAATAATTCAGTATAGGTTAGTTAAGCATATGTGTGTACCGCTAAGTTTGTAAATGGTAGTGATGGATGCCCCCATTCTTTCTGAGCGAGCAATGCTTTGGTTCAGGAGTCACCCACAAGCCAGCCTGACCGATACCAGCCGTACTGTGAGAACCATGCGAGGCCACATCTTCTCAGGGACCAGGAAGTCTAGGCCATGTCTTATTGGGAGATAACAGCACCAGCCCAAGCTGGGACTAGACAAAACTAAAGCTGCCACAGCTGCCCATCTGCACAAACACCAAGGGGGTTGTTTGACTATGATGTCCATCACTTTCATCTATAAAAATAGCCTGTATCCTCACCAAGCCCATTTTATTCTACTCTACGTGTGCTGCATGGTGGTGATCTCCCATTGAGCAGGGACACCTCTCAGGGTTACTCCTTGAGGCTGAGACACCCTTTACCTGGCATCTGGTATCTACAGTAAGGTAAGCAGCATTTTACTTTTGTTCTAAAAGTTTATTTTAGGCTAGTGACATTTATATATCTATGTGTCTATGTATCTGTATCTCCATCTATAGCTTAATTGTTAGAAGTGTAGTAAGTAGTAGTGTTTGACTGCTGTCTAAATTATTGTTTAAATCATCATTTAAATCAATGTCAAATCACTGTTTAATTACCAATCAATTATTGCTTAATCACCATTTGATTTCCATTCAGTCATCAACTATTTATCATTTGATCATTGTTTAATCATGAATAAAACCCTTTTAATTAACCCCATAAAGATGCTTTCTCTTAATAAATCACCTGCGACAGGTGCTAAGTCTCAATCCATGCACTTGGATTTCTTGGATGTTGTAGAGTAGAAAGGTCATTGTAAGTATTTGTTGTAAAAGAACTGGAAATCTGCATGTGTGTGGCCTATAATAACAGTGCATTATTGAGTTGGAATCCTTCACTCTGAAAGTGTTTCTAAACCTCCTAGCTACTTTCTTGGTCTTTTAGAGGTAAACCTCCTCCATGTTTTATGGAGGGCTGTTGTGAAAAGAGTAAAGTCAGCTCAGAGAGAGTATTGGGTTATGACAGCAAATAGTTGTGAATAAAGCTAGTTTGAGTGCTCTGTACTGCTGGCTGCCAGTAGTGCCAAGGCACTTGCAGCACTTAGAAGTGAAACATCTGTTGGAGTGCTTTCCTCCACTTCTTGACACATGAACCTTCAGTCAATACTTAGACTTCAGTGGGACAGGGATTTGAGTCACTGTTTTCAAAGCAATGAGACTTGACATTAAAACATTGTCTTAAATAACACCCTCTTATGGTGTTAATGATGGGACTGGGGATGTTAGAGAGCAGTTGTCTTCAGCCCTCAGGAAAAACGTTCCTGTGTCAATTCCATTTGATGACTTAATTGCCCAATGTTTTTCAGATGTATTTTGTCTTGGTATGACTACTTCAAGCAATATGTTAAAAC
The DNA here is from genome assembly GCF_900496995.4 of Aquila chrysaetos chrysaetos. Classification (NCBI taxonomy): domain Eukaryota; kingdom Metazoa; phylum Chordata; class Aves; order Accipitriformes; family Accipitridae; genus Aquila; species Aquila chrysaetos. Next base: position 75,501,500 of record NC_044030.1, on the reverse strand, counting down.
AAGACAATGCTCATTGTTCAAGATATTTAGAATAACATATGTGTTTACTGTAGCTAAGAATTTTGTTTCAGCCAGTAGAAAAGTTGCCAGAGCAATGAGACGAAAACCAGCACAGATCATATGGGCCACATAGTGCCCCTGTTGCCTCAGGACTTTGCTATTTCAGACAACACTAAGCATTTACTGCTGAAAAATACATGAAAATTTGCAAAATTTGTGAAGATGGATTACTGCTTGTGGGCTTCTTGGCTCATCCTCTGATGAGGTGGGGTCTGCTCATATCAGCTCTGGTACTGAAATATGGTATTGTTTGCGAAATGAAGTGTGAATTCATCTCTCTACTACATACAGGTTTTCCTGAATGATCAGCAATCTTGCTATGGTCCTACATTTTGTAGTTCTCCCTGAACTATCTTTCACCTCTGTCAGCTTCTCAGTGCCAGTGGGCATACCTCCTGGGATACTGGTAGGAGTGGCAATGGCACCTATGAGGTCTTGCTGTCTGCTTTGTTACCTGTTATCTCCAGCACTCCTTGGCACCTGGAAAAAGTAAAGTAGCCTTCCTCCACCAAAGTCTGCTCTGAAGCGAGGCAAGGTACTGTTGCAAAATACATCAACAATCTCTTTGGACTCATCTTGGTGGAAAAAAATAATGCAAGAACAGCTGTGTGAAGCGTATCTCATGTTTCCAGATGAACGTGTGCCTCCTGTCACTAGAAAATGGCTCAACTCAACTTCCAGCATGAGGAAGGCCGAGTTGCTCATCTCTGGATTATCTGTTTACTTCTGCACCAGGTAAGACGCAGGATCAGCCTATGGTCTTCTATCACCAAATGCTCTTCTAACAACTAACATTTTGAGAACATTTCGGACTGGCTTTGCATAACACTGAAGAGAGGGAACCACCTCACAGTTTAGTCAGCATGTGAATATATACAAAGCTTTCCAGTCTCATCTTCCAGGGCCTGATGTTTAAGTGATACTGGAAAATTTATATGTGCTGCATAAGGAAGGGTCTGTTCTTGTCTGTCTGTCCTTGCTTTTTAATACACAGGAGGCAAATGCAGTGTGGGAGGGGTGTATGGGCAGTGATGTTCATTTGCTGGAGATGTCTCTATTTAGATTTTTCCAGTTTTCTGGCAGTTAAAGTGAGCAGAGCTGCAGTCTGGGGCGAAAATGAGATCCACACAGATGTCTTTGAAGAACTTTCTTATAAAGAGGTTCATCCTTGTATAGCTTTATTTGACCTGCAGCTTATAGGTGTCTCAACAAAAAGCTTACTGTCCAGGTAAGACAGGACAAGACATTGTTAATCTTTGCCCTGGTTTCAGGCTCCTCTTTGGCTATCTTTGGGGTCTCTCAAGGCCCAGCTTCTTCTGGGTGTGTTCTCTTTGTATATGGGTCACTTAAGAGGCTTCAGCTCAGAAAGTCTCCTCCCTGCTCGGACCAGGAGCAGCAGTGCTCTATTGCATGTGCTGCAAGGGGGGCTGTTAGCTGACAGTGAGGAGTAATTGGGGTAGGGTTAGTATTCAATGTGCTTCACTCTAGCTCATCAGATCTGACCGTTTTCAAGCACCTGATATTTCTGGGAAAGTCTGAACTCTTCTTTAGTTTTCTTCAGCTCTGGCTGGCTGCAGTCTTGACCCCATCAGCTTTTAATCATCTGGCTTCTAATTTCTTTTATCCAGTGGTAACTTCCATCTACAAAAGGGGAATAATATATTTTCTTCCTCTCCTTTGTTTTTTCTCCATCGTTTTTTATTTAATTTATGATCTCTGAAGAACTAGGATGCATTTTCTTTGTTTGAATATTGCACAATGGAGAGGGACGTGACACTTCCAGCTGGAGCCTCTTGCCTCCAAGGGGTGAGGAATGGTGCTGGACACACATGGACAAATAGCTTCAAGACCTGCACAGACGTGTATGAGTGCAGCCAGCCACTAGATGTCAGCATTATTTTAAATATTAACAGCTGAGCTACGACTTGGCCATTCCTGCTTAAAATGTGCTGATATGAAACGTGCTGATTTCTGACATGAGACTTGGTAACCAGTACCAAGAGGCTACAGCCTTTTGTATTTGTGAAATGCTCAGTGAAACCCGTCTTTCTAGCGGTGTACCAAGGTGACTTTTCCTAATTTCCCACATTTTAGACCTCATGAAAAAGACATTGATACCTGCTAAAACAGCTAAGAACAAAGTGAGATTTAAATAAGACTTTTGAAGTTCAGTTGTGCTTGCATTCAAGCGTGGATTGATCCATCAAAGAAGTGAAGTAGGCAGCTCCCTGCCAGCAAAAATGCTTTTTGCATCATGGAGCCCCTCAGCAAAGCCAAAGAGCTTTTGTGTGCAAATTAAGGCTGCATCTAGGGGGGAAGTTGGCTAAACCAATTTAGTGGCTCACTGATGCAGAAAAGATACAGTTCTATTCCTCTCTTCATTGCTCTTCAAGTGGCTAATTTGGCAGAAAAATAACACAGCAGGAACAAGCAAGTAGTTTTCTTTTGAGGAGAAGATGATCTCTCTCTAGACAGGTGAATGCCTGTGTCAGCACCAAGGGTGAGACCGTGCAGCTGAGGGCAAGAAGGAGGAAAGGCAGGGGGGCAACCCTTGCTGCCAAACACGAGTCATTAGGTTTTTCCTAATTTCTGCTTGCTGTCTTTGCCGAGGAGGCACAATATCTACCTGTCCTGTACAAGATACTATTTCCAACCCCTTTTGCTCCTTTTGCTTTTCATGGCTATTCCTTCCTGTTTCTGCCTTATCAAAGATGCTGAGTAGAGCTCTACAAGCATCTTCTGCAGTTCTCTACTCTGTGCCAATTTTCTTGTCCTCAAGAGAGGACTAACCCATTGTTTCACTAATCCATCTATTCCCATTCACATCACTCTTAAACATTTCCTTTTTCTGTATTTCCCACAGTGATTTGTAAAAGTGCAATTAACTCTTTCTGTATTTCTAGCCTAGTATCATTTCTTTATTGTGTTTTTTCGTGCAGTCATTGGGTTTGTGTTGGCAGATCTCTTTATCCATCTTGACATTAGGAGTTTGAGAGGACTTAAGAGTTGGCTGGAACAAATGGTAGAGGGCCTGCAACTGTAAATCCATTAGGACAAGGGCTCTCTGGTGAAGAACTGAATACAACATCAGTGTTTAACAACTAATAAAGAATAACATGATAATAGCTCATCTCAGACTCTGCTTCATGTCAGCGTTGAAACTACCTCTGCTGACTTGCAAAGGACGTATAAACTCCCATTCTCTTCCTTTTTGGTATATTGTTATGGTTCCCATGCTGCATAGTTACTACACAGTTCATCATTTTAAGTGGTTTATAACATTTTGGATTTTATGTGGGCTTTTGAACGCTTCTGCTAGGCAGATCTTTTTCTGAACTCCTATTTTATCTGTTACCATTATTCACTCAGGGTAAATCCCACTTGAGTTTCTGGAGGAAGGAAAGAAGTTGGCCCCTGTGGCTCGCGAATCCCTTTGTCTCAAATGTATCCAAGATGAAGAGGTTTTGAATTGTGATTGAATCCTATACTCCCTGAAGCCCTTGTATGTTTTGCAAAATTGTTATGTTTGGTAGAATCCAGTAAATACCAGACGTATACTTTATTCTGAGTTGGGAATTTCATATCCTTCTGGAACAAAATACTTTATTTCCCACATGTTTTGACTGCATTATATTGGCGCCATGCATGTCACTCCACTTAAAATTGTGTCAGCATTCTCATTATAAGTTGTTTTTCAGAGGTTATAACTTGGACATAAAAATTTGCTTCCACTTAGATACTTGGTCTCAGCCCAGAAGTAATTACAAAAAAATAAATACAGATTTTTCCATATAATTTGTGGTGTTGTTTTGGGAGGGGGAGGGAGTAGAAAAAAAATTAGCACTGAAAAATGGTGAAGTGTGCATTATAATTTGTTCTACTTTGACCAATTAAATGATTGAAAAATTCAGAATTTGTCAATCTTGTTAAGCTGTAGTAAATTGCAATATCTTTTTTTAGTTTTATGGTTTTGTTAGGTGGAAAGATGGAGGGAAATATACCTGAATATGTATGACAAGGTGCATCTAATTCCTACGCCTATGGGTCAGCACATAGAATCCCTTCAGCATTTTTCAAAAACTGGGAGGATTGGACATGTTGAGAGTCCCCACCCCTTCTCTGAACTTTAAGTCCCATCTACTTGAAAGTGCCTCAGCCACTGAGTTTATTACACCTCTTACATGTCTCAGAAGTTGCAGGAAGACATGTAGGACCAAGGTGCATGGTATAACTAAGGAACTCCATCTTTTGTGGTAGGTACCTGTGGACTGGCTGCTTGGGGGGAGCAGACGGACAGAAGGGAGTTGGGGTGCCCCAGGTGGGGCGTCTGTCTGGGTGAACTGTGGCCAGGAGATACTGTTTGTAGGGCTTCAAAGTACATCTATTTTGTCAGTGATAACTAACTTACTGAAGTTCCAGTGATTCTTGGTTTTTGTAGGATCGAAGACAGGAAAAAAAGAGCAAAAGGATTATTTTGTTGTTTGGATTTGTTGAAAAAGCCCTGCAAATGTCCAGCTAAACCAATGCACCTCTCACCATGTATACTTAGAGAAAGCTTCAGGAAGAAGTCTGGTTATAAAATACAATGAGGAAGCCAGGTGAATATTTCCTATGATAGAAGTGGGAAGGCATACTTCTTTAATAAATCTACAGCTAAAGTTATTTTTTAGTATGAGAGGGGAATCTAGGAGCAAACTTTAACTGCCTATTAAGTTAATCAGGATTATATCAAAGATGCATTTCAGCAAGCAAGTATTCTGTGTAGTTAAGAGTTTCAGCAGTTGTACTTAACTGACCAACAGAGATTTTAAGCTGAAAAAAGATGGCTATCTTGTTACAGTGAAATGTGAGCAAATAAAGCAGGCTCTCCTCACATTTAAAACCCAATGATTGTAGAGTGTTTTATGCTTTCCAGCTTGTATAGAATTTAGGGAGATAAAGGGAGACTTCACATTCAGTGTGAGGTCTCAGACAGTATTGGGTCTTTCTTTCCAGTTTTCTAAACATACGGAAGTGCAAAAAAGAATATCTTCTAAAATTGCCAATCTGAAAAATGCACGATCAAAAAAATATGATTAAGTTAAGCCTCATCCTGAAGGAAAATCAGACAGTCTGTGAAACAAAAAGCTGCAGGTTCAGGAAGGTGAGTAATAGTAGATGGGGCTGGAGAAACCAGTGTGGAAACATGCCTGCCTTTTCACCCCATGGAGTTCTGGATCTGCTGTGCACACTTGGGTAATTTGTTATGCCAAGGTAGTTTCTTTAGATTGAAGCAAGATCTGGGATTAACTGGTAAATGCTTCATGAGTGTCCCAGACTAGTAAATACATTGGCAAATAATTCTGTACAGCAGGACCAGCCACCTGAGTTTTTGGGGTCTCAATAAGAAGAGGTGAGGAACTGAGATCAGAGGGAAGGTCAGTTATGTGGCTTTGCTCCTGATGACAAGAGGCCTTATTTGTGATGCAAATGGTCAAGAGAAGTGGTCCTTCCTCTTTGCTTGGCACTGGTGAAGTTCAGCTGGAGTGCTAGGTACAGTGCTAGGCCCCCCAGTATGAGGGAGATGGACTTACTGAAGTGAGTCTAAGGAAGGGCCTCAAAGATGATGAAGGGACTGGAGCATCTGTCCTGTGAGAAGACGCTGAGAGGTCTGGGTCTGTTCAGCCTGGAGCAGAGAAGGCTTGAGGTGGGATTATCCTTGTGTATAATCCCTGATGAAGGGAAGTAAAGAAGACAGAGCCAGACTCCTCTTAGAGAAAAGACAAGAAGCAATGAACACAAACTTGAAATACTGGAAATTTTATTGAAACATATGAAAACTTTTTTTATTCCAAGGGTCAGCCAACACTGGAATAGGTTCTCCAGAGAGTTTGTGGCGTCTTCATCCTTGGAGATATTCAAAACCCAGCTGGGCATGACCCTGGCCAACCTGCTGTATTTGCCCCCTTTGAGGAAGCGGAACTAGACAATCTCCAGAGGTCCCTTCCAACCGCATCTTTTCTGTGAAACATTGACTCATTGAGAAGTAGATCACAGAGCTGGGGCCAGACAAGCCCCTTACGAAAGACTTAACAAGTAGAAATTTCTACTAAATATTTAGTTTCCAGCAACAGTTTTTTTGAATCAGGACAACAAACCAGCCTGTCCCTTACCATCACAGCAACAAAGAGGGTGAAAACCAGGCTCAGAAACCGTGGAGAGTCAAGGATCCTCAGTGTCATGGTGTCACTGGTTTTGCAAGTTTGGCCTTGAAAAAAAATGTTCAAAGTGAAGTCTATTATACCGGGCTCAAAAGGACAGTTTTGCTGGTTACACTACAAAGAGTTTTTCTTTAGAAATGCATTTTATAGAGCTTAGTACAAACAAGGTTTTTTTAAGTTTAAAAACAAATCCATAAGAAGTTTATTCTAGAATAGAATTTGACCATAAACATATGTCCCTGAAGAGTCAAATCCTTATCTGGGGAATCAGATATCATGGATCTGTTCTAGTTCATGAAAATGTCAGCTATGATTCAGGCCTGGCTTCGTTCATGAGTGAAGCTTATGATGAGCTGAGGCTGGCCCTAAGCTGATCTGCTGGGGAGAAGACTGAGCTTTTAATGGGGGTAAAGAGGTGGCTGGTAATGAGGAAAAGAAATAAAAACCAGTGAGTGAAGCATCTTGCCTTCTAAGTAAAAAGATGGGGAGCATGAAAGACTGAACTTCAGTGTGCAGCAATTTGGGATATGAGCCTTGACTGATTGACTGAGTTGAAGAGGAGGGATGTCTTAGGGGGAGAGATAACTAAGGTCCAGCTGCAGGGAGGAGAGGAGACAGAGATGAAAATGCACTTAAGTGCAGTCTCTTAGGCTTTGATTTTGCAAACTGATCTGTTCAGGCAAACCCTTAACACCCACGCAAAGCCCTGTTGAGGATAATGGGAGTTTGTGCAGGTTCACATGCATCAGCTTGCAGGAATGGGGCCCTGAGTCCTCAGGAGGAGTTTACACCAAGTGCAAGTAACAAGAAATAATTGGAAACGGCATATCTCAGCAGTTCCTGATTTTGAACCAGAAATCGAGAGCAAGCACTGGTCTTATGGAGCATCCAGGAAGATAGAGTTGCATTTATGTTGTTGTGCTGTCAGTGCTTCTGTTATAATCCCCAGTAGAATTTACATTTAGTATAATTCCCCCCACCCCCAGATATCTTTCAGGCTAAAATTTGGCAGATGAGCATTTAGCCTGGGAGACTGATGTCTTCTGAAATGTGAATGCAATTGGTTTAGACACTTGGCTTTGCAGGGAATCTGGAAGGGAAAAAATATCAGCTGGTTTCTCATTTGTTTTACAAAATAATATTTTAAGCTAGAAAAGCTGGGTGATGTGGAGAATGTTGTTAAGATTTGTCATTAAGATAAACTAGATTATTTCTTGCCACAGATCCTGTCAGGACCTTTGTGACTTATTTTAGAAATGCTGTGGACTTCATTACTTTGCACGCCCTATACTGTGTATTTGAATCTCACTGGCAATTTCTAACCAGTAATTTCAATTAGAGGACCTTTATACACTACATTTTACAGTGATTGCATTACCTAGCAGACCCTGGCTGTTCTGAATGCTCCATTAGGCCCAATTGCAAATGCCTAACGTGACAAGGTGATGACTGAGAGATCTTTATTACAATTTGATTGCTCCCGGGGCAAGGCTAGTATTTGAGTATCATCATCTTTGACAGCATAACTCAGCTCCAAGTAGGCAATCTAATCCCAAAGTATTTGCAGGGGACAGCTGTTCCACTGGCTGTTTTATGATTGGAGATTTCCCAAAGTTTCCATGGAAGATGCTCCTACCTTATATTTTAGCTAAAATTCATCTTGTCTGTGCCTAAGAGCATAAAAATTCTTTCAATATCGGTACATTTAGCACAAGCCCATAATTAGGAGTGATGAATTTTTTTGTGTGCTAGTAGAAAAAATATTTCAAAGACTTAATGAGATCTTAAATATTTACATTTCAAACCTTATGCCTATCTACTCTCAGTCTGGGTTTCATCCTGGATATATGTTTACTGTAATGAATGGCAATTCCTGCCTATTTCTTTTGCCACAAACCAAGCAGTTTACTAGTTTAATTCAAAGGCAGATGCTCTTGGGCATCCAGATAGATACATGGTGTTGCTGCACCTGTGTGAGGCCCCAGCAAAGGCTGGGACTCCCCAGTCTGTGGGGAGATGGCTGAGCAGGTTGACAATTAAATTTAGGAAATCTAGAAGGTGGTGGATAAATGAAATGGAGGATTGCTGTTCTCACAAGTCCTACAACACAAGAACTAGGTGGCATTGGGTGAAGCTAGCTGAAGACAGTTTTAAGACTGGAAAAGGAAAGACCTTCGGGAGCCTACTGACACAGGGAGTGGTCAAGGCAAGTTCAAAAGGATGTGACAAAGGCATGTGCATAAAGGGAATCTGAAAAAAACCAAGGAGGAACGTACTCACTAACATCCTTGGTCTTGGATGCTGGGGAAGGATGAGGGAACGGACAGCAGAACGTAGCGCACTTATGAGGCCCTAAACTGTATCTTCTTTATTACTGCTAGTTATATAATACTGGACTAAATGGACCATTGGTCTGACTCAAGAGGGCAGTTTTATAACAGAATCAGGGCTGTTACAGATCCTGTCTCATCTTCACTCATTAACAAAGCAGAGAGACAAGGTCCTCATCTGTAAGAATCATAGAATCATTTAGGTTGGAAAAGAGCCTTAAGATCGAGTCCAACCATAAACCTAACACTGCCAAGTCCACCACTAAACCACGTCCCTAAGTGCCACGTCTACATGTCTTTTAAATACCTCCAGGGATGGTGACCCCACCACTTCCCTGGGCAGCCTGTTCCAATGCTTGAAAACCCTTTTGGTGAAGAAATTTTTCCTAATATCCAATCTGAACTTCCCCTGGCACAATTTTAGGCCGTTTCCTCTTGTCCCACCACTAGTTACTTGATAGAAGAGACCAGCACCCACCTCAGTACAACCTCCTTTCAGGCAGTTGTAGAGAGCAGTAAGGTCTCCCCTCAGCCTCCTCTTCTCCAGACTAAACAGCCCCAGCTCCCTCAGCCGCTCCTCACAAGACCTGTGCTCCAGGCCCCTCACCAGCTTCATCGCTCTTTTTCTGATAACTGGCAGGTCAGACCTCTGCAGTGACAGAACTGAAGTGCAAAGTTTCCTTTTGAGTGGCTGAGAAAGCAAATGAACTTGCAGGACAGTATATAGCACCAGACATGTGGCTTGTTGCATTAGTTTCTAGTTTTGTAAGATGTAGATACACGGTTGGCAAAGCTGATGCAAGACTTTCCAAATGTGATTCTGTTGTGGTCAGTGTGATGGCAATAGAGATTAATTTGGTCCTGGGTAATTTTTTGTAGCTTATTGAAATATAATTCTAAAATATTTTCTTTCAGCTTTTAATAATATTTTCTTTCCGTTTGGAAGACCTGCCACTTAAGCAACATGTGAGTGATTGCATATAAACCTACTGTAGCTAGAGAGCAATGTCTTAATTCATTCTTAAACAAATATTACCAAACAAGCATCAAAATCTATCCTAAACACGTAGATGGAGTAATGTTTAGATGCATATTTGGCTTTCTGTGGCTTTACTTAAAGCCAGTTTCAGGTTAAATCTCTTTTCATTTGTCCGAGTGTATCTTTGACTCTTTTCAGTCAGCTTCCTGTGCAGAGCTGATCCACAGATCCTGTGGAATTTGATCACTGCTAATTTGTGTGATTTTTCTTCGACGTTTTCTCAATAACTTTATTAGCTGTGTAATTATCTGTTCTGTGTAGATCTTTTGTGTCCATTTCTAATATTAAGTATAGAAGCAATTACTTCCCCTCTTCAGTTATACAAGGTACCTAATTAAATAACCTGGGTCCTTGAGTGCCACAGTAAAAAGTAGGGATTTAAGCATAAAGTCCTGTGTCTAATCTGTTACGATTTTTGTGGTGCAGCTTGTAATCCTACAGACTACATTTACATTGCTGTTAGTGCATTTTACTGAGATAGCCAGGAAAACAAAGAAGAAAAAAATATTTTCTGGTGAAGGAAAGGAAAGGAAGAATGCCTTTTGGGGTATAATGTGTGGGAAATTGCCATGGCCTCTTGGAGAAACTTCATCTATTCTGTGTTTTCACATATATCATAAAAGTCCCCATACTTCTTGCTGCATTGAGGCTGGAGGACACAGAAATATTTCCCAATCATGACCTAGAGAGGAAGCAAAGCTGCTGTAGGGCAGTGCCCAAACCCCTCTGCTTTTGGGAGAGGGAAAGGTCATGTGGGCATCCCAGGGGTCAGACCTCAGGGCATAACCCGTGTGCACCCACTGCTCACCCCAAATGTGCCCAGTGCTGCAGGATTGCTTGTGTGAGATTGGGAGGGTCACAACTCTCTCCCAGGCTTTTTAAGTGTGACTTTCGTTTGCCTTAAAATCTGGGGGACAAGGATGCTCTCTGACTTGGTGTTTTACAGTCAGTGTTAATTGGCATCAAGCTTTTCTGTAAGGCAAAGACGGAGGGGTTGTGAGACTAAAAAAAAGAGGAAGGGCAGCTTCCCCTTGTGGAGCAAAAGCTAAGTGTGCGCAGGATAGGAGATCTGTCACAAGGATATGCAGTCAGTTGGTGGTGCTTTGTATCCAAGCATGACAGCAAAGTCATAATTCTGCAGGGCACACGCCAATCCATAAGGGATAGTGGGGAGGAGGCAGCTTTCCTTGCAGTAAGGTGTCCTGTATTGCCTCCATCAGAGAGGTGTTGGAAGCAGCTGGTATTTGAGACGAGATATTGAATTAGAGGTCAACAGGCTGATCCAGGCTGGGAATTTCCTGGCACCAGAAACTAATACTAACTGCAAGCCTGTCCAAGCTGAAAGGAAGGCAAAGAATAATTATGTGGTTGGAAGGAAAGAGTATATTTTGCATGATTTCAGATTCCTGAATAAGTAATTGCATTAATAAAAGCGATAAGGGGGCCTTGTGACATCTTTGAAAATGATCGATGTTTTTTCAGGAAATGCAGACTTAGTGTGACAATGGCACAGTCGGTTCTTCTCTTCCAGATTTATATGTTACTGGACATACAGTATGTGACCTTTCATCACAATATCACATAGCATAAGCATGACAGAGTACAGACAAGGCTGCCCATAGGGGAAATAAACTTAGAAAAAAATCTTTCTTCCAAGACACAGTTGAGATCTCTTTTTGACCTTTTCAGCCCTTCTGACAACTGTTCTGCTACCTCTGTTTCCCACAGGAGGTACAATTTGCCAACATGTTTCACTCTTAAGTTTGCTGGGTAAGAGAAATGTTTTTTTTGCTATAAAGTTACATTTCTCAAATGCTAGACTTGAAGTTGATGGAAAAAGAGAAGGAATTTTGTCTAAATGGTAGTATCTTCATTAGCTCCTAATAATTCAAATGATTTTCTCTTCTTCCCTGAAATCAATCAAACTGAAGATGAAACCTCTTCTTCCAGCACCATTTTATTTATATTCCTACATTCCTTAATTAAAATGCAATCAAACACTGAAGAGTATTAAATGGCAAAAATCCTGTTGACTTCAATCTTACTGACTTGGTCAGGCCATAATCTTTACTGGCAAGATACCCAGGAGTAGTGACATCTCCCCTTTATGACACAACTGAAAGTTGAAGCACTAAGCTATGCTCAGTGTATCTCAGTGTATACTTTTGAGGGAGCACGGAGAGAATATAATTCTGTGACTATAAATAAATCTAATAGGTATAAAGTGCATTACTCAAGCTGAGCAATGTTTAGCATATTCCCATTCCTTTTTTTGACTAGCAAAATGTATCAGCTGCAAATGTCTTTCTCCGGCTCTTCCTCAACTCTGTTCTAAGGAGCTTCACTGGCTGCTTTTCTTCACTTCTGTTTCTCATACATTCAGGAAACTGCATTTCTGTGCATGCTGTGCATAGCTCTCTGTCTCCTTCTTTCTGGCAAATTATTTCACCTTATCACTGGGTTCCTGTCCTCACCTATTCTTGCTATCTCCTGCACTATCTTCAGTTTGTATCTTGATCTCTCATTCTTTCCTTTTCTTAGCTCACTGAATCTGGTGTGACACATACTCTCACTCATCTTCTTCACCTCTTCTGTGTTCTCTGACCTTGTCTCTGTCTGTTTAGGAGTGCTGGTCCCCAAGCATTGTGCCTGCAGTTGCAGGATCAATAGGTCGGCTCCCAGGCTGCATGGGTGACTCAGAAATCCTGTGCACAAACAAGAAGAGGATAACAGGTTAAGAACAGCTTCAGCTGATCTAAATCTATACAGCTGAAAACTAATATTTTTTTAATTTTGGGGTGTGGGTAGTATTCACATTATTTCAGTGTGTATCTGCCCGTCTATACAGCTGTGGAGGCTGAACCCAGCAGAGGAAAGAGCAGGAACGTGGACCTGGACATGGGGTGGAGAGTGAGATCATGTCTTTTGGTAATGGTGTAGTCATAGTTTGGCGTTATCTGATCATGAAACCACATCCTGAAGTTCAACCAGTTTATGGAATATGAACGAGGGGTAAAATCTGACATTGTCATCATATATTTTGAATAGCTAAAGGAATAAAAGCCTTTAGAAGGAACATGGTAACCTGGAAAGTGAAGACTTTTGACTGTTTATACCTGACTGAAGTTCTATTGTTCCCACAAAAATGTGCATCTGGACATCACACAATCTTTTATCATATATTTATGCTTGTGAAATATAAAAAGGCAGAGAAATAATAGTGAGCTTTCTTTTAGTCCTGCTTCTGCACAGTTGGTAACTGACCTCCAGAACACCTTAGATGTGTGGGAACCTGCTCATGGACTCAAGTGGGGATGAGAAAGAAAAAATCCTGTTCTTTCAGGCAGATTACTTTGGTGTATTACTAGCCACATAACACCATCTACCCTGTTTTAAAAGCACGATCTTAGGTCAATGAGATATTTCACAGAGGCTAAAATGCTAATCTTCAACTCCCTCATCACAGGACCTTAAGGAACTTTTGACCAAATTGTTCTGGCACTGGCTGAGAAACCAGCATCCAATTCACTGTCTGGTTTGGAAATGACAATCCTCATTTGCTATTACATTTGGTAAAGTAACTGACTCATATGATTAATTTTCTTTTTCACCTGCTAGATGTGTGCTACTTAAATATGGTTTAATTGCAAACAGGGATCAGGAATAGTCTTTGGCAGCTTTTTATTAATGTCTAGAGTTTGTATCCCAGTGAAAGGATTTATCCTTCTACGTATTGCTCTGCAAAGAAAGGCAATTATTTTTCTTAGTTTTTTCCAAAGTAAAAATTGATGTGACCAGAGCTGCTGTTCCCATTGCTAAAAATCAGTCTCCAATTGCTTGATCTCTGGTTGATGCTCATATTATTATTCCTTCAAATAAATCAGCAACCTTGGCATACAGGACTGCTGCATTGAATTCTGACTTAAAGCCCACCACTCACACTCAACTCCTCACCACCTAAATGACTCAAACACTGCATTGCTGCAAAAGCTACTCAGCAATTAGAGCTGTTTGTTCACCTTCTGGCAACAAGTGTTCTGCTACTTACTTTGAAAATAGGTCCTATTTCAGCCTATTGTTTTACATAAACAAAGAAACCAATAATCTGCTGCAGTTCCAGGGGGAAAGGCCAAAGCCAGTGTCTGATCAACTATTCCGGTCAAACAGTCTTGAAACAAGAACTTGTTTTCTCAGTTGCAGCAGTTTTTAATGTAATCTTTATGGGCTACGTGAACCTTCAGGAGTCAGTGACTGATGGTGTCTCACGTGGGTTACTTTATTTTCTCTGGACTTCAGTGCTGCTTCGGGCACGGTAAACCAGGCTCTTTGGAAAAGTGTCTGCAAGGGTACAAAGTTGTCTGAAATGCTGCTTAAGTGGCTTTCAGCTTTCTTTTGCCAAGGTTACACTGAACTTTAACTGTGCCCAGACTATGTTAGGTTTTTTCCCAGCTGATAACACTCAAGATGGATATTTATTTTGGAATCTGAGACCTAATCAGAAGTTAAATTTATGCAAACACCTTTCTTTGATTCATGTTTATATGATAAAATTTTATGCTTTCTGAAATAATGGCTGTATTGTGCCTGTCTGTGATGTGGAGATAGTTAGCTACATGACATGTGTCTCATTGCTTAGAGAATACTACTGCCAGAAAACACAACAGAGTAACTCCTCACTGATGGGCAACAGAAAGCTGTTTTTCCTTTTTAATGCCTTTCATACTCTACCACACTGCCTAAAGAACATGGTTTTATTCTACCTATTTAATATATACTTCTGAGAGACTATAGCTCTTTGATCTCTTGACACTGTACTTGCTCTATCTAACTTTCAGGCCCAGCATATGAACTAGCTACATCTATGAACCTGCAACAAAATGTACGTTGCTCCCATATACATGCTAACACTGTTAAGAGAGGAGAATCATCATTATATCACAGTTACTGTCATTGAAATACTAAGTAATCTGAGTTGCCAGAAGAATGTGTTTACTAAACTTACTTCAGACTCATCACTTCTTGGGTCTCCTTAATCTGTAGCATTGCCTTGTAGAGGGGACTAGAGCTAATGCATTGGAATTACATTGCATTCCCATGCAAGAAACCCAGACAAGTTTAATTTCCAAGCTGCTTCCTTTTATTCCTGAGCCCAGGCTTCAGGATCTTTCCTAGTTCTCTTTCTTGGGAAACCAGGCTCAGGTTGTGTTTGGCCCAGAGAACACAGATGCACTTTTGAACTCTGATGTGCAGGAGCGTGCCTTGGTCACATCTCAACTCTGCACTGATGCGAGACCCAAAGTTTGCAGCCAAAATTCAGATGCTCCAGCCAGATCTTCAGTCTCAATGACCAAGAAACCAAAAAACTAAGACATGTTTCAATGCACCCTCTGCTACCCACTCCTGCATAGGCTACCACACTTGCCTGGAGAAGGACAGATGAGTTAGATCAGGTTAGCAATGTGTGCACAGCAATCCTGGGTAATGGTAGCCCACCAGCCTGCCAGCTGCAGAGACACAAGTGAAAGCATTGCTAATGACTGTCACAAGTTTGCAGACACCCTTGCAGGTGTACTGACACATGGCAGAGATTTTATTATACTATTATGGTGTCCTCAGTAACTTTTAAATTCCCTTTTAGGTTGTACTGTCTATCACATATCTGTTCCACCATAGCTGTTTCTGTGGTGCCAGCAGTGCAAGCCATGCCCGACAGTGTCCTGTGGGCTCATCAAGATCAATGAATTAGTTTGCGATGGAAGCGGGTATCATGTCTGCCTTCATATATCAACTTGGGCATGTCTATGCTTGAAATTCAGCATTCAGGAACACAAGCTGGAGTCACACCAATGCACAGGTGAGGGTAAGAGGGGGAAGAGCAGGGCTGAGCTCCAACTGCACTTGATGCAGCAGTGACATTGTGCCCTGAGCAGGGAGGGCTGCCCTGTGGTGGTGGCTGTAATCCCAGAGCATGCAGACATGCAGAGACTGGTGGTCTTGAAATCCCCCAGCACCTCTAAACCATGCAAATAAATTTCACAGTTGAGATTGTGTGTGCAGTGTTCAGCTTCCCTTCCCTTCCCTTCCCTTCCCTTCCCTTCCCTTCCCTTCCCTTCCCTTCCCTTCCCCATCTTTTTGATGGGACACCTTCCCATAGGAAAGGTCAGGTAGTTCAACAGCTCTCCCACCAACTCCTTCTGCTGTTCCCCCTTCAGTGCCTCCTCCCAGTGAGGAGGAGGAAGGAGGGAGTGCAGAAGAAGCAGGGATGAAGGAATGGTGTTTGGGAGGAGAATGTAGAAACATAAGAAGTTTGCCTGGAAATCTGCAGCTTCACAGATCTTCCCCCTGCCTGTCTTTCAGTGTGCCAGGCAGTTCTCACCATGTACCCTGTCTGTAGGCATCTGAAGGGATTTCTGAAAGAGGAGACACAGCCTAGATTGAGTCACATTAGGGAAAGTCAGTTTTAGGGGTGGGGTGAGGCATCTGCTTCTCCCCCAGATTTATGGCTGCAGTGGAAGATCCTGTCATCCCTCACTCTGCACCTGTGTCTCCAGCCACTTCTCCATTGTTGTTATTTCCAAGTGACGACTGATTTAATCTGTCTCCTAATGCAGTGTGCACGTTGGGGCTCCTCCAGGTGCATGCTCCAACTCTGTGGGATGTCCACTGGCCACGAAGGGCCCACTGCCTGCAGACCTAGACATGTTTGATTAAGAAGGACCTGCCAAAAAGTATATTGTTCTGTATTGTTGTAGCGTTTATGTTCTATTTTTTTTTCAAGAGTTCCTGCCAAATAGCAAGATAGCGGTAGATAGCATATGCAATGTGTTTATTACTGATGTGAAAGGGGCCAAACAGATGGAAAACTGAATCCCGAATTCTGGCTACTGCACAGGTTGTGGATGGGGGAGGCTGTTTCTTAGCTACAACTGAAGGTGGGATACTTACAGATGGCTCCCTTGTTCTGGCATCTCCCTCAGTCCAAACTTGGTTACAGTGTGAGTTTTACTGGAATGGGGACATTGCACTAGCACAAATCTTGTGTATCTGTTTATAATTACAGCTGCCTGCAATTCTGGATTAATGCAGTGCTTACCACCCCGTGAAGGTTACATCATTGTCCTATAACTTGCCAGCTAAAGCAATTAAACTCATGGTGAAAACCAGCCTCTGGTGAACCCTTTACTCAGTTCTGCTGCAGTGTAATTGTTTGCTACAACAAAATTAATCATCACCTGAGCAAGATGCCTTTGCCCTTTGTTAGTTTTTCAAGTCTCAGAGCTCCGTCCTGTGCTTATTGCACTGGAGGGCTACCAGCACAGCTCACATGGCTCAATGGCCAACTTGGACTTGTGTGAAGGAGGTCAGACCCAGAGTCTGAGCACCTTGTAATTCATGTCATCTTTGAGGATATATCCAGAGAAAGCCACCATGTCCCCTGAAAGACCATTTAGTAGCAATCCCATGGCAGAGCACTTGCTACTCGTTTTGGTGGTTAATGAAAAGGCTACAGCTCCTTAGATATTTTGATAAATCTGGCACTCTCTACACAGTTCATCTAAGCTTATAATTACCTTTCACTTTGTAATACTATTTCCACTTCAATTTGTCTGCCACTTTACATTAATAGTCACTCCCACCATCCAAGTAAGGGTTTAGCCAAGGCTGAGCCCTGGCACTCCAGGACAACCCAGGTGCAGAGCAGGCTGAAGTTAAGCATGCTGCTGAATCCCTTCACTATGTGTACCTCTGTCATGCAGCAAAGAACAAATAAAAGGAGGGAATTTAGGAACTCTGCAGAATTCAATGAGCTGTTAAGACCCTGTTAACAAATATGACAAAAATGCATTGCGCAAAGTAAAAGCCTTTTCCTTACAGCCTGTGCTAAATGACTAGTACATAGATACAAGAAAGCAAAGCTGAGATTTAGGAGATGATAGTCCATTGCCCTGAATTTTGTGTAGTAGTTAAAATCTTAACTTAGCTTTAAATGTTCACTATAATGTACTGTAAAACCCTGGAGAATAGTTCTGCTCTTGTTGTTTGGGAGATCAAATAATAAATAAACTAATCTATCTGGATCCATCTAAGATTGCTCAATAATCTGCGGGAGGTGCTTAATGTATCAAAAGATGAAGCACATTAGAGCCCGAGTTAGGCTTTTAAAAGTCCTTAAAAATAAAAGCCAAAGTGTCTGGTTATTTGGGCAGTGTTGGGGCTTAGCCCCACTGGAAGTCAGAGTCATACTAGCAGGAACTTCTAATTTATGTGTGTATTTTTACATACTGTCACACATAGAGATGTGTACTTGAACCAGGCCTGGCCAAGTAGAGGAGACTGAGCTGTATAACCAGGACGTTATAATGTTATAACCTGCTGATTTCCCTCTGACTGGGATGGGAGACAAGGGCTCCTCTGTCCTTACTGGTGTCATTCTGGAGGCCACCTTCCCACTGATAACACCAGTTTTCCTCCTGGGTGAATGGTCTCTGAACCAAGCAGCACTCTGTCAGCTGCGCATGACTGCTGGAGAATGGGTCTTCGTGCTGGCTGGCAGGCATAAGCTCTTTTTCTCCAGCAAGAGAGGGCATTTCAGAGGAAATTACTATACATAGCATAGGACAAAATATTTTTCCCATTGTGCTGGAATGTATCTAGAGCAGGGAAACTACACTTAGGATATGAAAAAAGGGGAAATAACAACATGAGGCTGTCTGCAGTGCAGTAAGGGAAACAAAAAACACCAGGAGAGGCATCCTGAAGTATGCTTCCTGCATGTATTGAATGCTTTAAAACATGATGCTTTTCCTTTCAAAAACAGTGAACACACTGGCATTACAAGCCCTTATTTTTTTGAGTTGAGTGATACATTCCAGTCTTCGTAGGACACTTTGCTTTAGCTGAGATGGCATTTGGCTGCAGTTACTATGACAAACAGAGAAGAATTGGCATGTGGCATGCTTGGATGAATATTCAACAAGTTTTGTGAGAAAAATATCTATAAAAATGAATGAGATACTGCCTTGCCATCTCTTGCATGTTCAGTGGTCCATGGTACTGAAAATAAACAATATTTATAAACATTTCATGGGTCATTATAAAAACACACTGCATTTTACTTTGTAACTTTATAGGATGTTTTTCAGCTTGTGTTCTGTTACAAAAAAAGCTTTCTTTATTAATTATTTATTTTCTTTAGTGTGGAAAATGGTTTCAGGCTCACCAAAGATGAGAACACAATACAATATTTGATTAATATTCTTTATTATTGTATCTTGTTTCTCCAAGATGAAAAATGTACTGTTATTCCCAGAACTTGGTTAGAATAGCAAACCAGTCTCTGCAGGGTAACCCTCAATCAAGCATCTTCTTTCATATGTCCAGTCATCGGTCAAAAGGAGGGGACAAAAACAGGACACACAGTGGGGCATACAGCATTAATGAGGTTTCTAAGGACAACTCATTATTCCATTATTCTTAGTAATAATATTTTTATTTCTTTATGTCTAGAGACCTCAAGCTAGATGGTGGGCTGAGGGCACAGTAGGCACATTCCTTACATGAAACAAAAGACAGTCCCTGTCTGAAGAATTTTGGACTGAGTAAAGGAGAAAACATGCAGGGAAGAAGAGCTAAGGATAGAGAAAAAGACATAGAGGTCTGAAACAGGTTGACCATAAGTGCCTAAGAACAAAGTTCTTAGCTTTTTTGCATGTGTTTTGTAAAATTATCTCTGAATATTTTAATGATGAAGCAGTGATCTGGTTTGCAGCAAAGATTATCAATTACTATTTGATTCTAGACATTTTGCTGCTCTTTCTGTGAGCAATTAGGGATGAACTGCAGCAGTGCAGACCCTTGGTCTTCATGACAGTGTAGGTCAGAGAGATGCTACAGCTGTAACCCTTCACAGGTAGCATGACTGGTTGACATGCAGTAAAACCAAAGTGGGTCAGCATTTCACACAGTTACTTATGTGGCAATCTAGTGTATAATGAGTCATCTCAGCAACACAAAACACTGCAGAAATGTTATATGGCATTTTTACAGTGAGAAAGGCTAAAGAAAAATTATAGACACTTCATTCCTCCAACATTTTTGGTGTCATTATTCACATTGAGAACTGTACTAATAAGGCTGGTGGATTGTCTGGCCCAACTGTTTATAGCATGAGATAATGCTCTTTTACCATGACTTAATATCATGGGCAATGTCTCCTTCTAATTATTGACCTCAGCAATGTATTAACCTACTAATTGCTCCTAAATAGGATTTGAGGTATGTTACAAGGCCCAGTGTATGACACATGCAGATAGACGGTTTCAGTATTTGTGTGTGGCAGAACCAGATATCTCACTACGTCTGCCAAGATCACTTACACTAGACTTCTACGGCGAGCTGTAAAACTGCTGCTACCCATGAGAGGTGCTCTCTCAAGTGAAGAAATGTAGGACAAAGCAATTGAAACTGCAGCCATTTCAGCGTCTACCTCTTCCACATGGAAAAGGCCAGTGGATGGAGTAAAGATGGTTTAATTCCACTATAATTACTTGTGTTCAGCTGGAAGTGTAGGCAAGCAAGCTGTTACTGCTGCAATCAATAGGTAGCAACAACAATTGACAAGTCAAATGATGGGAAAACTGAGCAAATTAAGACTATGTAAGTGGAAGAGGTAGAAAAGGAGAGGAAAGCATCCTTGGAAAAATACGCAAAGTAATATAGCAGTCAGGGGAGGAAAAACAACTGTTGAAGGAAGCAAAAAAAATTACCATCTTCAAGCAGAAATCTCAAAAAAATGATGAAAAGTGAGCAGAACAAAGATCCTGGGAACACTTTGGATACATGAACTTAAGAGTCAAATCTGCAGCAACCCCTGCAGTCTCCAGCTTCCCAAGATGTACCCAGGTCATGAGATTGCACGTTACTGCTTAGTTTTGCATAGTTGTGTTTGTATCCAAGGCAGCTGGCTCGTTAGATGGTCTGTTTTAATCTTGGCTGCTGACTGCTGCTCAACCATGCCCTACCTGCACGTACCACTTTGGCGATTACGTGCCCACATTTTGAAGGTTCCTGGTCCAGGCGTTTGAGGTACTGCCAAGGTGCCATCTGAAATCACTGCTGAGGCTCAGAAATAGATGCAGTAATAGTGGGGGATAGCTAAAGACTTGTTTTCACTTGTAAAATGTAGATATGATCCTAGCCTGCAAACCAAACATTATTATTGACTTGTGTCAGCGTCTGCCACATTCCAGGCATTTTATAGACAAATAAGAAATGATAAAATTTTGTGCATGGTTACACAGAGAAACAGACAGCTGCAGGAGCGGGGCAGTAACAAGTGATTGTTTCAAGTGTAAAGTTAGCAGAAGCATCTTAAAGTAGAAAGATTGGAGAGAATTTTCTAAAAATGCTTGGAAAAAAGTGCAGAGGTAGTGGCTGAAGAGACAGATAAAGGAACCTGGAAAGATGAGAAGGCTTACAGAGTAGAGAATATTTGGGATTGCTTCAAGTGCTATGTATGCAAGAAGGATGGAACCAGTAATGTAAATATGATCAGAAAGCAGATTGTCAGCTTTTTTGCATTTGGTTCTGTAAACCTGGGAGGTAAGCACCTTGTCTAAACGTGGGCAGATTTTGGTGTTGCCAGCTACACTCACAGGATACACCATTCAGGCCTTTACACTCCTCTGCAAGAATTCAGCCATTTGGGGTCATATCTTACGGGACATTTGATCAGATCTGAACTTAGCCTAAGCTAAATTGGAATTGTAAATACACATAAATATGGTTTGGAAGCTCTCATCCACAGCCCTTCTCTAATGGAAACAGAATATCTTACGTGAAACAGTGGTCTTAACGTGATTCATTTACTTATCCGCACCCTTAGAAAAAATATATTTTGGATGCCTCTCTTTTAACCTGACTTTAATTTTCATATAAACATGTCTGATAGCTTTGGAGACAATATTGGTGTGTTTGGTACAGAAATTTTACTAGCTCCTTTTTTTTTTTTCCTTTGGCATCAACTTGAAAGGATTGTTAGAGGATGATGCCTGCTGGCAACATTTATCCATTTCATTTTAAGAATTTGAGTAATTGTGCAGTGTATGTCATGCATATTAAATGTTTCACTATGAAAACAAATTTCACTCATTATTGTTTCTTATGACAGTCCAATATGTTCTCTTAGAATATGCTTCGCTCTCTGTCATCTGCCCAGTTCTGGAATCAGGGTGCAGGGCTGATCCAATGCTTTGTACAAATGTCAATGGTTTTAAGATTAGGCTTTGCAAGAATGCATTCCACCAGCTCTCCGGTGTGGAACCAACAACAAAATAACTATGTGGTGGCAGGAAAGGACACAGCCTGTTGGAAATCTTGAATCATGGGATCTAGTGATGGAAGAGCATCGTTAAGTCTGTTCCTGGGCAGACAGGTTGTCAGTGCAAGGAGCAGCTTAATCCAAAGACATGTCATATTGGCATTAGACTGGTGGAGCTATCAAGTTTTATAGAACTTCATTTTTCATTGAAATCTTAGATTTTTTTAGTCCCTGTGCAGGTCTTGTTCTGAGCATGAGCAAGTACACCTGAGACAGCAGAAAAGCTATACAAAGTTATAGTTCAAAGACTATATGATGTTACAGTTCAGAGGTCCCAAATGCAGAGTGACAGACAGAAAGCACCCTTACAGATACTGTGTCAAGCAGGAATCATAGAATTGTTTAGGTTGGAAAAGACCTTTAAGATCATTGTGTCCATCCATTAACCTAACACTGCCACGTCCACCACTACACCATGTCCCCAAGTGCCAGATCTACACTTCTTTTAAATACCTCCAAGGATGGTGACTCAACCACTTCCCTGGGCAGCCTGTTCCAATGCTTGAAAACCCTTTCAGTGAAGAAATTTTTCTTAATATCCAATCTAAACCTCCCCTGGTGCAACTCGAGGCCATTTCCTCTCATCCTATCACTTGTTACTTGACAGAAGAGACCAGCACCCACCTCACTACAGCCTCCTTTCAGGCAGTTGTAGAGACCGATAAGGTCTCCCCTCAGCCTCCTCTTCTCCAGACTAAACAGCCCCAGCTCCCTCAGCCGCTCCTCACAAGACTTGTGCTCCAGGCCCCTCACCAGCTTGGTTGCCCTTCTCTGGACACGCTCCAGCACCTCCACGTCTTTCCCGTAGCGAGGGGCCCAAAACTGAACACAGTACTCAAGGTGCAGCCTCACCAGTGCCGAGTACAGGGGAACAACCACCTCCCTGCTCCTGCTGGCCACACTATTTCTGATACGGGCCAGGATGCTGTTGGCCTTCTTGGGCACACTGGCTTGTCTTCAGCCAGCTGTTTTTCAACACCCCCAGTTCCTTTTCCACCAGGCAGCTTTCCAGCCACTCTTCCCCAAGCCTGTAGCGCTGCGTGGGGTTGTTGTGACCGAAGCGCAGGACCTGGCACTTGACCTTGTTGAACCTCATACAATTGGCCTCGGCCCATCGATCCAGCCTGTCCAGATCCCTCTGTAGAGCCTTCCTACCCTCGAGCAGATCGACCCTCCCTCCCAACTTGGTGTTGTCTGCAAACTTACTGAGGGTGCACTCGATCCCCTCGTCCAGATCATTGATAAAGATATTAAAGAGAACAGGGCCCAAAACTGAGCCCTGGGGAACACCACTTGTGACCGGCCGCCAACTGGATTTAACTCCATTCACCACAACTCTTTGGCCTCAGCCATCCAGACAGTTTTTTACCCAGTGAAGAGTACACCCATCCAAGCCATGAGCAGCCAGTATCTCCAGGAGAATGCTGTGGGAAACGCTGTCAAAGGCTTTACTAAAGTCTAGGTAGACAACACCCACAGCCTTTCCCTGATCCACTAAGTGGGTCACCCTGTCATAGAAGGAGATCAGGTTGGTCAAGCAGGACCTGCCTTTCATAAACCCATGCTGGCTGGGCCTGATTGCCTGGTTGTCCTGTACGTGCCGTGTGATGGCACTCAAGATGAACTGCCCCATAACCTTCCTCGGCACTGAGGTCAGACTGACAGGCCTGTAGTTCCCTAGATCCTCCTTGCAGACCTGTAGACTTACATGTGTCTAAGTGGTACAGCAGGTCACTAATCATTTCCCCTCAGATTATGGTGGCTTCATTCTGCTCCCTGTCCCTGTCTTGAGCTCAGGGGGCTGGGTACCTGGAGAACAACTAGTCTTACTATTAAAGACTGAGGCAAAGAAGGCATTAAGTACCTCAGCCTTTTCCTCATCCTTTGTCACTATGTCTCCCCCTGCATGCAGTAAAGGATGAAGATTCTCCTTAGCCCTCCTGTTGTTGCTAATGCATTTATAGAAACATTTTTTATTGTCTTTTATGGCAGTAGCCAGATTAAGTTCTAGTTGGGCTTTAGCTCTTCTGATTTTCTGCCTGCATAACCTCACAATATCCTTGTAGTCCTCTTGAGTTGCCTGCCCCTTATTCCAAGGTCATAAACTCTCCTTTTTTTTTTTTTCTGAGTTCCAGCCAAAGCTCTCTGTTTAGCCAGGCCGGTCTTCCTCCCTGCCGGCTAGTCTTTCGGCACAGTGGTGGGGAGAGATGTATGGAGGTCCTGTTACCCAAAGATCTAGTCCAGCCTCCTGCTTAGATCAGGACTACTGCCAACACTAAATCTTATTTCTATGTATCTGTCCAAATCTCTGTGGATGGAGAATCCACTGGGGGGGTCACTAACAAGGTAGCAATGAGAGAAACTGCTGGACATGAGGAAAAGCACATAAGCAACCCAACCTGGGGTTAAACTAATAAAACAATAGTGGGTTAAACTTATAGACAAATGATGTGAAAGGAGTCATTGGGAGCTCACTTAGCTGGATAATGTTGAAAGATGGTAAAAGGAGAGTGGAGTTGATGGCCAAGGCCAAAATTAGAAACAAGGGTGTAAAATAAGCAAAACTAGGACCAAAGGGGAAAGTTTAAAACAAGGTGGGTTGTTTATTTGGGAGTGAGAGAAAGGAACTTAGGTAAAGCAAAACAGCAGATTAGGGCTGTGCAGGGATACTCTTGTCATTCCAACCTGTGCATGATCACCGCAGTCTGCAGCAGGACAAATCAACCGGTTGTTCTCACCATGCATTGTGCATCTGCACTGCTTGAGCAGTTGAGGGACCTAAGGTAATTACCCCAGAGATGATTGGAGATAGACCCATGGCATTGTTCAGAGAAGGGGGGTCATGAGAAGTAGAGCCACAGCTAGAGAAAAGACTTTCAACACTGTTGCCAAGAGGGGAAACTGCAGCATGAAAAGGGATTATGCCTGGGTTATGACAAACGCAATTTCTGTTGTGATGCATATGGCATGTTTTGAGGTAGCTGTAGTTTTGGGGAAGGAGGAAACTACCTCACTTCCATGCTCCTCCTCTCAGCCTTTGTGACCAGAATGGACTGAAATGTGTGAGCCCTTGAGGAAAAGAATAAAGAAATAGGAAGATCAACTGGGAGCTTTTAATGAAGTTTCAGTTCCTTATAACCCTATGAAAGCAATGGAGAATATACTGGGACACAAGCTACTACAGTAAGCATCACCCTGGTTCCCTGTGTGCAGCATGCAATGCTTTAGAAGGGCTGGGATGCTTCGTGCCAGGGCTTTGGGGTGGACAGACATACTCTTGCTTTATGTTCCCTGAAACAACTCCTGGAAAGGCTTGTGGGATGTTAACAGGCAAGGTACAAGGACTATCAAAGTACAACCCGGAATACTAACAATTGAGTCTGGATAACCGAGTGCTGGAATAGGTGAGACCTGTAGGAAGATGTGCCAGCTGGACTTCCACAAGATTGGCTTTGCTGATGACCAAGTATGTGTCCTACACTGAAGAGGTACTTGATTTCAGAGCCCCATCCCCACTTCATGCAGCTTGATGTAAGAAAATAACTGAAGAAACCAGTCCGTTGTATGCCTTTTCTGGGAAAGCCGAGGTTCAAGAATGAATTTCAAGCATAACACCATCACAGTTAATATATAGTGTGATTACACTAGAGTAACCTGTAAAAATAAGTATCTAAAAGGTGGATATGAAATGGGGAAGCAAAACAGATTTGTCAGCTATCACAGCTAGATCTCAAAAGCATGAACAAAGTAAGCTAACGATACAATAAATCAACCAGATTCAGAGTAATCTGGTTTCAAATACCACTCCCAAATCTCACCAGACATCAGCTGTGTATGAAAAACCCCAATTTCAGCTAATGGCAGATCTTCCATTAACTTCAATAGGATCTGAACGTAGTGGTATGAATGTGCAACGCTGGCTCCGTGCCTGCTCATTTCAACAAGTTTGGTGAATGTTGATTTTGGAAAGCAACCTGAATTGAAGTTAAAGGTCTTATGTCCCTGTCTCCATCTAAGTGCAGATGAATTAATATAGCTGTCAGTGCAAATGGTTGCTGCTTGGGATTGTTGCTTGAAATAACCTACTTGTGGATAATAATTGTCACAAGGTATACATGTTTTATCCTGTTTTCACAGTGTTTTTTACTGATGGTTAAGCTTCTTCCTTTGTCACTTCTTTGCCAAAATCCCGTTCAGTGTCCAACACTAACAAGTGGCTTAAAGGCTTATGAAAAGGGTCATAAACATGATTTCTACTTGTGGAATTACTTCTTGTTAGAAACAAAACAAAAAAACCTTCACATAAAATCTCCCTATGTCCCATGCCCAACTGGCCCTGGGAATGTAACTCTGCACTCTTCCAATCGTCGCCCATGTGTTGGTAAATTCTTTTGTAAATCTTTATTTTCTTAATGAAGTCACTCATGGGTTCTGCACCCTGTCTTCATCCAAAAATAGCATGAACCTTACCTGACCATATAATGTAACTAATATTTCTTTCTCTTCTAGAGTTGATAATGGCAGATCTGGGATTGTACTTAGACAGTAAGGAAAGCGAGGAACTACCTTTAGTCTGCTGGTCTAAGTATGAAAGAGTTAAGTCAACTATATTTAAATCTTTACGCCTACCTGTCTAATTTTCTCCTGTGTTGAGGGGGTTAGATTGTGCTGTGTTTATTGCGTATTAGCTTCTTCCTTCTCCATGGAGTGAACTACTGTTTTGCATCCATCCAACAAGAGCAGAGGAGTCCCAGCTCTTTATAAGTGCAGTGTTAAATTTATAATCCTGCTGATGTTAAGTGCACTTACTAAAGATAAATTTTTGTAGCCCTTTTCCCATGTCCTGCCTGCATTCATGCTTAGATGATTTCTTCAAATGTTCAAATTGTTTTTTCAACTTCCTGCCGGGTACTGATGGGCTTCACCAGGGCCACCAGACTGATCATAGACTGTCCTCACTCTTCTTGGGACCAAATGGCCTGCTAAGCCTCTCCCTGCTGGTTTGACCACCCAGCTGCCAATCCTCCCAGTTTTGCCTTCCTGGGCTTCATGGCCTCAGGGGTGTCTCACACTCCTCTGCTGCATGTTTAACCCCAATCTTGATCATACACCTTCACTTAATGCTAGTCCTCTTGGATCTTTGTTTCAGGCACCACAACCATAGAATGATTTAGGTTTGAAGGCATCTCCAAAGGCCATCTAGTCTAACCTTCACTGGAAGCAGATCTAATTAGATCAAGTTGCTTAGGGGTTTGGGTAGTAAAGTCTTGAAGACCTGCAAGGGTGGAAAGGACAAGGATATATCTTCCCCGCCAGAAAATGAAGTATTCAGACCAAGCAGCCAAGTATCAGAACCTCAGGTGAATGCTGCTGAGAAATTGCCTGAGCAGCCAGGCGTAGATGGCAAGACCAGCAAGCCTTCAAGTGCCAAGGAGACAAACCGCAGTTGGATACAGGTATGCCATGTACTGTAACATGGGGCTACATACTGAAGCCATGTATTTCTTACCTGCACATATACTGAATGCTGTGTCTGATTTTACATTGATGTATTTGAGGGAGAATAGGATGCACAAGAGGGTGTCAAGGACCAGAATGGCATGGTGAAAGACAGTGAATCACACATCAGGAGTAGGAAGAAATCTCTCTCCAGGTTTTCCAATACAGGAGGCTTTAAGGGGCAGTGGGAAAAGAGGAAGCAGGTCAGGAAAAGGGAGTTCGGCTATAACCGAGTCACTGCTTGGAAATGGCCTCTGTGGCACACGTTGGGGCAACTCCATGGCTCTGAAGCCACAAGTGGCTCTACATGAGTGGTGGCTTGGCCACCAGGTGGGCAGCTGTGCTGGCACAGGGCTGCTGGGCAGTGGCAGTCCCCTACTGCAAAAGGCAAGGAGCCAGCAAGTCTTCCCATGTCCCCATCAGCAGGTCACTTCTTGAGCCAGCTATGCAGCTGTGCAAAACCCAGACCTTGCCCTTGGGAGCTCCCCAAAGGTGGGCTTCATGGGGTCGGTCAGGGACATCTCAGGTCTGTGAGCACTGTGCTATGTAGTGCTCAGGGTCAAGAAGACTGGCTCCCTTTGGCATTTGGGAATAGTGGCAATGAAAGGGCTGATGTTTGAGGATGGGGCCCCACTAGATTGAAATGTGTCCATGTGTCATCAGTAAATGTAACTGCCCTTTTGAAAGATTTGTCCTGAAATACAGCAGCTCCTGGAAGGTCCTGATGGTGCTGGAAGCCCAGCTGAAGCCTTGTACATACATCTTTCTCCTTTTCAGCTCGAGCCTCCAAGGTTAGTCTACTTTTTTTATTAAAGACTCGACATTATTATGAGTGCCAACACAGGTTCTTATTGGTGAGCACTTAAGTGACGTCCATGTTGGTTCCAGATAATTAAGATCTGTTGTGGCTGTTCCTACTATAGCTGCTGTAAGCTATTGAACACTGAGTTCCCAAAGTAAGAAAGCTGTGTCAGCATTATTACCCAGGGTGTTGCAGGTGATAAATATAGATTAAAGATAAGCAGAACTGGACAGTCTGCAGATCAGAGATGATGATAAGGTGATATTCTGAGGAGAATCATCGAAGGTAGGCTGTTTTTCTGCAGTGCTCAACCACCCTTCTTTGCAGGCTGCAACTGCACAGAGCAGCTGTCCCCTGAGGTCTTGCATTAGAGGGAGTAACACCAAGTCTCCAGGAAAGAAAACCGGCTTGAAATCCTGTGAAGTGTAATATTCTCCCTCTGCTGCATCAAGCCTTAAGTCCCTCCACATTCTGAATGCCTCTTATCTGTATCCCAAGTCTGAGAGGTCAATACCAATATTTCTTACACCGACCTCTGGAAAAACATTTGGATGAATGTTATTAATCCCCTTGGTGCCCTGCATGTCTAGGAGATGTCTACAAAACAGCACACAAGCAGTGCTTGGAATGAACATAATGAGGCAGGTTTGATCCAAATAACAATGGAAGCCTGTCACACACCTAAATAAACAGGCAAGCATGCCAATGAACACAGTCGTTTGGAGGGTGATGTGGTAGGAGTAGCACGTTGCTGACTGGACAGTGAGGCTGAATGCTCTTTAACACACAAATGACATGAGTTGTCCCACTGGGCTCAGCTGCCAGACTCTGATTGTATTCAGAGAACCACAGAAGAGCTGTGGCATTGCTGTCGATCCTCCTCAGACTCTCTAAGCCCTGGACAAACACTGACCTGTGTCCCCTCTGCAGTAAGATATTGGGTGATTTCCCATTCTGCAGGTGTGGTAAAGAAGCACAGCTATGCTGGCTGTTCTGTAAACAGAGCAAAACAAACAAAAAAAGTCCAACAGCTCTAAGTTGGACATAGAGAAAAGTAGCCAGAATGAGCAGCAATGAGTCAGTGACAGTGCCACAGCAAGTCACAGGCTGTGGGACCTCAAGTGTAGGTGTGTGTGTCTGATAGTGTATTGTAAGGCTCACTGCTCTGAGTTGGAGACTTTCAAAACAGAAAGCAGCAGAGGAAGCACGACCCTAGGTGATTTGTGCATTAGATGTATCTGCAATTCAGCTGAGGAGCAAGGAGCTGACTCCTAGCTTTGCCAGGACCTACCTGGGAAGGGTTGGAAGGAAGATACCAGCTTGAACTGAAAGAGGAGAAACCGGTGAAGATGAGGGCAGGCTCTGGGTGCCCTGTTGCACACAGCTAGCAGAGAGGAGCAGCAGGAAGGGGACAGGGAATCATGCCTGCTAATGCCCAGTGCATCTGGTTCCTCCAAGGCAAAGCCTGGGAAAATCTGATGGTAGAGTATAACCACCAGCACTCTGCCTTGCTCCTGGGGCATATGCAGAACGTATATGCACATAGCCTAAATGATCTGTGTGCATTTGTCCTTCCCCTGTAGCCAGCCTAGAGAAGATTAGGGTCTACTATAAACTGTCTGAGTAAAAGCCTGGCTTTTTATCACCCTTTTTTTCTCGCCATGCTAAATGGGGCCTGCCTGTGTCTAGACAGCTCTGCAGGCTGTCACCTCAAAGTCACAGATGGATCTAAAGCAAGCCGGGAGCTCATGGTGGACCTTGGGAGAGTGTCTTGGATGACCAGCAACTTCATTTGAGCTGTATAAATAAAGGAGCCAACTATAGTGAGACAGATCTGGGAAAGCAATAACATGGAATTCACCCCTAAAAGCATACTTTAAATTGATCAGTTGAAAACCTGTCTCTTTAAATATAAAAGTGTAATATGTGTATCAGCTCAAAAGCAGCTCTTGTCTGCAGCTGTACATTGAGTTAAGGACTTTGTCTATAATAACTCAATCTATGTCCCTGGTCAATCAGATACAGCACCTGCATTTTAAACATGTATTTACTGTTGTGAATTTTTGGTTCCAGCCTTATTGTCCGCCAGTTATCTCTTCTGGACTATGTTTGTTAGCTGCTTGGTCCAAATACTTGGATAGACTTTTACATCCTTTTGTATCTGAGTAAAGATTTGCTAAGTCCAAACGGCAAAACTGGAAACCTTGCTTTTACATTTATGCTATTTAGTTACATAAATCAAGAGGCCAGGACTTCCTAGTGATTCTGCACTGTCCTTTGGT